>NC_051064.1:127256141-127579458 GCF_004664715.2 Peromyscus leucopus
CTTACTGCTTTTGCAAAGGATCAGGGTTCAGTTCTCAGCTCCCAAATGGTAAATTAGGACTGTTGGTAACTCCATTTTCAGGGGATCTGAAGCCCCCTCCTAGCTTCCATGGATATTGTATACATGTGGTATGCTTGTGTACATGCAGACAAGACACTCAACACATCAAATTTTATAAATAATTTTAAGTGCACTCAGAGACAGACGTATGTGGATCTTTGTGAGTTTAAGGCCAGCCTGGTCTACAGAGTGAGTTCCAGGTAAACCAGAGCTACATAGTAAGACCTTGTCTCAAAAGAAGAAGAAAGAAGGGGGGGGAGGAGAGAAAAGAAAGAAAAGAAATTTAAAAGGTTAAAAAATTGCATTTATGATTTTTAGGTATCTAATATGGACTGTGGATGATAAGTAAGTGAACTTGGAATATTGACTTACTTGACAGCCTCAGTGGTACCACTGAGATAAAGTAAAATAGGACAACTGCCTTGAGTATGAAATATTTATGCTCAGTGAGTCTAACAAAACCAAGAACCCTGAGAGTGCTTCGCTAGAGGGCCAGGAAGCATATGTGAGAGGCTGTGAAGGAGGTGGGAGCAAGGGATTGTGGGTGTAGCTCAGTGGAGAACACTTGTTTAGCATATGCAAGACACTAAGTTTGATCTCCAGCACTGAAAAAAAAAAAAAAAACCAAACAGGAAAAAGAAAGAGATATGGGTGACATTCAGCGGTAAAGTCAAACACAGCTGTTGAATACCAGTGGTTGAACATCAAGACCAGCCCATAAAGCTGATGGACAAAGAGTGGCACTAACTTCACAGAGGGTCAACCAGAGGATGCCAAGGGCACAAGCAGATGAAAGAGGGGGAAACAAGGCTTGGGGACGGCCAAATGACTGCTTCCTGTCAAGATGTCAACTGCCCTACCAAGAACTGTCTTGCATCTGGAAGTGGAAATACCCTTCTCAAAATGCCTAGAAAGCATGCAGCACCATATGACAAAAACAAAACAAAACAAAACAAAACAAACCCCACCCCACCCCCACCCCACCCCCACACTTGTGGGTTCTGCTACCCAGCTCTCATGTGTAAGAAGCATCGAATGTTTCATGTTATACAGCATCAGTTGAGTCCTCCTGTTAATGAAAAAATTCAATTTCAGAAAAAAAAAAATGTGGGGCTTAGTTATCTGTCTAGTATTTTAAAAATATTTTGAACAGTGTGCACTGGCTTGGGTTGGGTTTCCTAGAAGTAGAGTCTGAGACAGGGTTCTTATTTGAGGGATGTATTGAGGAAGTAATTTCTAGAAGAAAAGATACAAGCAGGATGGGTCAAGAAATGAAAAGCTGTAAAGAATGTGATCTTATATTATTTCGTAGGAGAGATCTTGAATACAAATGGGACCAAAGAATTAGTTCCCCATCGAAGCAGAATGGTCCTCTACATTTTTTTTATTTTACTTATTTTATGTGTATGAGTGTTTTGCCTGCCTATGTGTCTGTACACCGCATGCATGCAGTGGCTGAGGAGGCCAGCAAAGGGCAAACGATCCCCTGGGATTAGAGTACAGAGAGTTGTGATCCACCATGCGGGTGCTGGAAACTGAACCTGGGTCTTCTGGAAGAACAGCCAGGACTCTTAAGCTCTGAGCCATCTCTCCAGCCCCAACTTTTGCATTCTTCTGTCAATCAGCTATTGACCAAAGTGGACAGGAAGCTGTGTAGTCGAAGATGACAGTTCTCTGGAAGGAAACCTTGATAGTGTTACAGAGCCCCTTTGTTCTCTGCCAACATCCAAAGCTGGAAATCTTATTGTGTCAATGGATGAGACTACCACTCAATACCTAAACAGAAAACTATGAAGCTTAATTGATTGCTTAAGTATATGCTGGACAGTGACACTTTCCACCAAGAAAGGCATACCATTGATCTTAGAGTTTGGTAGTAACATGGAATGCAGGATTCAGTAGGTTTTTTCCTACATGCTCAGAGGCATAAGCAGGCTACAGAATCTTTAGAAGTAGAGTCACTTAAAGTGTGACTGTTGGTTGGCATTTAGTAGTGCGTTCATTGGAATGTGATCTGATTAGCTGACAAAGAGTTGTCACTAGCTGGGCAGTGGTGGGGCACGCCTTTAATCCCAGCACTCAGGAGGCAGAGCAAAGCTACACAGAGAAACCCTGTCTCAAAAAACCAAAAAAAAAAGAGTTGTCACTAAACTTCTGGCTGGCAAAAGTGTGTTCACACATACGTGATGTCCAACCAACAAAAAGCTTTTTCTTCACAGATTTTTAAAAAAAGATTTATTTATTATTTAAATTACATAAATGAGTACTCTATCTGCATGTACAACTTTATGTGAGAAGAAGGCATGTGAGCCACCATGGGGTTTCTGGGAACTGAACTCGGGACCTCTGGAAGAGCAGCCGGTGCTCTTAACCACTGAGCCATCTCTCCAGCCAAACAAAAAGCTTTTAAAGATGGTTTTTGTCATTGTTAGCAAAGGATATAGAACTCACACTCATTGAATAGGAGGACATGGAATAAACTACGGATTGATACCATGACCTTCGACAACAGCCTTCTCATAAATATGTGGGGAATCTCAAATTCTTGCTTCTCTTTGGTTTTCAATCAGCCAAGGCCAATGGGAATGATTAACACGAATTAGCCAGATATTTACCATTATTATTTATTTGTCTTGAAGCCTTGGAAAGGCTGAACTTAAGTGTCAATCAACATAACTTTACTCAGCTTTTGTCTTTGAGACACACATGAACTCATCTGTCAAGGCAGCAGCTCTGTAGATATGGAAAAGGCCCCAAACATGAGGCAGCAAGGAGAGAAATAAGCATAATTAGGAACGTGAGAAGGCTTTAGAAGTCATGCGGTTAAGTATTTCTTAAGCCTGACTAATATTTCCAACAGCTTTCTTTCTTTTTTTTTTTTTTTTTTTTTTTTTTTTTTTTTTCTTTTTTTTTTTATTTATTTATTTATTTATTTATTTATTTATTTATTGGAGGGGGCAGTGGAAACAGGATTTCTCTGTGTAGTCTTGGCTGACCTGGTACTTGCTATGTAGACCAGGCTGGCCTCAAACTCACAGAGATCCACCTGCCTCTGCCTTCTGAGTGCTGGGATTAAAGGCATGTACCACACTGCCCAGCTTCCAACAGCTTTTTTCAATCTACCTTAGATAGGCTGAATTTTCTCCTAGTTCAAATGTAAATTATTCCATTTCACTGTAGTGCTAATCTAAGTTATAATATGAAGCAAGATTTTGTACACCTATGATATGGTCTTCAAAATAAATTCATAAGTTAAAGGGCTCTTACCAGGGTGTTTTAGACAAAGCTTGCTAGCATGCAGCTCTTCTAAGTAATTTCTTTTAGCATCTATCACAGTCACAGTGGTTCTCAACCTATGGGTCATGACCTCTTTGAGGGTCAAATGACCCTTTCACAGGGGTTCCATATTAGATATTTGCATTATGATTCACAGCCAGGGGGCGGTGGTGGCACATGCCTTTAATCCCAGCACTCTGGAGACAGAGGCAGGTAGTTCTCTGTGAATCCAAGGCCAGCCTGGTCTACATACAAAGCAAGTTCCAGGACAGCCAGGACGATTCAGAGAAACCAAAAGAGAGGGGAGGGGCAGGTGGTGCTAGACCAGCTTTTGTAGGAGAATTAATGAGGCATTGCCAGAAGCAGCACCGTCCATAGGTACTGGTGATGGCTCCATTTGGATGTAAACTGCTTCAGATTGTCCTTGAATGACATGGAAGATCATGCGTTATTTCATCAGTCTGGGGGCTGTAAGTTGGCATGGAAATTTAAAACAGATTCATGTTGGTGGCCAGCGCAAATAAGTTATATATGGGGGTAGGAGTTGCTTTTTTCCCCCTCATCTTCAGGTGTTTCTGATGCAGCTTATATGAAGATAATTGTTTCATTAACTGAATACCACTCTGTAACTTCAAAACAACAACAAAAATATAAACACAGCTGTTTTGTTGACATTCTTGATGCTTCAAAGTAAGTGCAATTTTTTTTAGTTAAAAAAATCAATAAGAAACCTGTTAGATCATCAATGACTACCACCATAATTCAGTGGAACACAGGAAGTCCAGATTCTAATTATGATTTTACCTGCCCTTTGAGCCTGTTTGCACGATGTCCTTCAAGACCAACAACTATGTAGTCACAGCTACTGACTCTTACAATCTTTCCAAAGAGCCAATCGCTGATGTATTTCCCTTAACTGAAAACATTGTTGGTTGCTTTCCCTGGTGCGTTGTGTGTGTGTGTGGCACCATGAAAGCCAACAGGTGTATCAGCTCGACAATGTTCTACCTGTGGAGCAGACCAGCAAGGTGTGGGGAACAGTTCCCTGCCGTGATCTTGAAAACAGTACCTAGAAGTTTAAGATCTATGACTGTGGATCCGCTGCACTGGAGGGGACCAGTCAAGGAGGTGACACCAAGAGGAACTGGACAAACCAGAGTTGGCATCTGATCTGTTACAAATGGCAACATGCTTTGCCTGACATCTCTACCGTGGACACCAAGGACCAGAGCTACCAAATCCTACTAGCTACCCAGCCTTCTTTCTCACGACCTAGAGACCTTGTGACAACCGCTGCACCACCTCTGATGAGCAGCATAATGTCCCTGGTAGATCACAACCCACACCTTTCTAGACACCAGTCTGTCACACTCCCCAAGTGCCAAGAACATGCAGCCACCCAAACTTCTTCCTATTAAACGTTCTCATGGAGCCTGCTAATTAAATGAATCACAGAGCTTGCTAACTCAATTAATCCAACCATTAAATAAAGCAAATAGACCGGGCAGTGGAGGCGCGTGCCTTTAATCCCAGCACTTGGGAAGCAGAGCCAGGGGGCTTTCTGTGAGTTCGAGGCCAGCCTGGTCTACAGATTGAGATCCAGGACAGGCACCAAAACTACACAGAGAAAACCTGTCTCAAAAACCCAAAATAAATGAATAAATAAAGCAAATAATGCACAGCACAAAACCTGGGGAAACTTTCACTCCCTTTTCTTCTTAGTCCCCAACATCTTCAAAACCCCCTCCCTGCTCAGGAGGAAGGAAGTGTGGCAGAGCTGTAGAGACAGGCCCCAGGACAAATGGAAATGACCCCTCTGGATATCCTCTGCTCTGCTGTGGCACTGCCTTGTCCCCAGACCGGCACCAGCACACCCAGATGACTGGGGTTCTTGATGCCATTTTGGGCACTGTTTCTGTGTGGTGCTTGAAGATGGCCATGTCTGCACCAAACCCTGACTCTTTCTAAACTTCTAAAACCATTCTACACTTTGATTGGAGGAGAGTTTCTTTCTGCGTCGTAGTGAGACACACAGTTTAGGCTTTTCTTTTCTTACAAAATTATATTTATTTATTTATTTATTATAGAGTATGTGGGGGGGGGGCGTGCACACGTGCCGCTGTGCCCTTGTGGGAGTCAGGACGATCCGAGGGAGTAAGTCCTCTCTTCATTCCATGTGGGGTCTGGAGATCCAACTCAGGTCATCGGGCATGGTGGCAAGTGTCGATACTTGCTGAGCCACCTTGTCCTCTCTTTGCCTGTCCCCCCTTTCTGCTGGTACATGTACAGATGCACGTGCATGTGCAGGTTCACGTGCACGTGAGTATATATGCACACAGAGGTCAGTGGATAGCCGCAGACGTTGTTGCTTAGGTACTGTTCCTCATGCACTGTGCACGCCTTTCCCAGGAGCTCATCAAGTAATGCAGGCTGGCTGGACACTGAGCCCCAGGGATTCACCATCTCTGTCTCCCCAGTGTTGGGACAACAAGCACACCACCACCCAGCTTTTTCACATGGAGTCTGGGGATTGAATTCAGGTCTTCATGATTTCAACAGAAACACTTTATTGACTGAGACATCTCTCCTGTCACCATAATTTAAGTCTTAAAAACCCATTTTTTTTCTTTCTTTTTTTCTGTTTTTTTTTCCCATAATTTATTTATTTTTATTTTATGTGCATTGGTGTTTTGCCTGCATGGGTGGCGGTGTGAGGGTGTCAGCACCACTGAAACTGGAATTACAGACAGTTGAGAGCTGCCATGTGGGTGCTGGGAATTGAACCCAGGTCCTCTGGAAGAACAGCCAGTGCTCTTAACCGCTGAGCCATCTCTCCAGCCCCAGGCCCATTTTTTTCTGAACTAACAAGAAAGTAAAGCATTTCTAGGGACTGAAATCTAGAAGGTATTTCAAGTCTTGGAGAGGAGAGAGGCGTCACTGAAGAGATTGTTTATATATATATAATATTATGTATATTTATTGTATATAAACGCGTATGTGTATATATGTGTAATGTGTGTATCAGATCTTCCTATTCAAATTCTGCATCTTCTTGAGTGAATGAATGAATATTAATATGTACAAAGGAAGATATGAAAGATATCGGCATGTTGTGGATGGTTACCCTTGATGAAAGGAGAGATATTTAGCTAGTTTCTTGTGCATTATATGTAAGCAGGTTGTGTACAGCATAACTATGTAATTTTAGCAATTAAAAAACACAGTTATGTGCATGTGTCACAGAGAGAGGAGGATGTTTCAGTGGGGGCTTTCTCTAGTGATGCTTAAGAAAAGAATTCTTTGAGAATGATGGATGCAGTTGGGTTCAGAGAGATGGCTGGCTTAATGACCTCACTTGCCCCTGGCATCCATCCCATGATAGATAGACTGCTCCCAACTCCTCAGGCTCTATGGCCCCTTCTGGGCCAAGACTTAGAAGAAGCACACAGAATGAAGTAATTACTAGAATTTCTGCAGAGACAAGGGAATCCCATAGTTGTTTTTGGAGACAGAATTGCAACTTACTTTCCATTTCTCATTAAGTTATATGAGGACTCGTTGTATATATCAGAACCTAGTCATGAGGTAATTCCCCCCTTTTTTTTTTTTTTTTTTTTTTTTTCAGAATTGCTGCAAGGCTTAAAGAGGTGGTGTTTTCTTTTTAAGTAAATCCTGGTGTAGTGGCACACACCTGTAATCCCAGCACTTGGGAGGTAGAGGCAAGAGGGTCAGGAGTTCAAAACCACCTTCAGCTATATAGTGAGTTCGAAGCCATCCTGAGCTACACAAGACTCTGTCTCATGTAATTAATTGTAAGTAATTAGCTGTGGTGTAACTCAGTGGTAAAGGGTATGCTTAATGTAGTAAGGAAAGCCTGGTTTTAATCCCTCATGTGTGTGTGCACACACACAACAACACACACACACACATACACACAGAGATACAAGTGACACTTCAGAATGGTAAAGCATTCAAACAAAACATATTCATGTACAATAAAAAGTGATCTAGGCATATTGGAGTGTGCCTGTAATCCCAGAATTCAGGATTGAAAGGTAGGGGGATTCTAACAAATTCAAGGGAAAAAAAAAATCTTCCCTTTAAATCACATATACTAAATGACTGCACATAGCTGCCTTTGAAATATTCCTAAATGTTTTACATTCATAGAGGAACACTCGCTGTTTTATAAAATGGCTTCCTACTTCAAGTAGGAAAGCAATTTCATTCTTGTTTTTTGTTTTTCAAGACAGGGTTTCTCTGTGTAGCTTTGCGCCTTTCCTGGAACTCGATTTGGAGACCAGGCTGGCCTTGAACTCACAGAGATCCACCTGGTTCTGCCTCCCAAGTGTTGGGGATTAAAGGTGTGCGCCACCACCACTGCCGCCGCCGCCACCACCACCACCACCCAGCTCATTCTTTTTGTGTGTTTGTGTGTGTGTGAGTTCTCAGGCATGTTCCAGCTTTTGCTTTGAGATAGGGTCTCTCATGGCCTTGAACTTTACCATACAGGCCAGGCCAGCAGCCCATGAGCTCGCAGGGCTCCTGCCCCACCTCTCATTTCCCTGTCACTAGGCTAACAGACACATGGCACCATGCCAGGTGTGGGTTCTGGGGTTCTGAACTGAGGTCCTTGTGAATGCTTCTGAACTGCGCCATCTCCTCAGCCCCATTTCATTCTTTCAAATAGATGGATAATATGATGCCGTATGCAAATAGCACCATCTCTAAACCATCTCTACTTAAACATGGAAGTTGATCCTCTTTTCCTCGCTGCCACAGGGGTGCAACACATCTCTGTGCACAAATATTTGGGTTATTGTGCGGACATTTCTTTGGATACATTTAAATGATAATGTACATTTAACTTATTCTTATTTTTTATTTTTGTGGGGATGAAAGCTGGAGTCTTAAATATGCTAAATAACCATTCTACCACTGAGTGACACCCCAATTCCTAAATGTTTAAAAATTTTTATTAAGGTATATTTATATTTATTAATGTTCAAGTCATAAGTTTCATTATGACATTTTTATATGCAGTTTAATCGTAGTCACTCCTCTATTACCCTTTCTTTCGTTAAAAGACTTATTTTTTTATGTGTATGAGTGTTTTGGCCTGCACGTATGTGTGTGCACCAAGCGTGTGCAGTGCCTGCAGAGGCCAGAGAGGTGTCAGAGTTACAAATTACCTTGCGGTTGCCATGCGGGTGCTGGAAATTGAACCCAGGTCTTCCGAAGAGTACCCAGTGCTCTTAACCACTGAACTGTCTCTCAGCCCTTCCTATTTCCTATCTTACTCTTTCTCTCTAAAAACTATTTTAAGTGGGGGCATGGTGGCCCAGGCCTTTAATCCAGCACCGGGGAGGCCGAGGCACGCAGATCTCTATGAATTTGAGATCAGCCTGATCTACCCAGCTTTCCATGGCAGCCAAGGCTACCCTGCCTCAAAAAAACAAAACAAAACAAAGTCAATACTTAAAATTTGATTTGTGTGGAGGGCGGGGGCGGCCATGGAACGTGCAAGTGTGAAGGTCCAAGGAAATCTTTGGGGAGTCAGTTCTGTCTTTCTACTGTGGTTTCGAGGGACTGAACTTTGGTCCTCAGGTTTGACTGTCACGCCTCCTCCTGCCTCAGCTCACCCAGGACTAGGACTTCAAGAGTGAACCACCGCCAAGTAGGTTTGGTTTGCTTTGTTTTTGAGGTGTGTTTCCCTATGTTGCCCCGGCTGGTCCCTAACTCCAGGGCTCAAGGTGATTTTTCTCCAATCTGGCTTGCAGAGCAAGATTTCAGCTAGTTTAACCGAGCAACGAAATGAAACAGAAACCTGAAGACCTTCCCCTCCGTAAGCACCCACGTGGGATGGCATTTCGCACACAAGGCGCGGTCTCATCTTCGTACAAATTTTGAAACTCTGATGGGTAGATAAGGAAACCGAACATTGCATAACCCAGAGCTACCTCTTTAAAGGAGACCTGAACCACTTCCCGCCGGCTCTCTACTCTCTCGCGAGAGCTGACGTCATCGGCCCGCGCCACTTGCCGGGCAGTCGCGCGGTTCGCGTCACGCCCAGTTTCGTCCCGGTGTGCTGTCTCACTGGTGAGGCCGTGAACCCGGGAAGTCCTTCTGTCCGTAGACCCTGCTGCCCCACGCTTCCGGCCACCATGGAGTACCTCATCGGCATCCAGGGCCCCGACTATGTCCTCGTCGCCTCCGATAGGGTGGCAGCCAGCAATATTGTCCAGATGAAGGACGGTGAGAAGAGAGGGGAGGCCCGGCGGGCCTGGGTGTAGGGGCAGTCGGCGGAAGTTGGTGAAGTGTAGGGTGAACCCCCGGGGCAGCTTGGAAGATGGAGCTCAGCCTGCTCTGCCCTTCCAGCACTGCAAAATTTAGAACCGAGGAAGCTGGCAGATAAACTTCGGACTCTGACTTTCGCTTCTTAGGTCGGGGCTGTGCTCCGGCCTTGGCCAATTGCGGCTTGCTCGGTGGGAGTTGCCCATTTGGGAATGCAGTTTGTAAGAGCTGAAGTGTGGGTTCGGGGCTAGGGTCCTCAGATCTCGAATTCCTGATAAGTTCCCGTCGTCACTAGTAGAGTCTAGTTTGTGGGCGCCCTAAGGTAGGATCCTGGGGAGGGTGAGACTGGGTTTTCCAGTCTGCTTCACTTGCCCAGTTCAGATCCTCCTTTTCTGCTTTCACCTGCTGCTAGGTTTTCCTTGTATTTAAATAGTTAGTGCAAGTAGAGATGGCGTCTCCCTCTACTTGCTTTGATTTTTTTGTACGTTTTTTTTTTTTTTTTTTTTTTTTTTTTTTCGAGACAGGGTTTTTCTGCGTAGCTTTGCGCCTTTCTGGAGCTCACTTGGTAGCCAGGCTGGCTCGAACTCACAGAGATCGCCTGCTCTGCTCCCGAGTGCTGGGATTAAAGGCGTGCGCCACCACTGCCCGGCGTACGTTATTTTTTCAGGGCTCAGCTTTTCTTACCTCTCAGATTAGTAATACTCAACTCAAACCTTGTTGAGAGGATTGAGTGAACAAGTTATGTGCAGATGTTTAGCATTGGACAGATACTTAACAAAACGTGTCAGGTGTGTCCAGCGATTTATATCCTTTTATTTATTTTTTTTGAAGGATGAACTGTTATATTCCCTCTTTGTAGAGTTAGTTGGACACAGAATATTAAAGAAACAAAACCCTTTTCTAAGGAGATGTCGAAATAGCTTAGTAAGTAAAGGTACTTTTGGCCAGGCCTGCCAACCTGAGTTTGATCCCAGAACCCAGATGGTAGAGGGAGAAACTGACCTCCACACCCGTTCTGTCACACACACACACACACACACACACACACACACACACACACGAAAGAAAGAGTCCCTAAATAAATAGATGATTTTTTTAAATTATCAAAGAAAAGTTCTTAAATTTATAAGTGGCAGAACCCAGGTAATAACCCAGAAACCTGTGTAATTTGGACAAAGTACAGTGGCAAAGTACATTTCTACTATGCACAAGGCCCCAGGTTCCATTCTCAGCATTGCAAAAACAAGTTAGTAGACATCCTGAGAAATAGGATCTTTACCCATAACTACCATACTCTACTGCTTCTTTTATAGTGGCAATTGACCCACAGAATCTAAGAGTGTCTTTTCATGATTGACCATAGGCATGTTTGAAAGGTATTTTGTTTTTTGTCCAGTGAATTGAAAATTCATTTGATGGTTTTCGGACACTTCTGTGCACCTTACAGTGCTAAGTGCTGAAAGGAGGGGAAAAGAATACTATGTAATTCCTGTTTTAAAAGAAGTTAAGGGGGGGCGCTGGAGAGATGGCTCAGAGGTTAAGAACACTGGCTGTTCTTTCGGGGGTCCTGAGTTCAATTCCCAGCACCCATATGGTGGCTCACAACCATCTGTAATGAGATCTGATGCCCTCTTCTAAATAAATAAATAAATCTTAAGACAAAAAAAAAAAAAAGAAGAAGGTAACAGAGTTGGTATGATGGCTGAATAGGCAAGAGTGCTTGCTATGTGAACATGGAGACCAGAATTTAAATTCCAAGTACTTACTTTAAAAAAAAAAAAAAAGGCCAGGCATGACTGTGTGCCTATAACCCCTGTTGGGAGCAGCAAACACAAATCCTGAGTTTCTGCTTCGTGAGAATAAGGTGGAAGATGACATGATGTCCTCCTCTGTCCTGAGCACAGGCAGGTGTACCCATACACTTTTGAGTGTATCACACACACACACACACACACACACACACACACACACTCACACACTCACTCACACACAGTTAATGATTCAGTAAGAGATCCAGGTATGTGTATAAATAATTATAGCACAAGCTAGAAAGTGATTGATGTGTCATGACGAGAGCAGTCAGACTTTGGGCTAATAGGAAGAGGAGACTGTTTTTAGGTAACGATGGTGAGGGAGAGATCCTGGTTGTAGAGTTTAGGGAAATCTTTGAAGGCAAATAGCGATTAATCCTGGACTTCTGGAATAAAAATGATTAATGCTGGGGTTTGCTGAAGTGTATGATCAGATGTAAAATAGCACAAGTGCCTGTGACTGCTTTTACAAAGGAAAAGGCACCTATCTGGTTGCGAGCCTGTAGCTCCCATCTGGGAAAATAGAAAGGATTCTATGAACTTTGCTTGAGCTCTGTTCTTTCTGAAGAACTTGAAATCATACATATGTGGTATGAATTTTTTCTCAAGAGACTTTATGAAATTTTAGGATTAGTTTGTCAAAGTTTTGTGTGTAAGCCAGTCTCCAAAGGAATCAGTTTGTTGTGAGGGTAAATTTGCCCCTTGCTTTAATAGTAAGGCTCTGGCAGGCAGGTGGTTTTAGCATGAAGAGTGTGGTGGAGCAGTCACCACATCAGGGCGTCTTCTGTTTCATCACAGTAATAGTGAATCGCTTTGAGGAGGAGAATGTGTTCCAAACCCTTATCCATACTGTACTTCTAGTTGTTACAGGGGTGCAGCCTCTTAGCTAAAATGCAGAAAAAGCCAAGACTAGGAGAGCCAGGTGTAGTGTATCCCTGTACTCCCATCCCATAGGAGGCAGAGGCAGGGTGATCTCTAGTTGGAGATAAGCCTACAAAATGAATTCAAGGCCATTATAGGATTACATAATGAGACTCTGCCCCTCCCCTCCTTACACACACACACACACACACACACACACACACACACGTACGCACGCACGCACGCACGCACGCACGCACGCACGCACACCAAACATCAAAGGAAAACCTAGGAAATAGATACAAGATGGTTTTTGTGTGGTAGAAGATTACTAGTAGTGTTAAGTTAGGGATTTTTTTGTTTGTTTGGATTTTTTTTTTTTTTAAAGGTTTTTCAAGACAGGGTTTCTCTGTGTAGCAGTCCTGGCTGGCCTGGAACTCACAGAGATCCACCTGCCTCTGCCTCCTGAGTGCTGGGAATAAAAGTGCATGCCACCACCACCCAGTGTTAGTCTAGTTTTTAAATTAACAATTTTAGGAATAAGTCCTATGAATAGCCACAGAAAAGAAAAAGATTTCAGGTATGGAAAAAGAATGAATTTGAATAAGTTCTTGAAGAAGAGTTGGAAATAATTGCACTCAACTGATAGCTTCATCTGGTGTGAAAAACTTAGGGTAGGAGGTTTAGAATTGCCTGATGGAATTTGTGTGGAATAGGCAAGAATGCTGAACAGTAATTTGAGGAGAGGCTTGTTTTGTCAATGCTTTTAGGGGAGGGCTTTTTGGCTCTTTGAAGCGGGGTCTTGCTATGTAGCCCTGACTGGCCTGGTACTTCTCATGTAACCTAGCCTCCCAGGACTAGAGTTACAGTCATGCATCAAAGTACTGACTCAGAGTACTGCCTGACATTGTTTTTTCATTATGCTGCTTGGGAAAATCTATCAATACTGGGAAGAAGACATTTTCCAGATGCCTGCTTTTTACAGCTGCCTGGTTCAGCTCTCAGTTTGATTGGATATATGCTACAGTTCATGCCTTTTTCCTCTCGGCCTACACGGAGTGACTTTTTAGTTACTTGGAGATTTCCAGAAACTTGCTATTCTGAATTCCTAAAACATACGTGATTTACACTACATTATCTAACGCTAAGTGTAACAGTTTTCCTTACCTGTGAGTTAGGCATTGGTAATGATAGTGTCATCGTTTACACATTTTTGGTAACTGGAGTTTAGACAGGCAAATTATTTGCCCATTGTGTCTGGTAGGTTCCCCTCTGATGGATCATATGGCTGGCATTACATGCTGATACTCATTTGGTTGTCTGTGTTTGTGGATCTTGTGATTTGTTGTCAAGTGTAAGAGGTAAGAGCATCCTAGGGCTGTACAGGCAGTATCTTGTACAACCCAGGGCCATAGATGTCCATCAGTTCTGTTCTGAAGCATTGTCTTTTGCTGAACATGTACATCCTCCCTGTAGAAGTTTGCCTGTATTACATTTATTTCATAATTAACAGTTTACTGCCTAGAATCTTAGCCTTTTTGCTGAAATGTGATGTAAGTTTGTAAACTTCCCCAACAAGAACTACTTTCCTCCCAATATTTGTGCGTGTGTGTGTGTGTGTGTGTGTGTGTGTGTGTGTGTGTGTGTGTTTTACCTGCTGGACCGTGTTGCTTATCTGCCCTTTTTTCCTTCTAAAAAATAATGTAAACTTATTAAATAATGTTTTCTTACAAAAATGAAACATGTTTATAGAGATTTACAAAATACTAATAAGCAAAAGAAGGAAATAGAAATTGTTCATATTCGCGGGGTGGTGGCGCACGCCTTTAATCCAGCACTCGGGGCAGAGGCAGGCGGATCTCTGTGAGTTCGAGGCTAGCCTGGTCTCCAAAGCGAGTTCAAGGAAAGGCGCAAAGCTACACAGAGAAACCCTGTCTCGAAAAACCAAAAAAAAAAAAAAAAAAGAAAAAGAAATTGTTCATATTCTTACCACTGTCAAGAACTTAGAATGTACACTCTTCTTGTCCTTTGTGCACACACACACACAACACACACACACACACACACACACACACTGTATGTGTATGCAAATGAATCTTCCATTTATAACAACTTTGCACAGTCTTTGAAGGTGTAACAAGTGAAAATTTGTTTATTTTGGAGTTTTAATGCAATTCAACATTATGTATAGGCATATTTTATGTAGGAAACACTCTCCACCCCCATCCCCTCACCCCCCCACCCCGCTCCAATCTAAAAATCCACATTATTAGTGTCTACAACTCCCCACTTGTAAAGTGTTTGATAGTTGCATTTGTTCCTTAAATCCTATTAAGAGATTTTGACATTTCAAAAGCTTTCATACAGGGAAACATGTCTCCCAGGGGAGATTATTCAGCACTATTGGAAAAATGAAAAGTGAAAGTAGGGGTGAGATAGGAAGATTTAAGCTCTTCTCTGAAGCTGCCGACTAAATACTGAGTTTTCTTCCCTAGGCAACAATTACAACCTGAGTATTTATTTAT
This sequence comes from Peromyscus leucopus, assembly GCF_004664715.2. Taxonomy (NCBI): domain Eukaryota; kingdom Metazoa; phylum Chordata; class Mammalia; order Rodentia; family Cricetidae; genus Peromyscus; species Peromyscus leucopus. Next base: position 127,270,969 of record NC_051064.1, read on the forward strand.
CTATTTAATCTGAATGAGTCTGGTTCAGCTAGATAAGGTTAGAGTAGTATGGTTTTCATTAGGTGTTTAGATAGCTCACTGTTAGCACATTCCTTAAAGTTTCTGCTTTGGCAACCAGTTTTCTTTTTTGCTTTGGAAATGTAGTGTTTACTTTGAGATTTGGAGTCTCAGCTGATTTTTTTTTTTATTTTATTTCTTTGTTGAAATGGTTCTTTAATTTGAACTGTAGAATCCATTCTTTCTGCATTTTTTGTATGTGTATGTAACATTGTATCTGTAGTAACAGAACTCTGTACTTAATCTTGTGCCTCAAGATAATCACCATAGTCTGCATTCCTTCAGCTTGCCCCCCTCCCCCGTTTTTCTATTCCTTGTAGTTTAAATGTTCTTAAATTGCTTTTTTTTTTTTTTTTTTTTTTTTCAACAGGTTTTCTGTGTTTTGCTTTCTGAATCACTTGTGCCAGCTGGCTCGACTCACAGAGATCCGCTGCTCTGCTCCAAGTGCTGGGATTAAAGGCGTGCGCCACCACCGCTTAAATTGCTTTTTATTGTTTGTTTGTTTCTGTTATTTTGAGATAGGGTCTCACTGTGTAGCTCTGACTGTCCTGTAGTGTACTGTGTAGAACAGGCTGGTCTCAAGCTCACAGAAATCAGCTTTCCTTTGCCTCTGGAGTACTGGGATTAAAGTATTTGACCCCATGCCAAGCTTAAATTTTATTTTTTTAATTAATTAATTAAGTGATAGAGATTGGACTCAGGACCTCACACACACTCAGCATATATCACTGAGATACATGTATAGCTCCAAATTGTAACTAAAACAAAATATTTATTTTTATGTGTATAGTACATGTGTGTCTGTGCACCAGATGTGTGCAATGCCCCCAGAGATCAGAAGAAGATGTAGGATTCCTTGGAACTGAAGTTGCACGTGGTTGTGAACCCTAATGTCAGTGCTGGGAATGGAACTTGGGTTTTTTGAAAAGGCAGCCAGTACTCTTTAACTGCTGAGCCATCTCTCCAGCCCTGCCTTCCCCCACTATTGTATTTTAAATAGTCTGCTTTCTTATACAATTTTCGATAGAAATTAACCTTAATCAAATATGTAGATAGTTAACATGTTGGTTAGTGAAACTATTAATGTCTTATAATAATAATGGTTAGTAAAATTCTTCAGCATAGTAATTAGTAGACCTGTTTATGGTTGCATATATAAATAGCTTTTGGTTTCTGTGGTGATAATTTCTAATGTGAATTTCTTTTCCTTTGAGCAGATCATGACAAGATGTTTAAGATGAGTGAAAAAATCTTACTCCTATGTGTTGGAGAGGCTGGAGACACTGTACAATTTGCAGAATATATCCAGAAAAACGTGCAGCTTTATAAGATGCGGAATGGTGGGTAAGACTTAGAGGGTAGCTTTGGCTGACGCATTATTTTCTAGGGCTGCCATAACAAGGTACCACAGACTGGGCAGTTTAAACAGCAGAACTCTTCAGTAGCTCTGGAGGCTACAGTGTGAGGTGAAGGAGTTAACAGGTTTAAATTCTTCTGAGACTTTTTCCTTGGCTTATAAGTGACCATCTTACCCTCTGTGCCTTTACATTACTTTCCCGCTGGGTTGTCTATCCAGATCTCCTTTCATAAGGACACCAGTCACATTGGGTTAGGGTTCACATTTATAACCACATTTTTACTTAATTGTCTCTTTACATACAATATTTTATTGGCAATCTTATTCACAAGCAGATTGATGGGATCATGTTTTTTCATTTGAATCTTCCTATTAAAAACAAAAAAAGGGGCTGGAGAGATGGCTCAGAGGTTAAGAGCACCGGGTGTTCTTCCAGAGGTCCTGAGTTCAATTCCCAGCAACCACATGGTGGCTCACAACCATCTGTAATGAGATCTGGTACCCTCTTCTGGCCTGTAGGGACACATGCAAGCAGAGTGGCGCACACCTTTAATCCCAGCATTCAGGAGGCAGAGCTAGGCAGATCTCTGTGAGTTCGAGGCCAGCCTGGTCTACAGAGCGAGATCCAGGACAGACACCAAAACTACAGAGAAACCCTATCTTGAAAAACAAAAAACAAAGACAAATTAGAATCAGGTGTATGGCCTCTGGATTTTAGGCTAGTCTGGTCTAGAGAGACAGCTAGGGCTACACAAAGAAACCTGTCTCAAAACAACAAAAATCTAGACCATAAATCCTAATTCTTCTGTTCCCAAAGATTTTCTATAAAATTCCAGAGCAGAGAACCATTGTAAAACTGATATTTGCTATGGAATGCTAGAAATCAGAATTTTTGGTTTTTTTTTTTTTTTTTTTTTTTTTTTTTTCCAAGACAGGGTTTCAATGTGTAGTTTTAATGCCTGTCCTGGATCTCACTCTGTAGACCAGGCTGGCCTCAAATTCACAGAGATCTCCCTGACTCTGTCTCTCTGGGTGCTGGGATCAAAGGTGTGCACCACCACCACCACCACCACCACCACCACCACCGGGCTAGAATTTTTTTTAAAGTGCTTTGTTTTGCATTTGGATGTTTGACCTGCATACATGGCTGTGCACCACATGGTACCCACAGAAACCAGAAGACATTATCAGATCCCTTGGAACTGGAATTCCGGAGGGTTGTGGGTTCTCGGAATTGAACCTGGGTCATCTGAAAGAGCAGCTACAGAACTCTACTCTTTTCTTTTTTTTTTTGCTTTTGTCCGAGACAGGGTTTCTCTGTGTAGCTTTGGTTCCTGTCCTGGAACTCACTCTGTAGACCAGGCTGGCCTCAAATTCACAGAGATCCGCCTGGCTCTGCCTCCCAAGGGCTGGGATTAAACGTGTGTGCCACTACCGCCCGGCCTCTTCTCTTTTTCTAAAATGGGATTATATTTATATTAATGTAAATGCTTTGACCAGGAATGGTGGTATATGCCTGTAGTCCTAGCACTGGGAAGATGGAGGCAGGAGGATCTGAAGTTAAAGGCCCTGTGTTCAGCTACACAGGGAGTTTGAGGGCTGCACAAGACTGTGACTCGAGAAACAAAGGTCTTGACCTGGCTCGGGGATGGGATGGAGCTCCATGGCAGAGCATTTGCTGAGCATTTGGGAAGCCCTAGGCTTAATCCCAACACTGTGAGAAAGAGAGAGAGAGAATATACTTTGCAAATTTAAAAGTCTGTGTAGTTATAAGACACTGTACTTTAAAAGGATTCTTTGGGGGCTGGAGAAGGCTCAGTAGTTAAGAGCACTTGAGCTGCTCTTGCAGAGGACCTGAGTTTGGTTCCAGCACCCACATGATGGTTTACAACTATCCAGCACTCAGGGGGCAAAGGCAGGTAGACAGCCAGGGATACACAGAGAAACCATCTTAAAAAACAAACAAAAAACTGGGCAGTGGTGGCGCACACCTTTAATCCCAGCACTGAGGAGGCAAAGGCAAGAGGAGCTCATGAGTTTGAGGCCAACCTGGTCTACAGAGTGAGTTCCAGGACAGCCAGGACTGTTACACAGAGAAATCCTGTCTCAAAAAAACCAAAAACAAACAAAAAGACAGACTATAGCTTTAGTTTAATTTTTATATGATTACATATGTAAAATGACTAGGTAACATCCATTCATACATATTTTTTAGGCAATACATTTAGCATTATGCACCCAATTACTTAAGTGTTTTTTAAGGTCTTATCAGTGTTAAGCACTGTGCTTAATACTGCAGAAAATATGGGTAATCAAGACTCAGAGCCTGCCATTTAGGAGCCTAAAACATATGCTACTTGGGATTATACATACTTCGGGTGACGGGGCTGTGAATGCTTCTCAAGTGTGGAGCCATTTCATTGTTGTCCCGAGAGAAGGCCAAGTGAGTAAGATTAGGAAGAGTTGCTTGATCCATGTGTTTCAGGTGGTAAAAGTCAGTGGCTAGAAGGAAAATTGTGTTTGTTAGGTTAACCCTTAAACACCCTTAAGTTACCTGGGTAAGTATAGTTTGGGAGATGGAAATGGAAGGATCGGGAGTTCAAAGCCATCCTCAGCTACATAATGAATTTGAGGCCAGCCTGACATAAGAGATCCTGTCTACATGAGATCGTATTTCTAAAAACATAAGTAAATAAAAATGGCTTTTACCAATAGTCATAGGTGGGATAGGTGTGGTGGTGCACACATGTACTCCTGGCACTTTAGAGGCAGAAGTAGGAGGGTCTCAAGTTTAAGGTTGGGGTCTTTAAAAAGAAAAGTAGAGAGAAGTGATTTCGGGGTGGACGCTGTTATTTTCTTCTGCTTCACCTCAAGTATGACTCTTTATGTCTTGTCCAGGGTATGAATTGTCCCCCACAGCAGCAGCTAATTTCACACGTCGAAACCTGGCTGACTGTCTTCGGAGTCGGGTAAGCGGTGCAGCTAGCAGCCTTCAATAACAGCAGAAGGATCTGTGCTTTTAGATTTCTTTTAGACAGGAATGGTATTTTTGCCCCTTTTGACTTTTCCTGAACCCTTCCCATTGCTAATCATTCATTTTTAGTTCCCTGGGGTTTGTTTTCCTTTGGTCATTGTTGCTTTTTACTGTCTAATTCTGTTGTTTGGGAGGCTAACAAAGACTTTTGAATTCAAGGCTAGCCTGGTCTACATAGCTAGTTCTAGGCCAGCCCAGGCTATGTAGTGAGAATATGCCTTATTTCAAGAAGGAAATTAAAAGAACGTTTTGGTTTTTTGTTTTCTCAACATCTATTTTGTATGTGGTGTGGGTGTGGAGGTCAGAGAGCAAGTTGCAGGAGTTAGTTCTCGACTTCCACTGTATGAGTGCAGGGATCCAGCCCAGCGTGACAGGCTTAACGGCAGTTGCCCTTACCTGCTGAACTGTCTGTCTCATTGGCCCAAAAGAAAGGTGGTGTGTTTGTTGTGGCATACTAACATGAAGGACTGTGAGAAACTGCCCCATTCCCTGAGACTTTATTTTTTTCAAATCAATTTTAGGCTCTCAGCAAAATTAAGAGGAAAATACAAAGATTTTGCCCATATAAACTCAGCCCAGATACATGTATATAACATCCTGCATTATCAGCATCTACCAGAGTGGTATATTTCTACAAATAATGAACTTGTATTGAGAGCATAGATTCCTAATTTACATTAGGGTTTGCTCAGCGGCATTCATCCTGTGAATTTAGATGCATGTGAAAGGACATAAATCCATCAGTATCATTCAGAGGATTTTCACTGCCCTGAAAATCCCTGCCCCCCACCTGTTCATTCTTCATCAGCTTAATCCCCGTTAGCCACTAGTCCTTATACTCTTTACGTAGTTTCCTTTCTCACATTGTCATAGCTTAGAGTCTGCATCAAGGTAGGCTCTCAGATTGGCTTCTTAGGGATGTGCATTTAAAATTCCCCCATGTAGGGCTGGAGAAGTGGCTCTGGTTAAGTACACTTGCTGCTCTTCCAGAGTACTTGAGTTCAGTTCCCAGCATCCATGTTAGTCAGCTCACAGTCGTCTGTAACTCCTGTTCCAGGAGATTTGGTGTCTCTGGCCTCTTCAGGCAACTGCACTCATGTGCATGTATATACATGCACATGCACACACATACACATAATTTAAAATAATAAAAAATCATCTTGGCTGGAGAGGTGGATTGGTGGTTAAAAGCACTGGCTGCTCTTCCAGAGGTCCTGGTTCAGTTCCCAGCATCTACGTGGCAGCTCATAACTGTCTGTAACTACAGTTCCAGGGGATCCAACACCCTCATGCAGGCATGAATGCAGACAAAACACCAATGCACATAAAATTAAATTTCAAAAAACCTTAAAAAGTGATCAAATCAAATTCCTCCATGCCTTTTCCTGGCTTGGCAGTTTATTTCTTTTTAGCACTGAGTAATATAACTTTGTTTAAGGGTACAGCAGTTTATTTATCCTTTCCCCTTTATTGAAGGACATCTCTGTTGCTTCCAATTTGAGGCAGTTTGCATGGGAGATTTTAGATGTATTTTCAGTTCTCTTGGTAAATGTGTGGTTGCTGGTTTGTGCAGTGGGAATATATTGAATTTTTTCCCCCCTGGTGACACTTTTTTTGTGTAGCCGTGGCTGTCCTAGAACTGACTCTGTAGACCAGGCTGGCCTCGAACTCAGAGATCCGTCTGCCTCTGCCTCCTACCACCACCAAGTTAGAATATGTTGAATTTTGTAAGAAAGTACCAAAAATTTTTTTTGAAGTGTTTTTATTTTTGTTCAACTGTAGCTGAAGGTCCCTACATGGTTGTAGAGGGAAGTAACCTATAGCTTTCTGTGGCTGTTCAGCCAAAGCATGGGGAGTTGTCTTTGTTTTTTCTCGTCTTGTACTGTAGCATTCTCTGTCTCATGTTAAAAGATGAAAAATGACTTAAAGATTGAATGCTTAAAGACTGTGTAGGGTGTGCCAAGAAAGTTCCTGTGATTGCCAAGGGTGTGTATTTTCTCCACAGGGACTAAGTAAATAGACTCTTACCACGTGACCTTACCCCCTGTGCCTATTTATTCATCTAGGATATCCAGATAACTTCCTAACCCCACAGGAGTGCCAGGAAAATGAATACTTGTAAATCATAATATTTAACATTCATATGACTTCTGCCCAAAGCATTTTGCTTAATAATTTAATCTACTCACTATTCCACTGAGACGGATCGTAGTTGGTTCTCTTGCTGATACTGTGAAAAGCCTAAAGTGACAGAGGGACTAGTTCAGGGTACACAACAGGTCAGACAAAGTGGCAGTAATTGTACCATCATTTGACTGTTTGCCTTAAGGTCAACCCTTTGATTCTTCAGTAGCAGTTTAGAACATTAGTGCTTTTGGTGATTTGGGTTTCATCTACCTTCTTAAACTTAGTCACGTGTAATCAAAGCCAGTATGGGTATTAAGCTTTTTATAAACCTGCTTGCTGCTGTTTTTTTAAAAGATTTGTTTTTAAAGATGTGTTTGTGTGTCTGTGTATGAATATGTGCACATGACTTCGTGTGCCTAAGGCGGCCAGTGACATTGGATCTCTCTGGAGCTGGAGCCCTACATAGCAGGTTGTGAGCCTCCTGACATGGATGTCAGGGGCAGTGCGGGCTCTTAACCATTGAGCTATCTCTCCAGTCCTACTGTAGATCTTAAAAGCACTTTTATTTTCCAGTGCCTGATACTATACCCCAAACATCTCACTAAATAGAATCTGTCCCAGTACTAGCTTTGACCAAGGGCTTTGTAATCTCAATGATCTATATACAATTTTTTTTAATGTGTGTATTTTGCCTTCATGTATGTCTGTGCACCATGTTTGTGCAGGTGATCATTATATTTAAGAAGAAATCACAGACATAATGGGTTGCAAGTTGAAGACAGGTTTGTGTACATTATTTTGGTCTGGGTGAAAAGTTAGAGATCTGTTATATAATCTTTGAGGGAGAAATGTGGGTCAAAATAGGTTTCCTCTCACCCAGAAGTACCTGTGCTATACAAGGAGTATGCTACAGCTCCTTGTGTAGAGTGTCCTCTGACTTACCAAGCAGAACTGGAGTAAGAATTCCAGCTTTGGGCACAATAAAATCTTTACCATTAAATGCTGCAGACATTAAATGAATTAAGCTCCTTTTAGAATTGAGATAAGAGTGGAAATTTGCTTCATGCAAATGCAGTGAATCCACATAATCTTCTCTATTAGCAGAAATGTTTGATGTTTTGAACAAATAAATATCCCTTGTAGACAATGCCAAGGCGCTCTACTAAGTACTGACTACCTCTGCCTTGTACTTCTTTGTTCTTCTAGTCCTTATCAGAGTAGATTCTAAAAAAGGGATTTGTACTTTAGTTACTTAGAATTTTATGTTTAAGTATATATGAGTGCGAGCGCATGTGTGTGTAGGTGCCTAGGGAGGCAAGAAGAGGGCGTTGGATTCCCTGAGTTAGAATTACAAGTGGTCATGAGCTGCTTGATATAGGTTCTAGGAAGAGAAGCAAATGCTCTTAACTGCTGAGCCATCCCCTCTAACCCCAGTACTTTATTTTATTCTAGAGAGAGAAATGATAATAGTTTTGTATATTCCTAATATAAAGTCACTATAGTTGGTATATTTACATGGTGACATTGTTTGGCATGTGATACATATTTTGGATTAGCCAGATTTTATGTATATGGAGTTTCATGTCTATGTCTATAGCTTAGATTATTTGACGTTCTCTCTCTCTCTGTGTGTGTGTGTGTGTGTGTGTGTGTGTGTGTGTGTGTGTGTGTGTGTGTACGCGCGCGTATTGCCAGTGGTATCAGATTAAAAGATGTTTATTTACTACAGAGTGTATAATGAGTCCTACATAAACTAGGTTATTAAAATGCAGACAGTTTGGAATTGTGGTTGATAGTCTTTGGACTATTGCTAGTTGTATGTCTTTGAATTAATTCAAAGCTCAATTTCCCTATTTTCAAAATAATAGTACTTCATGGGATTATTAAAAAGATTAAGAGGTAATCATGCAAAGCTTTTTGTATATTATATAGAACATGCAGCAATTTAATAAATGATTTTTTTATGCCTTTATTACTGTTTGGTTAAAGAAGCATTTTAATGGCTATAAGTTACCTTTATAGGGAATTTTATTTGTTGATTTTGTTTTTTTGGTTTTGGTTTTTTGAGACAAGGTTTCTTTGTGTAGCGCAGGCTGTCATGGAACTCACTCTATAGACCAGGCTGGCCTTGAACTCAGAGATCCACCTGCCTCTGCCTCTGCCTCTGAGGTGCTGGGTTAAAGGCATGTGCCACCACCACCTAGCTTATTTGTTGAATTTTAACTGAATTGATTAGTCACTAAAGTGTGGGGGGGGGCAATAGGAATTTGTTAGTATTGATGGAGAATATAGAAATAAACCAACATTGAGCATCTGTTACATATTAAGCTTTGGTCTAGATTTACCCAGTACTTATGATTGCCACAAACTATAAAGGGCTATTTAAGTTCCAATTAATTAATCCCTTCTCTCCATGACATCTGCCACCTTGGCTTGAACCTAGGACCTAATAAAATAGTTTAATTCATTTTATTAGATAAGAAAGTCCAGGAAATTATCTCCTGGATTTTTATTGAGTGAGAAATAAACTTGTATTTCCTAGTTTGGGGTTTTGAATGAGGCTTAGGCAGGCTAAATGTGTGCTCTGTCACTCAAGCTCTTGTATTTGTATGTTTGTGTATGCACATGCATGTGTGCATGCCATGGCACACCTGTGGAGCCCAGAAGAAACTTTGGGAGTCGGGTTCTCTCATCATTTGGGACTCAGGGATTGAATTTAGGGCCTTTAGGCTTGGTAAACAAACCTTTGAGTCATTTTTCATGGCCCCACTGTGGCTTTTTTTTTTATATGATTATCTGATTTCCCTAAAAATCTCTTCTATACACCATCTCCTTGTCACTGGTGTGGGCTGAGGTATGAACCAGCCCATTCTAGTGTCCTTGAGTGATGTGGAGTTTTGTGTTGAAGCTTCAGCAGAATGCTGGCCTCTGTAGTGTGTAATCTTCTAGGCTTTACTTTACTAGTGCTACTGACTGATTAGTGTTTTATAGAACTTTTTCTGAAGTGTTTCATAAACCTTTAGTCTCTGCCCCCTCGTGATTGCTTAGCAAATGAACAGTAGAAATAATGAAGAATATCCATCCTGGCGTACTGGTTTTCAGCCCTTGTTCCATAAGCTGCCCTTAAACATTTACCAGGAAAGATGAATATGATAAAACTCAGCTCAGTTTCACTGTAATTAACTTTACTTTTATCTTTCACATGCAGGAATTGCATGTAAAATTTTAATCCGAGAAAATGGCTTCATCATTCTTTTTCCCCTGTAGTTTAAAGTCTAGTAGTTAAACCTATTGTCGGAGGTTTAGTGCCTCCTCTGCTGTGAGCTGGTTGACGATGCTGAGAGTGTGCAGTTGATTGGGTCGATAGCATGATCTGAAGGTCTGGTGTCGTGGGTGGGGATAGCTCAGCAGTGGAGCACAAACTTAGCAAAGCCCTAGTTCAGTCCTGGTTCCAGGAAATAAAACATAAAGATCTGATGTCAAGACTTGAATATAGTTTTTCAATGAAAGAAAAAGAAACCTGGGAAAGATTTTGGGTATTAGTCACTTCAGAAGTGACCACTGCTTATCTCTGCCCTGGATTTGATGTATTGGCTTTGGGTAATGGGGGCAGGTGCAGTGTGCTCGGATTCTGAAAGAATCCTGTTGCTGTGAGACTGCTGTTCTACACTGGAGTTATTCTCTTTATGCCTTATGTGGTTGGCACAGAGGCCATCATCTGTTTATTGGTATCTTTGGGATCATGTGACCTGGTGAACAGATGGGCCAGGTGAAACCTTGACTTTGCAGGTCTTATCCCCTAAACACAACCATCCATTTGTTACATGTGATTAAACTATCACTAACAAGGGTAATTTCACATGCTTATTGGCAAATGTGGTTAGCAGGATGTGACATGACGAAGCACTGTCTTCCTCCTCTGTGTGCCATCTCCCTTGAGGCCTTATCCTCCCTGCTCGCCCCCACCATGTCCTTGCCCAGGCTTGCCTTCCAGCTCACCTGCTCCAGATGGGCGGCACAGTGGGAGGACACTGGCAAAGGCAGATGTGTTTGTTTTCCGGAGACAAAATGTTGTGCTGCTGCAGATGGCAGTGCCTTGGAGCAAATGGCAGCCTTTGACACTACTGCCACACAGCCCGGGCATCTTGACAGACAGAGCTGGCTGCCTCTTGGTGATGGGGAAATGGGGGGAACAAACAAAATTGAAGATGTTAATCAATTCCTGGACTTTGAGTGCAAGTAGCAGTGTTCTGCTGGGAGGGAAAGTTTTCCTCCCCCTCCCAGATGTCTCAGTCAGCTAGTCAGTGGATTTTCGCTGTGGGCCACGAGGTCTATGTGTTTGTTACTTTACCTCCTAGCATCAATAGGACAGACTAAAAACTAAACAGGCTACATCTAAACAGGTATTCATTTGTACTGCAAAACATATGTATATCCCAGGTCACATCAGTCTCCTAGGATTGGGGATGGCTCATGACTGCCCCAATGGAGATACTCCTGTTCTATTTTTAGCAGCCATTTTGATTATCCAAAGGCCCAGAGACAGGTGTGCCTTGAAGTTGAGGTACCTTAATTAATATGACAACACTGTGCTTATACTGTTTTTCACCAGGGTAAAAATTCTGACAGCTGTCCTTTTAAGTAGTTTGCTTATTCAGTCATTAGGGTTTGACTAAGTCCATTAAGAAGACAAAGAGTGGTTGTTGAATCTTTATACCTACTGGCTCCTAAGGAAAAGAAAATGGCTTCAGAAGATCCTTCTTTGAAGCTACTGGCTTTATCTGAAAACCTTTTTTCCCCTTCTTAAAAAAATTATGTGGTGTTTTTCCCAGCCCCAGTGCTGATAGAGTTAGGATTCTGCAGGTGTAAAGTCCTCCCCCTCCCCTTCCCCATCTCTCCAGGGGGTTGTATGTGAGAAGGTGTTGCTTTCTCACTCAGAGAGCATATATGTGCTACCCTGTTGGATGCCTGCTGTGAGCAGAGAGAACCCCTGTTCTTGTTGTATGGAATAAGCCTATTGGATGGCTGGAATTGTACAATCCCATAATGCTAACTTTTCACCTAAACTGTCTTTCCTAAGCACAATGGAGGTGAAATAATATACGTAATTGGTTTAAGTTTGTGTTATTTTGAAACTTACATCTTTAAAAATTATGTGGTTTCCTATCAAGGTTTGGTTCAAGGCTAGAGCAGCAGGATGCTGCTGTGTTTCTTACACACTTTGAAAGACCAATGCATTCTACCTTTACAATTGCTTTAACTAGTGCCCCAGTTTGGGTAGGCATGGCTGTGGACAAGCCTTAACGCTCAGACAGAAACACACATAAGCCCAGGCATCTTGGTGACCCCTTTTATCTTTGTAGGAACACACAATGTTATAAATTTAAGAACTGGTCCCCCAAACCCTTTTTAAACTCTGACAAAAAATGCATGTGTACAGTGAAGAAGGTTTTGCAGTAGAGGAAGAATTGGCCACTTTATAACGTGGGAAGTGCTTACATGTGTATCTTATATTCATTAAGCTACACATGTATGTTTTATGTATTTTTACATATGCTATTCATAAAAAGGTCTAATTCATAAAAAGACAAAGGCTAAAAGAGCAAGGAAGCATAATATTTTTAAGTTAAAAATGAGAAAGCAGTGTAAATAAATATAATTCACAGGACTGGAAAGAAGAAAAGGGAGGGGAAGGTTATGATTTCTTTGTGCTAATTGCGTGGTGTTTTCATTTCTTAGGGAGCTGAAGGCCAAACTTAGGGCCTTGTGCTTGCCAGGCAGATTCTCACCACTGAGCTAAATCCCAACCCAAGTATAGTAACCTGAATAACTGAAATGTCCTACCAGAATCATGCCCATCCCTTTCTGAAGCCTTTAATAGGGGTGGCTTAGAGCCAAGGTGTTCTTTAATTACCGATAGTTATTCACGCTACAGCTCTCCAACCTGCACTGGCTTGGGGGCTAAGGAAGCAGGTGCAAGTGCAGTGTGTCCCTTCAGATAGGAAAACGAAGAAGTAGAAACTCAGTTGTACTGCAGAGCGGAAGTGCTAGGGCATGTGTGTGTCTGGGAACAGACTTAACCTGTGCTTTGAGAGACAAGAGATGCAACAAAAGGGAAAACTGGAAACAGACCATTTGTGTGAGAGCATGTTAGTGTTCACAGATGTTCAGGGCAGCAACAGATAGTTCTCTGATCCACTTATTCCTCATTTTATCTGTTTTGAGTGATAGGGTACAGTATAAAAATTAGGGTATTATTGATTTTTTTAAATGTAAATAGATGACATATTATATTGTATATAAGATCTATAGTTTGGTAAATAAGGCTGAGAGTTTTAAAGATTTTGTTGTTGTTCTTTTTCAAGACAGGGGTTCTTTGTGTAACAGCCCTGGGTGTCCTGGAACTCACTCTAGACCAGGCTGTCCTAGAACTCAGAGATCTGCTTGCCTCTGCCTCCCAAGTGCTGAGGTTAAAGGCATGCACCACCACTGCCCAGCTAGAGGGATCTTAAGAGATTGGAACATGAGAGGTGGTCCATGTTATCATAAAAGCAGTGGGCCAGGTCTAGCAGGATGGCTCAATGGTTAATGAGGACACAGGTTTCAGCACCTATATCACAGCTCACAACCATCTGTAACTCCAGTTCCAGTGGATTCAACTCCCTCTTCTGGCCTCCTTGGGCACCAGGAATGCATCTGGTATACATGCATACATGCCATGGAGACGAATATTCTGTACACACAAAATAAAAATAAATAAATCCTGAAAACAAAACAAAACCAAAAATCAGTGGTCTTTCTGAAAACCTTTTGGCTAAAGAGGAGGTTTACACAATCAGATCAGATTTTGTTAGATCATTGTCTGCTCTTTGGTGGAGTATTTGAGGAAAGAATTGAGGGAATGGGGAAACTTTAGAGCTCACATAGCCACTGTGGCTGTAGGAATAACTTACATTGGATATGAGGTGTTAATAAGGAATGCTGTTCTCACAGAAGGGTTCCTAAATATTCTATTTTTCCTTGAGAATTCATTGTTACTCTGTATGTACACTATTGATATCTAAAACATCTACAATTGTATATATTCTAAATATTCCCTCCCAGAAGACCATAGTGTCTATTAACTTGGAGATGAATCTGTTAATGTATTCAGCATTCCTAGTTATTCATGGACATGCTCAGTGTAGACATTTAATATGTAACCTGAGTTATGTGTGTTGATAGCAAAGTATGGCTTCTGCATGAGTTTTAGGAACTCACTTGAATGCACATGGAACCCTACCTTTGTCTTAGAAACTACCAGCTCAAGAGAAAGGATCTAAGTGGCCTGGTTGCAAATGTAGTGTTGATTTTGCCATTGCAGGGTCAGCAATTTTATTTTGATGTTATTTGGAAGAAAGCAGTATTTTTGATTAGCAAGTAAAATTAATGTAGAAAACAAATACTGTGTTAACTAGTTGGTATAATAAGGCATCTGTGCCATGTTGCATTTCAACTCATTAAATTTCTCAACTTCTAATTACAGTAAGGTTACAGCTTTTAACAGAATCAACCAAACTTGAGCTTAGCAGTGGCTTTAGAGAAATAAAGTTAAGGGGCTGGGGAGATGGCTCAGTGGTTAAGAACACTGTTCTTCCAGGGAACCCAGGTTCAATTTCCAGCACCCACATGGCAGCTCACAACTGTCTGTAACTCCAGTTCCAGGGGATCCAACACCCTCATATGGACATACATACAGGCAAAAAGGAAGGAGGGAAGAAAAGAGAAAGAGAAAGAAAATTAATAGCATTTTGGCATTTTTGTGGGATGGACTTAAACATTGAAATGACTTGCTACTTCTTTTTTCCCCCTCCCTTTGGCTCCTACAATTCAGATTGGTTTAGTACTTGCTATTTACTCTTAGGAACTCTAACACAGGTAAGCACTGTGATTCATCATGACTGTTAGACAAGTGGGTTGAGCATTTGAGGCTCTAAGTGGAGCAATATACTTTCAAAGAAAATGACCTTAGGCAGTGAGAAGAAATAGCACAAATACGGTTGGATGGTTGGACATGGCTCATTTAGGGTTCTGAACATCCAGTGGTTATTTCATTTCTTTCGTTCTCAGTATAGCATGAACATTTATAGACATTACTTGTTACTAGAGAGTAAATCTAGGGCCTCATACATCTAGGGAAGTTTTGAATCACTGAGCTACATCCCTAGCAAATATTTAGTGATTATGTCTTCTTGGTTTGAGGCTTTTGTGTTTTATTTTGTCTTTCAAAACAGGATTTCTCTGTGTAGCCCTGGCTGTCCTGGAACTCACTCCGTAGACCAGGCTAGCCTTGAACTCAGAGATCCACCTGCCTCTGCCTCCTGAGTGCTAGGACTGAAGGTAGGCGTACACCACCTCCACCTGGCTGATGAGTTTTAAGATGTTATTTTTTTATTATTTGTTTTATGTGTGTGAGTGCTTGATCTATATATATTATGTATGTGTGCCACATGCATACCTGATCCCAGTGGAGGTCAGAAGTGGGTGTCAGATCCCATGTAACTGGAATTACAGATGATTGTGAACCGCTGTGTGGGTGCTGAGAATTGAACGTGGGTCTTCTGCAAGAACAAGTGTTCTTAACCACTGTGTCATCATCTCTCCAGCCCAAAATTTATTTTATTTTAAATGGTTTTTAGACTTACTATTTTATTTAATGTGTATGAGTGTTTTGCCTGCATGTGTATCTGTACACCATGTGTGCCTGGTTCCTGAAGAGGTCAGAAGAGGCCTCCCCTGGATCCCCTGGATCCCCTGGAACTGAAGTTATGGACAGTTGTGAGCCACCAGGTGCATTTTGAGAATCAAACCCAAACCCTCTGCAAGAGCAACAACTACTCTTAACCACTGAGCCATCTCCAGTCAAAATTTATAATTTTTAGTTATATGGGGGCAGGTACAGGGGGAGTACAAGTACCCTTGGAGGCCAGAGATATAGGATCCCCTGGAGTTACAAGCAGTTTTTTTTTTTTTTTTTTTTTTTTTTGGTTTTTCAAGACAGGGTTTCTCTGCGTAGCTTTGCGCCTTTCCTGGAGCTCACTTGGTAGCCCAGACTGGCCTCGAACTCACAGAGATCCGCCTGGCTCTGCCTGCCGAGTGCTAGGATTAAAGGTGTGCGCCACCACCGCCCGGCCATAAGCAGTTTTAAGTAGTTATGGGTGCTGGGAACTGACCTCGTGTCCTCTGCTTTTTTTTTTTTTTTTTTTTTTTTTTTTTTGAGAAAGGGTCCCTATGTAGCCCTGATTTTGTATCTGCCTCCTGAGATCTGGGATTACTGGGATTAAAGGTCATGTGCCACATTTGTGTACATGTGGATAGAGGCCTGAAGACATTGCATTTCTTCTTCAGTGCTGTTTGTCTTGTTTTGTTTTTAAAGATAGGATCTTACTCACTTGAACTTAGCAGATTCAGCTAACCTGACTGGCCATCAAGTCCTAAGATCCTCCTGTCTCTGCCTCCCTAGCAGCAAGATTATAGATGCATGCTGCCATGCCTGGCCTTTTTATGCGTGCTGGAGATGGAATTTGACTGCACCACCTCCCCAGCTGTTGGTTTTAATTTTTGAAATAAAGTCAGAGTATAGTCAAGGCTGGGAATTTGGAATCCTCCTGCAGAGGCCTCCTGAGTGATGCTACAGTGGAAAAGTTTATTTATGAAATGTAGAGTTTCTATCTGTCCACAGGACTGAGGATGAAGAAGGACACTGCCTTCACACTCCAACTCTCTACCTTCCTCCAGCCAGTTGATAACAGGAGCTCGACTTTCCTAAGTTCTTTCTTGTGTCTGAGTCTCTGCTAATATTCTCCCCAGAATATGCCTGTGTGCCCCATGGCTGGCTCTTCACTGCTAGTTAAACTCAGTTTAGCAATTTATCAGAGAAATTCTCTCTGCACCCTTTACCCATTCCCTCACATGAATGTCGCTCTCAACTTCTTTGTGCTGTCATAGCAACCTACATATACTTCTCCATGTCCCATTGTGGCTGTTTCCTTCACTCTCTTCCACATGTGCGAATGTGTAGGTGTTGGTGTGAGTAAACCCTCCTCACTGGCTGCCTCTTCTCAGTCTTACTGACTTTGACCGTACCCTGACTTCTCTTTCCAGCACTACTTTCCCTTTTAAGGAAAGTCTTAACTCTTGCATTTTCTGTTCCTCTTGTTGCTCAGTCTCACCAGTTGACCTTCTAAATATACCTCACATTCCACACCTACACCATCCCCTTCTGCCACAGTTTAACCCTCACTGTCTTCCATCTGAACTATTCATCATACTGTTAACACATATTAATAACTGTTCTAAAATGGTAAGTTTTCACCATCTCCTCTGCTTGCATACTGCTCACATTCCTCCTTTCTTTTAAGAAAGGATCTTACAAAGCTTAGACTGGCCATAAATGCAATGTTTTTGAAGGTGCCTTTAATTTCAACACACACACACACACACACACACACACACACACACACACACACACACACACACACACACACACCCTGCCTGCCCACCAGCTTCCATCTCCCAAGTGCTGGGATTACAGGCGTGTGCCCGCACACCTGGTTTAGCCTGAGCTAGGGATCAGGTGAGGCTGGTTGAGTATATGCCAATTTCCTAATTATCCTGTCTTGTAATTCTAGGGAACTTTTACAGGATTTGATTAAAGATTTTTATAAACTGTTTCTATGCTTAAATAGAAGAGATTGAATCTATGCATGGTTTTGTTTTTTGTTTTTTAGTGTTTTGAGACAGGGTTTTTATGTGTAGTTTTGGTGCCTGTCCTGGATCTCACTCTGTAGACCAGGTTGGCCTCGAACTCACAGAGATCCACCTGGTTTTGCCTGCTGGGATTAAAGGTGTGCGCCACCACCAGCAGGCCATGTTGTTTTGTTTTTTTGAGACAGGGTTTCTCTGTGTAGCCCTGGCTGTCCTGGAACTCATCCAGGCTGGCCTTGAACTTGGGATAGCCACCTGCCTCTGCCTCCCAAGTGCTGCGATTAAAGTTGTGCGCTCCTACCTCCCGGCCGTACATGGTTTTCTTAAAAAGGAGTATTTTTGTCTAGGTGTGGTGGCTCATGCCTGAAATCTCAGTACTTGGAGGGCTGAGACAGGAGAATTGCCATGAGTTCAAGGCAAACATGGGTTACTTAGTGAGACCTTTGTCTTATGGAAATGATTCTGTATCACTTAGGAATAGAGACCATAATATTTTAGATCAAGTAAATGTATTTAATCACAATAATTGGAAATTACTAATTTTAAAATATTTGAGATGAATTTTATTTTAAATGTGAAAATCTGTAATTAGGGCCAGCAGGTAGAGACACTTGCTGCCATACCCGATTTTGGTTTCTGGAACCCAAATGGTAGTAAGAGAGAACTAGATTCCTGCAGGTGTCCATGTATACACTCTAGCACTCATGAACACACAAATATTTTTTAATCTGTTATTAAAGTAGTAGAATTAGAATTCTAAAATTATACTCTGAAACCATCCAAAGGTAGTAAATTCTGTTGGTTGTTGAAAACAAGTTCCTGAGTCAATTCAGAGCATTAGTGTGGGAGAAGAATTGATCAGTTTACTTAGTAATAAAGATGCAAATGGATATTGACAGAGCAGTTAGGGGATTGGTGTCACAATTATTTATTGAATAACTCCTATAGATACTTGGTAGCTTTAGACCTTACAGAAGAATTACAGCTGTAACATTAAACCTGCTCTCTTAAGGCCTAAAATATTATTAATCACAATTGGATATGGTAAGTGAAATACAGAACAATAGGTACTAGTATAAAAAAGTAAGGGATGTTTGTGTGTGAAATTCACAGCTGTTTATTGAACCATACATTTACACTAATTTTCATTTTTGTGGAGGCAGAATGGTTTCCTGAGAAAGCACACCAGACTTGTAGTTGGGAAGCCTGAATTCTGGTCCTGAGTCTGATGCTAAGAATCCATGTGGATCACAGTCTTCTCTTTGAACAATGGGCCCATGTGTAAAGGGAATGCTGGGTAAGCTCATTGAGCTCATAGATTCTCCAAACATACAAACTGCATTTTTATGAGATGTCTTGGGATAAAAGATAGAACCTTGGCAGTCTGCTGGACTAAGAACCTTGGCAGTCTGCTGGACTAAGAACCTTGGCAGTCTGCTGGACTAAGAGGAACAGGCTTGGGGCAGAGGAATAGATAAGTGCTAAAGCATGTGTTTAGTATGCACAGGGTCCTGGGTTTGATTCCCACCCACCCCCAAAAGTGGCCACAGTTTTCTTTTCAAGATATATTGTCTGTTTAATGTGTTTAGAAATCCATTGATAAAAATGCTCACCTCATTTATCTCTGGTAATTTAGTATCTACTTCCATATTACTGACCCACCAGGCGTGGAAGTATGCTTCCCACACTGCATAGGATTCCAAGGTGCAACAATGCCCCAAAGAAACTGCACTTTTCTTCAAGGCCCCTCAGTCCTAGTGATGTCGTCCCATTCAATTAGAGGTGGCAGAGGCTGGCCTGGCTCCAAAAGAAGACTGTCAATTCCTTTCCCTTTCTGTGTCCACGCTCGGCAGGATGCTTCCTCACGCCCACCTCTCTCCCCCTTGCTGTGACTTTGGCTTCCGCCAGATGTCACACCGCTGCTTGTCACCGCCCAGCCTCTCATCATCGCTGATTTTGTTGTTTCGGTGTATTTGTAACAACTGTTCTCTTGAGCTGTAAAATTTATGGAATTTCACGCACTTCTTAAACACCACAGTGTTCCTTTTTCATAGTAAGGAAACAGTCGAGGAATTGTATGCACAAAAGTTAGATTTAAGCAAAGTTTCTGTGTGTGTTGTATGCTCCCCATTCCCAAATGTACAGGTCACAAGTGGAACTGAGCCTAGTTCTGTGGCTCTCAGGGGCACAGAGATAAGTTAATGCATCTTGATCTCAGGAAGAAGTACATAAGAGATATACTTTATGGGTAATACCCCAGTTAATGTTATCCCTTTGGTAACCATAAAAAGGTAGATAATTTTATTCTCTGTGACAGCTTCTCCTTGATCTTTGTATTATCTCGTCAAATCTGTTAATACAGTTAGAGCCTAAAAATGAGTAGGTGAAAGTAGCTAGGTTTTGATATTACTGTGCATTGGGCATTGCACTGAGTCCTTCACATGTATTTATTTAAACCCCAGGAAATCTTAAGTGGCTTGGAACTCTTCACTTAGTAAATAAGCTTAATGTGTACTTTTTTTTGTTTTTGGTTTTTTCGAGACAGGGTTTCTCTGTGTAGCTTTGTGCCTTTCCTGGAACTTGCTGTGTAGACCAGGCTGGCCTCGAACTCACAGAGATCCGCCTGCCTCTGCCTCCCAAGTGCTGGGATTAAAGGCGTGCGCCACCACCGCCCGGCTTAATGTGTACTTTTTAAGAGAGGGAAAATATATCTGTCTGACCCCTCACACACTAATAAGAGACAATTTTTTAACTTGGCATTAGGACACATGTCTATGATCCCAATACTAGAGATATGAGACAGAATGTTTACAGCAAATTCAAGGCCAGTTTAATCCACATAGTGAGTTCCAGGCCAGGCAGGGCTGTATAAAAACCATGTTTCCACCTGCCTCCCAAAAAGAGAAAGGCAAAATTTTACAATACCTTATTCTAGAGGCTAAAAGTTATTTTTAAGTCGCTGGTTGGTTTATTTGAAATTTTTTTTCTTTGTATGTCATACACACATCTAAGCATGTTGGTGTTCGTAAACCACTGGTGTTGATCGTTAGGCTGTTGTTAGGGAGTAAGTGCCTTATTACATGCTGAGTTCTTGGACAGTCGAATATTTGTGTTGGTTGAAACATACATACATAGTATTCAGTCTCAGCCTTTGCTGTAGAAGACGTCTTGGCATCTAACAGGTCTCCACTGCAGATCTCCTAACCTTGTCTTACTCTTTGCTAGAATGGAGGTTACTTTGTGAAGGACAGGATTCTTGGCCTGTCATCGGTGTTTGTACTACCCAGTAGTTAGGCGGATTCTTGCATTTAGTTTAGTATGTGATACTGTGCATAGGAAATATGGGAAGCAATGAAAAAGTACATAGGCCAGAAAGTGATGCTTAATGCTTAGGATAGCTACATCTGCAAGAGGCAGTATGACAATACTAAATATGTGTTGACTTAGTTTCCAAATGTGGGTCTATATTTTTTCTGAGGGACCTAGGGTAGACTGACCTTGAAGTCAAATAATACTTTTACGTGTCTAATACGATTGCTTTCAACCATGCAAGTCTGTTAATCTTTGGGCATGGGTAAAGAATCCTAGGAAGGAGACACTAGGAAACTTCCCCACCCTCTTTTTTTTGTTTGTTTGTTTGTTTTGTTTTGTTTTTTGAGATAGGGTTTCTCTGTGTAGCCTAGCTGTCCTAGAACTCTGTAGGCCAGGCTGGCCTCATACTCAGAGATCCGCTTGCTACTGCCTCCTGGGTACTGGGATTAAAGGCATGCAGCATTATACCCAGCTGATACTAGGAAACTTTTCATTTACTACTTGCTCCCATGTTCCAGACAGTGTGCTAGCTACTTGTAATAAACATCCCTCTGTATCCTCTTACATAAACATCCCTCTGTGTCCTTTTATAAAGACATATACCTATAAGGAATTTGCCTTGTGTCAGGAGTAGTTGGACTTCCAATTTCTTATACTTATTTCATAGATTGTTTTAAAAACAATCACTTATGAAGCCTATATTGTATTTCATCTATTTACCATGCATGTGCATTATTTCTGCCCCCTCACTATAGCCTTTTTGTACTTGGCATTATCCCATATTTCAGTTGAGAATTCTAAAATTAAAACAGGTTAAGTACTTTTTCTAAAGTAACACATATGCTAATAGAATCAGAATTCAAGCTCAGGTCCAGCCCTTTGTTCCATGGCCTGTTTCTTCCTGAATTGTTTGTCTGTGGTATTAGTTCCCTTTTGATTTGGGACTTAATGTCTAACTTGCATTTTAAACTGTTTTCTCCTTAGCAGCTTGTGTCTGGAGGGAGGTTGAAAAGAGAAGCAACAAATCCACTTTTTTATGGAGATGTAGGCATTTAATTTAAACTTGAACCACTTCTCAGAAATGGGGCCTGTTGGGGCTAGAGAGATGGCTCGGTAGTTAAGAGCATTTACTGTTTTTCCAGAGGGCCTGGTTCAACTCCCAGCACCACATGGCAACTCGCACTGTCCATAACTCCAGTTCCAGTGGATCCAATACCTCCTCTGACCTCTGGGGACTCCTATACACACATGGTGCACGTACATACACTCAGGCACACATGTATATACTTAAAATAAATATTCTTTAAAAGAAAGAAGTAGGGCCTATCACATCCTTGCCTGGGTTTAGTAGTTGTCTTAATATTTTCTTGTAATTTTAAACATTAACCACATACATGTTAAAATGTTCGAGATGTTCTCTCGTATGATTATTAGTGTTCACTCATTTAACAAATGTTTATTGAATATACGGTGTATACCTGTACATCATTGAAGAAAACAGACATACTCCTGCCTTCATAGAGTTTATAATATATAAAGTATTTGTGAATAGGTGAATTATATCTTCTATATACTGTTTCCCCCAATCACAGCACAAGAAGTCACAGTTGTGTAAGCTGTTAGAATAGAACAGAATTGTAGGAACCTATGCTATTAACTTTCCTTGTAGAACTGCTTAGAATAGCACAAAAAATGAATTGATCTAATTCCAGCAAACAATGACAGCATTCAAAAATTTATGTGAAACTTAAAGACAAAACAAACAAAACCCAGCGTAAGTCAAAGGTCTTTGATGGAGCATTGTCAGAATTTCTGAAACTGCAAGTTGTTACACAGATGTATTGACTTAATTAGTCTAGATAACACCACTTATTTATGCTTAAGCATCTCACACATGCAAAAGTTGGTAATTCGAAGTCACACAATATTTGTGAGTTATCTTCTATATCACGAGTTGTGGTTTCTGACTACCAACTTCACTGAGTGTATATGAGATGCTTAAGCATAAATAAATTATATTATGTAGATCAAGTAAGCACCACAGTTGCTTCTGGACTTGTGTTTACATGGGGTATTGTGTAAAGTCTTCTAATAATGGCTGTTGAGTGATGTGAATTGTTCTGAAACATGATTTAATCTCGTACTATGGGAAGAGCTTCATTAAATAGAACATACCTGGAATCTGCTGCTTGAGCCCTCTTTGAGAGTCTGCATGGATTCCTAATGCACCATGCAACTTGGCAAGATCGTTTTGGTTAACCATGCAGTGGGTGTTTTGGAAGGACTTAGAAAAAAGATTAAACTTACTTTGTGATGGGTAAGAAACTGTATCATGAATTCTCTTATGGGAGAATGTTCATTAAGGATACTAGGCTAGTCTTTTTCTCCTCCTCCCTAATCCTCCTGATTTTAACTATAAGAACATCATGAGATTTAGCCAGCGATGGTGTTGCACACTGTGGGAGGACAGAGGCAGGTGGATCTCTATGAGTTTGAGGCCACCATGGTCTACAGAGGGAGTTCCAGGACAGCCAGGGTTACACAGAGAAACCCGTCTCAAAAAACAAACAAAAGCATCACAATATTCTATGTCTTGTCAGATTTTGCAGTACTGTTTTCACACTTTAAAAAATTCTGTTAACTGTATATATATATATTTATCTTTAGCTAATTTAAGCAGAGCTTTTGTTGTTTAAAGAGTGATTTATTAAAATGTTAGACTGTAGCTAGCACACTAGAAATTTAGATCATTTAGGGCTTTTCCTATATATTTTTCTCTTGCCTTAGAAGATAGACAGGGGTAACAGAGCCAGATGGATCTCTGTGAGTTCAAGGCCAACCTGGTCTACAGAATGAGTTCCAGGAAAGGCACCAAAACAATACAGAGAAACCTTGTCTCGAAAAAAACAAAAAACAAAAAAACAAGAAAGAAAATGAGTTCAGGGCCCACTGAGGTGGATCAGCTGGTAAAAGCCTCTGTTCCCATGACCCACATGGTGAGAGAATCACTGTTGCAGAGTTGTCTTCTGAAGCCACATATGTGCCATGGCATGTGCATGCAGGCAGATACACGTGCACGCGCGCACACATACACATTCGTAAGCATAATAAAAGAAAACAGACACTCAAAGCATTTAACATTTAAGCCTCTTGCCTATGATTGGGCTCACTGAAAAGGTAGTACCAAGCACAGTTCCAGAGTACAGCACACTTCATTGGAAATTGATAGGCCAGCCATTGTTTTCCCAGAAGTCCTGACTACTGATGGCTAATTCTTATTCCTGTGAGCTGTCTACTGTTTTACTCCAAGGATAGGTACCTGTTTGGAGGTTGGAGCTCCTATAATTTTCAAGGGACGTTAGAACTCTTCCTGCTCAGTAGCACAGCTGGGTTAGCAGGATTCCAATAGGTATATTCGTGTGCTCTAACATGAGTTTCTTCAAGCTACCAAATGCCTGCATTGGTTAGTATGCAAAGAATATGCAGTGTCTGTGGTGATGTATTGTGTACCTTAATACAATTTACCTGAAGATTAGAGAACAAAAGCCATTAGATTAAACATAGAGGCCAGGCAATGGTGACACACCCCTTTAATCCTAGCACTCGGGAGGCAGAGATCCTCTTGGATCTCTATGAGTTCAAAGCCACCCTGGACTACGTGAGATTAACTCGGTCTAGGAGAGAAAACAGGGCCAGGCAGTGGTGGCACACACGCCATTAATCCCAGGCAGTGATGGCTGGGCAGAGAAGGTCTATAAGGCCTGAGGAGACAGGGACTAAAGGCTTTTTTTCCGGCTGAAGCCCTTTCAGCCGGAGCTTTTCAGGCTGAGGAGTCCTGGAGGTGAGGGTGGCAGTGGCTTGTTCCTTTGTCTCTCTGACCTCTCAGCCTTTACCCTGATACCTGGCTCCGGTTTTTTTATTAAAAGACCTATTAGAATTCCTGTTGTAAGTGTCTCTTTTGAAGCCATTGGCTGTTCCAACTTCATATTCCATGGTAAGATGTCTCATTTAATTGAACATAAGCGTACATGAAGGGATAGGCGCAAACCACAGGCAAGGCTTACGTGCTGCCCACTGAAGCAGATACAAGAAACATAAGAATAAACAAAAAGCCCACAAATGGGATCCCCAGCACTGGTGCCTGGGGCATAGGCAGACTCAAGTTAACATGGCAAACGCCCCCGCCGATATGGAAAAGTAATTATCCGTTTGGAAATGAGCAGCAGTGCAGAGGAGTCAGGGGTCACTGTAGTAATTTGTGGTGTTAGACTTCAGATAATATGAAGAACAAATATTTACAAAATGCAAGTTACAGCCAACTTTTTATTTGTGTCATCGATGACAAGTAGGTTTTTATCCATCTCATCTCTTTGGTTTTTCGAGACAGGGTTCTCTGTGTAGTTCTGGAGCCTGTCCTGGAGGCACCACTGCCCGGCTCGGCTCTGATACTGTTTCTTCTTTCAATTCACAAATGGAGGCAAGGCCTGATGTTTCCTTGAGGGAAGGCCCAGAGACTTTATCCATCTTCAAGGAGTCTTGTTCTATTAGGGAAGGGGTGGGCTGGTGGGATGGCTCACTGGGAAAAGCTGCATGCCCTCAAGCCTGATGACCTGAGTTCAGTCTCAGAACCCACATGGTGGAGGGAGAAAGCCAACCCCCCAGAGCTGTCCTCTGACCTCCACAGATGCACAAACATGAGAAGTAAATGGAGTTTTCCAAAAAGAGAAGGGAAATGTAGGACATGCATACACACATACAATAAATAAATGTAGTTTAAAAAGAAAACATTAGCAATTCATTTAGCTTTTCAGTTCTGGGGCAGCTTTTTGTCATCATGGTCTGCTCTTACTTTTTTTTTCTTGAGTTGAAAAGTACTGATTGCCTGGTGGTGGTGGCACATGCCTTTAATACCAGCCCTGGAGTGAGGCGGGGGAAGGCAGAGGCAGGCGGATCTTTGTGAGTTTGAGGCCAGCCTGGTCTACAGAGTGAGTTCCAGTACAGCCAGGGCTGCAAAGAAACCCTGTCTTGGAAAACCAAGAGAAAAGTGTAGTGATTTTTTTTTTTTTTTTTTTTTTTTGGTTTTTCGAGACAGGGTTTCTCTGTGTAGCTTTGTGCCTTTCCTGGAGCTCACTTGGTAGCCCAGGCTGGCCTCGAACTCACAGAGATCCGCCTGGCTCTGCCTCCCAAGTGCTGGGATTAAAGGCGTGCGCCACCACCGCCCGGCTGAGAAAAGTGTAGTGATTTTAATTTAAATATTTGTTATACCTCTATCCTTCCTTTCTTCCCTCATGGTAATTATAGAGCATATAGTTTATTGTTTGATATTAGGCTAATATCTAGCCTGAACTAGTTTTGGGGTAGGATTTCTGGGATGTGTCAGGTATTTGGGGTTTTTGTTGTTGTTGAGACATGACTCATTGTGTTGCCCAGGCTGGCCCCGTCCTAACCTCCAGGGCTTTTTAGTTTGCTTATTTTGTTTTTGGGGTTTTGTTTGTTTGTTTTTAATATTTGTTTTCATTTCATTCATGTGCATTGTTGTTTTTACCTGCATGTATGTCTGTATGAGGGTGTTGGATCCTCTGGAACTGAGCTGCCTGCCATGTGGGTGCTGAGAATTGAAGAACAGCCAGTGCTTTTTTTTTTTTTTTTTTTTTTGAGACAGACTTTCTTGTTCCTGTTCTGGATCTCGCTCTGTAGACCAGGCTGGCCTCGAACTCACAGAGATCCGCCTGCCTCTGCTGGGATTAAAGGCGTGCGCCACCACCCACTGAGCCATCTCTCCAGCCCTAGTTTCCTTATTTTAAATGACGTAATTGGACCCAGCTCTCTGGCCTGATGCATAATTGTGTTTGTTTGGTTTTGTTGATGTGTGAAACAGGGTCTCACTATGTAACTTTGACTGACCTGGAACTCTCAGAGGGCTGCTTGTCTTTGCCTCCCAAGTGCTGGGGTTTAAGGTGTGCACCATTATTCTGTGTTCTTGGTTTCAACAGTAAAGAATCCAAGAACATTTAATTAAGCCTTTGAAGTGCTTTTGTATCAGGCCACCACCACCACTCCCCACACCGCCCCACCCCCCCGCGTGTGTGTGTGTGTGTGTGTGTGTGTGTGTGTGTGTGTGTGTGTGTATGCGTGAGAGAGAGTGTGTGTCTGTGTGTCTGTGTGTGTGTGTGTGTGTGTGTGTGTGTGTGAGGTTCTAGGGGTCACACTCAGATCATCAGGCTGGGCTGTCAGCCATCTTGACGACCCATGTCAGGTTCTTTTCCACAGGCTTTAAATAGAAACCAGAAAGCCTTCCTTTACCTCTGACTGTACTAGAAATTCTCTGGGCGGATGTGAACGTTTACTTCCACTGTATTTAGCCAGTTGCTGTTAATCGTTATTTGTCAGGAGCCAGACGCTCCCCCGTGTGCGCTGTTGGCACTCTGCTCTGCTCAGCACTTTGCCGTCTCTCCTTTGCAGACCCCATACCATGTGAACCTCCTCCTGGCTGGCTACGATGAGCACGAAGGGCCGGCACTGTACTACATGGACTACCTGGCAGCCTTGGCCAAGGCTCCTTTTGCAGCGCATGGCTACGGTGCCTTCCTGACTCTCAGTATCCTTGACCGATACTACACACCAAGTAAGTACTGCATTCCAGGGGGGAGCAGGCCAGGGGGGAGCAGCCCGGGGGAGAGCAGCCACAGAGCCCTGCCCCGGCTGCGTCCCAGTCTTGTCAAAGCTGGGAGTTGGCTGACTGCATCCTAGAGAGGCTGGCTCCTCTCTGGAAGCTGATCTCTCTCTCTCTCTCTCTTGTGGGTCAGTGCAGTCTTCCAAAGTTTATTGATAGAAGTCTGACTGCCATGACTGGAGAGATGGCTCAGCAGTTAAGAGCACTGGCTATTCTTCCAGAGAACCCAGGTTCAATTCCCAGCACCCACATGGCAGCTCACAACTGTCTGTAACCCCAGTTACCATGGCAAAATACTAAAAATTTTAAGAAGTCTTCCTGCCAACCAAAATAAGCTACTCCTATCTTTCAGCTGGGTTTTGCCTTGTGTGAAAGGGGTGCTGTAGGAGAGTTGTCATGAATAGAGCGTTGTTACTCAGTTCTTAACTTGTCTGGCATTGTTTTCTCTGTCTGGGTGATTACAGACGTCTCAGACAGTGGGCAAGTAAACCCGACAGTTGATGTAACGTGCTGAACTTACAAGGGTGGACGGACGGGTCCTACCACGATAGCCAGGGACTTCTTTTTAAAAACCATCAAAGCTCTTGAGACCACTCTCTCCTTCAAAAGAAAGTCCTTTCTCCTCTATCCTGTCAGCTGGGTGAGACTTGGTTAAGCAGTGCCCTTGTGCTAAGTCTACCCTCTGACCCACTCCCAGGCTCAGCTCCAGCCACTCTGGACAGTGGGGCCTGAAATTCCTAGCGAATCTCACAGGCCAGAGGTGCAGCACCGCTGAGCACTTCTCTCCGTACACTCCGTCCTTCACTGCAGCGTCCTAACAGTTGGCAGATTCTTTTCCTTCTGCTCCTGCCCCCTCACTCAACCTTAGCCAGGCTAGAGCTCCAGGCCACATCCTGAAAAGAATTAGCCTGGCCTCCTGGTGACTGTCTCTTGATTTTGCATCTGTCAGTAATACAGCTGACTCCCCCACCAAAATAACCACCAGCCACCCTTGAAGCCTAATGCATAATGTGTCATCCCGGTTTGCCACGCCTACCAACAATCCCTTTGGACCCTGTTCAGAAGAGTCTCAGTCCATCCTCTTAACTGTCTTCCCATTGTTCTGCTGAGACCCAGCTGGGAGCGGGAGGATGGCGCACTGGCCTTGTTCTCCCTTTCCCTGATTTGCAGCTGGCAAGGCAGATGGAATTGATTTAAGCCCCGGACTACAGGGACTGGTGAGAGTGAGCTGTGAAAAGGAGGGGCAGGCTGCTGGACTCCCGGAGGCGGGCCCAGGCCAGGGGAGACAGAATTCCGTCATGCTTCCCCTCTCTGTGGCTGAAAATCAATTTGTGATGGCTCAGGGCTGGGGGAGCCCTCCTCTGCATATGGAGTAACTTTGTTGCAAGGTAGAAGTCGGAGTGAGTTTGCTTTTCCAATTGCGTGGCACTCAGACCTGAGGAAGTTTGAAACTTAATCACAAGCTGTTAAGAGCTGGACGCAGGGCAGCCTGATTCAGTGTTTGGCCTCTGTTCTCTTTCAGCTATCTCACGTGAGAGGGCAGTGGAGCTTCTTAGGAAATGTCTGGATGAGGTGAGTTGCTCCCAGGGGGTCCTGAAGGAATGTTTAGTCTCAGGTTGAAGTACCATTCCTGTTCCTGGTTGCTTTTTCCTGCTCTTTCCCAGATGGTATAATAAATAGCCACAGACCAGATGTGAAGTTGCTCCCAGTGATGGAGGTTGATGTGGGTAATGGACTTGTTTTTCTCTCCTGGGTCACCTCCTCATCAGTGTCAGTTTTACTGATTTAATTATTTTCCTTTCTGGTTAATCCAGACTAGTGGTTCTCAAAGTTCACTGTGTATCATCTTGGGGGAACTTTCCTTATCTCTGATAGATCCCAGCACCCACTTCTAAACCAATTTATAGGGAGGTAGAGAGTGAGTCTCTTGTTTTAACTGGCAACCAAGTGATTTTTTTTTTTTAATGGTTTTTCGAGCAGGGTTTTTCTATGTAACAGCTCTGGCTATCCTGGAACTTGCTCTGTAGACCAGGCTGGCCTCAAACTCAGAGAGATCCACCTGCCTCAGCCTCCCAAGTGCTGGTATTAAAGATGTGTGCTAGCACACCTGGCTAGGCAACCAAGTGATTTTAATACAGGTGATAATTAGGCCCCTGCGGTAAGGGACAGTGCCCTGGACTCTGCACACCTACTCTGCCACCTTTAAAGTCTACTTCCTTAACAGTGCATTCAGGTGACCATAGAGAGCACCTGGGAAGTGTTGGATCAGAAGTGGAAAGAAATCTTTGTTTTGGGAGTCCAAGAACCCAAACTCAGGCGGCTCAAAGTAGCCTCTTTAGCCTCTTCCTTCCTCTGTTTTTCTTGTGACCTAAGAAGGAACTTGAATGAATTGTCCAGTGAGAGAGGACAGAGCAGGTGGGGGCCTTGGCAGCACCGTCGCTCTGTGCCGCCTCTTGTATGACCTGTCCCTTTAGACCACAGTGCCCCATCCCTCTTCCTCCGCTCAGTCTCCTTTGCGCGGGAGCCACTGAGAATCAGCTCGGGGGTTCTTGGCCAGGCAGCTGATAGACAGTGTTACCCACCAATATTCTAAGGGGGGTTGGCCAGGAAGGAGGCACCGTACTCTTGAGATTGATTTCCCTAGGATCTTAAAAAAACCAGGGCCAGGCATGGTGGTAATGCCTTTCATCTGAGTGCTGGGGAAGCAGGGGTGAGTGGGTGAATTCCTGTGAGCTAGAGGCCAGTTAGTACACACAGCAAGTATCAGGCTAATCAAGGCTACAAAATGAGACCTTGTCTTTAAAAAAAAATTTTTTTTAAGGAAAACATTTGCTTATTGTCATCTTTTCTTGAAGTTTGACCTTGATTCTAGACATGAGCCATCAGCGAGAAAGAACTGTGGAAAGGGAATGGGCTGTTGTTACCCAGTCCTCATGGGCAACATGAAGGGAGAGGAGGAGGGAGGGAGGGAGGTCAGAAGCCTGAGAAGATCATTTCCCAGCACCTGAGGGAGTAGGTGGAGAGCCTGGGTCTTCTCTGTTGGGGAGGTTTCAGCAAGGGCAGCCACAGTTGTGACTACTTCCAAGCCATGCTGCTCACTAGTCACCTCGTGACACTGTCTGCTCCCGTGTGTGTGGACTGTTCCTCGAACAGCCTTAACTTGGACTGCAAGAGACAGGGCCATGGCTTGTTCCAGGAATGTTCTCTGGACATCATCCCCACCACCTCACACACTAACACTCGGATAAATAAATGACTAGCATAAACTGTTGGAACCTAGGATGTCCTGTTCAGGTCAGAGTCTCTTGTTAGACCTTGCTAGCTTACTACCTGGAGACTTTTAAGAGGCAGGTGTGTTCCTATAGATGGATTGGTAGCAGACTGTGGGGTAAACATTGGATTGCCTCGTGTATGGGCTGACTTGACCGGAGGCAGGCTCTCAGCTGCAGGCCACGGTCACTACTCTCCAGTCAGCCTCCAGCTACTATATAGACATTCTTTAGTGACATGGCACTAGCTGCCCAGTTCCACAGGAGAGGTTTTACACTGGATCTTTTAGCTTAGAACAGAACCTGCCACACTTAGTATTCAGTAAATGTTTGCTCACTGATTTCCTTCATATCTCTGCAGCTCCAGAAGCGCTTCATCTTGAACCTGCCTACCTTCAGCGTTCGGGTCATTGACAAAAATGGCATCCATAACCTGGAGAACATCTCCTTTACTAAGAAGGGCTCCTAACGTCTCGTCCTTCCTCCTACTCATCAGGGGACTTTTTTGATAGGCTCCTTAATTTTTTTTCTACACTATTGACGTGCACTCTTGATAGATGGTTAATCAAAATAAAGCTGAAGATAACTAAATTGAGCTTTCTGGTTTTGGTCTGTTTACCTAACGTTGCGTAGGAAGGAACCAACCAGAAGGAGGGTCATCTTGTCAGGATGCTCCCTCCTGTCCCTCTCCCTCTGCTAATGATCTGAGTGTCTCTGCCAGCTCGAAGCCCACTGTCTGTCTTCCTTCCAGCTTCTTCCAGCTCGCTCTTTCGATCTCTGCTTGTTATGTCTTGTTCTCTCTAAAGCACTGCATCTCTTTGCCTTTGAGCTTAAATCTTTTTTGTTGGCTGGACATGGTGGTCCATGCCAGTAGTTCCAGCACTTGGAAGTCAGAGGCAGGAGAATCTTTGTGAGTTTGAGGCCAACCTGGTCTATATAGTAAGTTCCAAGACAACCAGGCTATGTAGAGAGACCTTGTCTCAAAAAAAAAAAAAAAAAAAAAATCTGTTGTGTGTTTTGTTTTGAAATACATGTATGCATTGTAGGGGACAGAGGACAACCTTGGGTGTTGTTCTTGGGAACCCAGTGTGCCTCGCACCAACATGCCCATGTTTGGTTTTATGGATTCTGAGGATCAAACTCGGGTACTCAGACTTATGAGTACCAGCTGAACTATGTCCCAGCCTTTAAATCTTTTCCAGTTGATTGATGTACTTGGGAAATACGTCAACAGTGGAAAAACAGCAAGAAATTATTCCTCCTATTATCTCTGATCACTTTCTCAGATAACACTTCAGATACTAATTTCTTACATGTTTTTTTGTTTGAGACAGGATCTCATGTAGCCCAGGCTGGTCTTGAACTCTGTGTAGCTAAGGATGACCTTCAATACTTTATCCTTCTTTCTCCACTTTCCAAGAACTCGTGGATACAGCCTGCTTCACTATGGCCCTTTGTACTTTAGGTGTTGGCGAGGGCGGTACAGGGATGGAACCCAGGTGCTTGTCCTGGTAGGCAAGTGCTTGGCTCCATCTCCAGTCCTCTTTCTAGTTTTTGTTTTGTGACAAGGTCTTGCTAATATGCCTAAGCTGGCCTTGAACCAGCTGTGTAACTCAGGCTGGCCTTGAACTAAGGAACTTCTTGCCTCAGCCTCACTAGTACTAGGATTCTGTGTTTTTAACCATCAGGCCCAGCTAGCTTGCTTGCTTCCGTGCTTTTTATTTTATTTATTTTTCATGTATGGGTGTGTGCCTGCATGTATGTCTGTGCGCCACCTTTGAGCCTAGTGTCTGAAAGGGCGTTGGCTCCCCTGGACTGGAGTTTACAGACGGTTCTGAGCTGTCATGTGGCCCTGGCAGTTAAACCCAGATCCAGCTTTCTTCCCTGGTTTTAAAAGATACAAGTATGCATAGGGTAGCTCAGAGGTAGAGTACCTATCTGCTCAACGAGTATCAGACTCTGGGTTTGATCTGCAGCATCACACACAAAAATAAAGGCTGTTCTTGCCTGAGGGCTTTGCTTTGTTTTTTTTTTAAGGAGGTGGAGTTTTTTATTTAAAATAATAATGTGTTTATATGTGTCTCGGTCAGACAGGAACTTTGATGGAGTTGGTTCTTCCACCTTTGTGTGGGTTCTGGGAGTCAAACACCAGGTACCTTCACCTAATGAGCTATCCATGGGTTTTCCTTCTTTTTAAACAGAATCTCACTGTGTAGCATAGGCTGATGTGGAACTCACGCTGTAGACCAAGCTAGGCTTCAACTCACAAAGATCCATCCATCTCTGCCTCCTGAGTGCTAGGTCTAAAGGCATGTGACACGGTACCCAGTTAAGTTTTTTCTGAGATAAGAATTCATTGCATATGTAGCATAGTCCAGGCTGTTCTGGAAATCGCTATGTAGACCAGGCTAGCCTTAAACTCATGAGCCTTCTGCCTCAGCCTTTTTTTTAGGGGCCAGCAAGATGGCTCAGTAGGTAAGACTCCTGCTATTAAACCTGGGTTCACCCCTAGAATCCACGTGAAGGAAAGAACCAGCTCCTGAAAGTCATCCCTGACCTCCATATGGTTCCATATGTGTGCCATACCCACACACTAAAATAAACTAATAAATGTAAAAAAGAAAATGAGGGTGATGTAGTGGTGTACACTGGAGGCAGAGGCAGGAGGATCTCTGTCAGTTTCAGGCCAGCCAGGGGTGCGTGCGTGCGTGCGTGCGTGCGTGCGTGTGTGCGTGTGTTTGTGTGTGTAGCAAGACCTCATCTCAAAAATTTTTTTAGGTGTTCTATGTATTTGATAATATACTATCTTAGAAATTGTTTCCTGCCAATGCATATAAATCTACCTTATTCTTGTGAACAGTTGCACTATATTCCCTCAAATAGATATGCCACAGGTTAACCAGATAGCTAGACCCCGTCCCCCCAAGTGTGTGTACTTTTTTCCTTTGGGGTAACTGAACCACTGGTTCTCTCCCTCTCTCCCTCCCCCCCCCCCCCCCCGCGCGCGCACACGCGCGCACACGTGTGTGTGTGTGTGTGTGTGTGTGTGTGTGTGTGTGTGTGTGTGTGTGTGATGAAACCCAGGGACTCATGCATTCACTCGACCACTGACTATTTCAGAAGATCTTTAAACAGCAGGGTTGCTTTTTTTTTAATTTTTTTTATTTTATGTGTATGGATGTTTTGGTTGCATGTATGTCGTCTCCACCACATGTGTGCCAGACCAGAAGACCATCAGATCAGAACTTGGAGTCAAGGATGGTTTTGAGCCTCCATATGGGTGGTGGGAAGAGCAGCCAGTGCTTTCAACTGCTGAGCCATCTCTCCAGCCCCAAATAGTAGTGGTGCTTAAGCTGTTTGTGTTGGAATAACCTGAGGGAGTTTTCTTTTGTGGTGTAATTGATTGCACTGAACTCCAGATTTTAAGTTGCTATGCGGTTTGGTTTTTTGTTTTGTTTTGTCTTGGTTTTTGGTTTTTGTTTATTTGTTTGTTTGGGTTTTTCGAGACAGGGTTTCTCTGTGTAGCGCTGGCTGTCCTATTAACTTGCTCTAGACTAGGCTGGCCTTGAACTCAAGAGATCCACCTGCCTCTGCCTCCCAAGCCTTGGGGCTAAAGGCGTGTGCCACCGCCATGCCAGGCTGGACATGGGAATTTTAAGCTTCCCAAATAGTTCTTACCTTCTGTCATGACAGAAAACCACTGGATTGAGTTTTCTTGGGAGCTGTGATTCTGAAATGTAAGTTCGCATTCTAGCCCCTTAGGTTTTGTTTTTGTTTATTCCTTTAGGTGTTTAGAGACAGGATCTCATACAGCCCAGGCTAGCCTGGAAATCCTGATTCTCTACCTCCCAGGTGCTGGGATAGCACAGGTATCCAACAATGCCTAGCTTACTATAGGGCTTAATGAAATACAAACCAGTAGGTCCCTACCCTTGTAGTTTATGCGTGTGTGAGTAAAGCCTGAGTTTTTACCTCTGTTCTGTTTGCTGATGTTGCTCACTGATTTGCTCACTGGAGAACATTTGAATACGGTTTGGCCTTAGACTAAAGTAAGACCTACTTAACCCAAGCTGTACTATTTTATTTTTATATGAAATCTTGTCATATAGTCCACATTGTCCTCAAATTCACAATCCTCCTGCCTCAGTGTACACCACCACACCTGGCATCTGTAATCCTAATACCACATATAGAAGCCAGGTGGTGGTGGCACTTGCCTTTAGTCTCAGCACTTGGGAGGCAGAGGCAGGCTCTACCAAGTTCCAGGACAGCCAGGGCTACACAGAGAAACCCTGTCTCAAAAAACTAAAAATAAATAAATAATGATACCACATATAGATAGGTTTTCAGTTTGTCTAAGAGAAGCATATCCTGTTTCTGAGATTGCTATCATTATTCATACTCAATACTGAGTGAGAAGTCAGTTCTGATGTCTTACAGGCTTCTTTATACACTGATGCTAAGTGCTTAATGTAGTAAGAATTGGGTAGAAAGAGATGAGTCACTTCACAAGTGATTCTGCCTCCAACATCACGTGAAGGGGTTTGGACCCTCTGCTGCATTCCTGGATCTCTAGGTATCTGCCTGAAGAGCTCTACAGGTGCTTCTCACCAGCCCTTGGGCGATACCTGCTGAAGCATAGGTGTCTATAAAAAGGCTGAAAGAGGACCTGGTTCGTAGTAGTTTTCAATGCAGTGGTGTAGAGCAGGACCTGGTGTGGAGGAAATGCTCAATAAGCATAATCATGGCTAAACTTGCTCCACAAACAGGACTTGACCAGGAGTGAAAAGCTCACTGCCTTTCAGTGTACATGTTTCCAGGCAGCCTTGTGCAAACCCATAAACCCAGCTGTCTGTCTTCACCCTCTATTTCTATTTTGAGCTACAAATCAATTTATTCATAGATACTTCAGCCCAGCTTTAGAGACAGCAAGAACATCAACATGTCTAAAGCTGACTTTACCACCTGCCTCACTCCAAAGCCATCTAGTCTTCCTTCTTACAGCTACCTGTGCTGGAAACCCAAGCATTTAACGTTTTAAATGTGAGTGTGTTGAGGCTAGAGAAATGGTTTGACAATCTCACCCTCCTCCTAGGAGTGTCTGTGATAGAATGGAGCAGAAGTACTGGACCCACTATTTGCGTCTCCCAGATCATCAGATGAAGTTGTACATGGTAGAAAAAGGGACTGAGAGTTACACAGCAGCATTATATTCTAAGCAGTATTAGCACATTTCAAGTAAGATTTTTTTTTTAAATAAAATATTCAAAAAGTCAACAAAGGGACTGGAGAGATGGCTCAGCAGTTAAGAGCAGACTGCTCTTCCACAGGACCCGAGTTCAATTCCCAGCACCCACATGGTGGCTCACAACTCTCTGTAACTCCAGTTCCAGGGGATCCAACACCCTCACACGGATATGCATGCAGGCAAAACACCAATGCACATAAAATAAATTTTAAACCTGTGTGCTTGTGCGTGCATGGGTGTATGTGAGATCTGCTTGCAGTTTTCCTTCTGCCTTGTCCTGGGATCAACTCCAGTCATCAGGCATGGTGGCAAGCACCTTTAACTCACTGAACCATCTCACTGGCCCTCGTTTATTTTGAATGAATTTGATTGTGGAATAGCTGGTTTTACAAAAAAGTTACAAAGGTAACATTTCCCCCTTAGTCCTTACTTCCCAGTCTCTGCTAACAGTAGCGTCTTACATAACCATGCTCATAACCATGCTACATTTGTCCAGCCAAGAAACTGACATTGATACATTCATATTGACACTAGCTTTTATTCGGGTTTCATGTTTTTCTCTTGTCCTTTTTCTGTTCTCAATGAAGGCCACACTACCACATTGCTCTGTTTACATCACCCTTTATTTTCTTGCTATGACTTTGAGACAGGGTCTCTCTGTGTAGCATGGGCTGTCCTGGAACTTGCCATGTACAGCAGGCTGGCCTCAAACTCCCGTTGTTTGCCTTGGTGTACTAGGCATTTCATAATCCTCAGCCATCAGTTCCCTGGGTTCTTCTCCCTCTTTTGCTTGTCATTTAAGCTCAGGCTCCATTTAGTTGGATCCCGAGAAATTTCTCCTTAATACTCTGATCCTTTCCAAGAAAGCAGGGAGGGCTTTAAGCATGAGCTTACACACACTGAGAATCCGGATCCTTGCTTAATCCAAAGACTCCCTGTTTAATTCTGAGCTGGTATTGCACCAGAGAAAGCAGTGTAAACCATTGTGCAAACCTGTTCGTAGTCATCTTTTCCCTCAGGCTAACCCCAGCCAGTCAGAAGCTTCAGGGCTGGTTAGCTGCAGAGGGATGACGAAGGAAGAGTCCCGTGCCCAGGCTTCATGGGATGCTTCATAGAGCAAGCATGTACACAGTCCGCACTGTACTGCTTCCTCTGCAGTGCTGTGACCCTAACCGTACGCTGGCACCGCAGGGCCTCGGCACCAGGGCTGGGGGGGACCTGCTCCCCAGGCTGGTGTCAAGCCTGTTGGCCTCTCTGTGGTAGGCCTGTGGGGTGCAGCGAAATGAAGATGAATCAAACAGCTATGAATAAACAGTGTGAAGTCTACTGAATTCTGAGACAACACAGGCATTGGGCAAGTTACTCAGCTATAATTTTCTCTTAAAATAGGACTGATGACTCTGTTTTTTTTTCCCTTAAGAAAAGTTATCCAGTACTAAAAAGTTCTTTAAAATGAGTTTCTTCTTTATCTTTTTAAAAATAATTAATTTTTTTTATTTTATGTGCGTTGGTGTTCTTGCATGAATGTTTGTGTGAGGGTGTCAGATCTTAGAGTTACAGACAGTTGTGAGCTGCCATGTGGGAGCTGGGAGTTGACCCTGGGTCCTCTGGTAGAGCAGTCAGTGCTCTTAACCACTGAGCCATCTCTCCAGCCCTTGTTTATCCACTTTTTTTTTTTTTTTTTTTTTTTTTGGTTTTTCGAGACAGGGTTTCTCTGTAGCTTTGCGCCTTTCCTGGAACTCGCTTTGGAGACCAGGCTGGCCTCGAACTCACAGAGATCCGCCTGGCTCTGCCTCCCGAGTGCTGGGATTAAAGGCGTGCGCCACCACCGCCCGGCTGTTTATCCACTTCTTATTGATTATTACTATATATATGACAGGCCAATATTGCATAAGTACTATATGTTTGTACTTCATTTAATCTCAACCTTACATAATCTGTGATTTTGTTTGTTGAGACAGAGTGTCTACATAGCTCTGGCTGTCCTGAAACTCACTACATGTAGACCAGGCTGGCCTCAAACTCACAGAGATTCACCTGCCTCTTTCTCCTGAGTGTTGAGATTAAATGTGTGTTCCACCATGCCTGGCAGTCTGATAATTTTAAAACTCAAAGGTCTTGCCAGACCAGCGGTTTTGGTTAAAGGAGAGTACCCATCTAATTCTCATATCCTTTCCTACATATGGATTATGATTTAAGAGAACTGATGCCACAGCTCCATTGGTAGAGTCTTGCCTAGCATGTCGAAGGCCCTGGGGTTGTCTCTGGCACTGCAGAAACTGAGTATAGAGGTATTCCCAGATCCGGAAGGTAGAGTCAAGGGGATCGGTCATCTTCAGCTACATCGTGAGTTGGAGGCTAGCTTGGGATACATGAGAGCCTGCCTCAAACAAAACAATGTCTTGAGAAAATAAGGGACATCCTTGGGAGACAGAGTTTCTTTATGTAGCCTTGACTGTCTTGGAACTCAGTCTAGGCCAGGCTGGCCTCAAACTCAGAGATCCATTTGCCTCTGCCTCCCAAGTGCAGGGATTAAAAGCGTGCACCACCACTGCCCAGCTGCATCCTTGGACTCTTAACAGAGATGGCAACACCTTTGTTTAAAAATATGTGTGCCAATACTGGAGGAAAAACAAGCCAGGCAGGGGACAATGTGAGCAGTGGCCTGAGACACGAAGTTTGAGGAGTAAAAAGAAAGTGAGTGGCCAGTTGGTGGTGGCGCACACCTCTAACCCCAGCACTCGGGAGGCAGAGCCAATCAGACCTCTGTGAGTTCCAAGACAGCCAGGACTGTTACACAGAGAAACCCTGGCTTGAAAAACCAAACAAAAGGAGTTAGTTGCTATAGAGAGAGTGATGAGGAGAATTGTTAGTGAGGTTGGAGAAGCCAGCAAAGTTTAGATGATTGCATAGCACAGCCTTCGCATGGAGGTGCACCAGTGAAAACAGACTGACTGGGAGGCTGCTGTTGCAGGTCTAAGGAGGTGTGATGGAGACGGAGAGAAGGATTAAATAGGACTCCCCAGTTCCTGGTAGAGGTGGTGCCATTAGCAAAGATACGACAGTTGGGAGGTGTTCAAGACTGGCGTTGAGTCAGGCACCCCATCTGAGACCTAAGTTTGAGGTGCTTGTGAGACCGTATGTCAGAGACACCAGGTAGACAGAGGACATCCCAGCCTGGAGTGGAGAGCCATCGTGGCTGAGGGTAGAGGGCAGCAGCGTGCATGTGGAATAGAAAGCCCCAAATGGAGCGAGGCCATCTCGGGGGACACTGGCCCCAAGAACCAAGATTGACAAGAAGGCAGAGTAGGAACTGGCTAGGTCAGGTGAGCTGGAAAAGCTGGAAACCACACAGCATTTCAGAAAAGACCAAGACACCAGGTGTGGCACAGTTCCAGTACTCAGCCTGACTGTAGTTCAGAGGCGGGCCTGGATTATGTGAAAACCTGTCCAGAAAACCAAAATTTTAAGAGCAATTTTTTGGTTAGTCACATCAAATTTAAAAAAAAAAAAAAAAAAAAAAAAAAAGGCTCTAGCTTTGAGCTGATCATTGATGCCCATGCTGAATAGATTTAAACGGAC
Source organism: Peromyscus leucopus (assembly GCF_004664715.2). Taxonomy (NCBI): domain Eukaryota; kingdom Metazoa; phylum Chordata; class Mammalia; order Rodentia; family Cricetidae; genus Peromyscus; species Peromyscus leucopus. The sequence goes on from NC_051064.1 coordinate 127,310,374, forward strand.
TGGCAGGGGCGTTAGTGAGAGTCAGGAGTGAGGAAATAGAGGAAAAGGTGTCTTCCAAAAACTTTAACTGCAAAAAACAAAAGGAGGATTTGTGTTTTGGGAGGCGAATCCTGGAATACGTGTGCTTTAGGTACAGTCTAGTAAAGGGAAAGACTATCAGGAAAGATGTCTGAAGAGGGAACCCCTTCAGAAGGTGAGAGCTGCTGAGTCAGCACTTGCCCTGTTTAGACACTGGCACAGACTGGACAGACGGGCCCAACAAGTCACGATGAAATGTGCACTGTATTCACTTGACACACACAAATAGCCATACTGATGTGACGAGGCATGTAGACTCCCAACGTCAGTACCCACATTCAGAAGAACCTATTGTCCAACAGTATCTTTCTGTCCTCCTTGCTAACAAAAACGTGCTCCATCACTGCCCAGGCGGACATGCTGGGGCATGAGCAGAAGTCAGTAAAATGAACCCCCAATTCATTAGGATAAATAACTCATGCTGCACCGGGAGGCAGTAGCGCACACCTTTAATCCCAGCACTCGGGAGGCAGAGGCAGGTGGATCTCTGTGAGTTCGAGACCAGCCTGGTCTACAGAGTGAGTTCCAGGAAAAGCGCAAAGCTACACAGAGAAACCTTGTCTTGAAAGAAACAAAACAAAACAAAAACCTCATGCTGGACAATTTCAAAATTTCAAATTTAATTACATTGTACATAAATAAATAGGACAGACAGCAACAAGTCTGTGGTGTGCAGCCTGGGTTCAAGTTCTGGGATTCGTGCTGTACCATCTTTGTTCCTCAGGGACATCTCCCGCCTACTCTTCTCCGAGAGCAGGAAGGATCCAAAGAACCCACTCGGACCTCCAGCTAGCCCCCACATTCTGGGGTTAGGGAATTGTGGAGTGAAGGTCACTAACTCTTACTCAGTAGCACCTGGGGTTTGTTAATGGCGTCCCCATGGGGCACCCACTGCTGCCCAGGCGTCTCAGTGGGAAGGGCTCTGCCCCATGAACCAGACTTCTCCATGACAGTTTCCTGTGGGAGCCTTACCAGAAACCTCCTTCCTGACCCAAGCAGGTTCCACTCGGAGCTTCTGAGTGAATGTTCTCTCTCTGGCCTGAATGGAATCGCACCTTTTAGTTCTTTCAGGGCCTCGTCTCAGGCACTGGGAGTCACTTGGCTACAGAGCGAGAGCTACTTCCGGTGCTTGGCATCCTTCTCTGAAGCCTTGGTCTCTCCGTGCCCACCGCCCGTACTGCTTAGAAACATCTTGTCCAGTCCCTTGAGTGACTCCAGCAGGTAGTTCTGGAAGGCGGTGAGAGCGGCGCAGATGGCTGGGCCCCCGAAGCCGTGAGTGATGAGGCTGAAGTGCGTCAGGCAGCTCTGGACCCCGGGCTCCAGGATGAGGGCCGGGCGGCTGTTGCCCAGCGGGGAGCGGTCCTGAGCCATCAAGTCTGCAAACTCCTTGCAGATCTGCCTGGTGGGGGAGAACAGTCAGAGGTTAAAGAACAAGGTTCTAAACCCAGAGGGGGACCTACTTTCTGACTCTTTCTGAGACAGGGTTTCTCTAGTAGCCCTGGCTGTCCTGGAACTCTATGTAGACCAGGCTGGCCTCGAACTCACAGAGATCCACCTGCCTCTGCCTCCCGAGTGCTCGGTTTAAAGGCGAGTGCCACTTCACCCAGGAATTTACGGAATTCTTTATTTATATGATCTGAACAGTTTGACCTTCCTGACAACCTACAAGTAACAATGATACCATTTTGCAAAAAACGGAAACTGACTTGCACAGAGGTTAACTCAGCATCTCCGTGCTGTGCACTTGTGAACAACACATGCTAATACCCTGATTTCTCTCCCTTGGATGTCCTGTCTACAGAATGCAACTCAGCTGCCTATTCCCTTAAACTTTCTGTGATCCCTCCTTTCACCCTAAACAGTGCGTCACAGGCCCTTGTCTGTGAAATTATGAGAACAGTCCAGAATCTGCCTTGCATAACTAAAATAGCAGCAAATGTTGATGCCCAGATCAACCATGTACACTGTATGTGCCATCTCACATCACCCAACAAATCTATCCCATTAGCTCCATCATATGGTTCCAGACAGATGAGGTGACCTAATCTGTAGCCATCTCACATCACCCAACAAATCTATCCCATTAACCCCATCATATGGTTCCAGACAGATGAGGTGACCTAATCTGTAGTCATTTTACATCATCCAGCAAATCTATACCATTAGCCTCATCATATGGTCCCAGACAGATGAGGTGACCTAATCTGTAGTCATTTTACATCATCCAGCAAATCTATACCATTATCCTCATCATATGGTCCCAGACAGATTAGTGACTGAGATGAGACTCGAACCCAGATCCAGCCTATGGCTGTTTCCATTCCATTGTGAATTATATATGTGACTCAGGTCAGAGGCAACATCATCACTCATCTTTGTGTCTGGCTATGCATCTTAGACAAACCAAGGTCCCAAGAGCACTTGATGCAAGAGCTGATTCATATTCATGAACGAAGTGGACTCCATTTGGACAGGCTCCTCTAGCCCCAGGAAGAAGCCTTCCAGGACTCTGTATTGAGTAATCCTGAGTCTGGGTCCTTTGCTGCCTGAAGGAGGAAAGCCCACATGGAGGGTGGAGTTGTGATTTGAAGGCCAAACCCACAAAAGTCAGCTGGACTAGAAGTCTGAGTGGTCCAGACTGTGAGGTCCTCAAAGGCATCTGGACTTCAGCCTGCAGAAGACGGTTCTGAGTTCTTGACCTCCTCCATCCCTTTCTTCCCATCTTTCCTCTGTCTTTTGTTTTTTTCCTTCAAGGAGACTGCTTCCTTCTAAATGAATGTTTGTAGCCTTCTGGATTTTATATACTGAAATCTTCTCTAAGATATGAAGATAGAACCGTTGGGAGGTGATGAGGTCATAGGGATAGAACCCTATAGGCCAGCGGTCCTCGACCTTCCCAATGCTATGACCCTTTTAATACAGTTCCCACATTGCAGTGACCCCAACCATAAAATTATTTCATAGTTACTTCATAACTGTAATTTTGCTGTTGTTATGAATTGTGAGGCTATCTGATATGTGAACCCCCAATGGGGTTGTGACCCACAGGTTGAGGACCACTGCTATTGATGCTATTAGTATCTTTATGCTCCTTTACCACGTGGAGAACACAGCAGCATCAAGTGCTGTCTGTATGTTAGAAAGCAGGCCCTTACCAGACACAGACACTGGCTTGATCCTGAACGGCCTCCAGAACCCTGAGAAATGGAGCTGCTGCCCCCAGAACCCTGAGACATGAGCTGCTAGCCGGCTTAGGGTATTTTATTAGCAACCCAGGGGTAAGACAAGAAGACCTGAAGTGACATCATGCAGTCGGTGGTGAGGCAGTTGGCAGTGGGGCCTGCTGAGGGGTCAGGAATGGCCTGAGGACCTCAGGAGAAAGGCCACAACAGCAGAGTAACCCCTGTGGACCCATGCCCAGGCCTGGGCTGGTCAGGTCACAGACTCTATCACAGGTGAGTGTAGCACCCACACATGGGCTGTAGGCCTGAGTATGACAGTTTTTGAATGTATGCATACAATAGATATGTTCACTTGTGGTGTCCGTGTGTGCCCTTGGGAACTTGTGGGAGTATTCATAAAGTCTAGATGTGACGAACACGGTACCTAAAGATACCTACAAATATCCATGTGAATGGCATGTACAAGTGTTCCCATGTGAACTTGCATAAGGAATCTAGCTGCCAGGCATGGCACCATAGATGCTGTATGAACGTGTGTATAGTCATACGTAGTATCTGATGCAGCCAGGTCTGACATGCATGTCTGCATTGCATGCATGTTTGCCATGCCCAGTGCCTCACTCACTTGGCAGCCAGCAGCATGCTCTTGCGGCTGTGCAGTTCTCCAGGGTCAGCGTGCTGTCGGCATAGGTACTCAGCAGCTGCCTTGGCTGGAAACTCCGTCTCACAAACATAACCAAAGTCCCGAGCCAGGTGCACGGCCTCTCCTGGGGAAAGAGGAGATGTTACTAGGTGTACCTCTGAGACCAGAGCCTCGCCTTGAACTTCTTAGGCCCTGGCTAGGGAGCATCCTGCTCCTGGAGATTCCCCCTCTGGTTTTACTTCCCAGTTCCAGCTTCACGTCCATCACGCTCAGCTCAGAGATGGAGCTGGGACCAGTGTGTATCCCAGAACCAGAATCCAGAGTCACCAACCTCCGGGAAGAGGGATACACCCCCTCACCTGCTTACCATGTCCAAATACTGGACACTTACCCTCCCCCCAACACACAACCCAAGTAGCTCTACTGCATGTGCACATATATGCAGACACATCAAAAGGACTAGTTTCAGAATTTCCCACAGATACCAAAACAAGTGGGTACCGAAATCTCTCACATGAAATGGCATGGTGCTTGCATGCAAGCCTACTTGCATCCCTCATGTGTTACAAATTGTTTCTTGGTGACTTAAAATGCCTAATACCATATAGATGTCAGTAAATAGCAATATGCATTATTGGTAATAATGACCAAAAAATGTCTTCAGGTGTTCAGCACAGGTGCAGCTTTTTCAAATATTTTGAAGCCTGGGTGGTTAAATCCTCAGATGGGCTGACTGTCCACATGTATCACACATACACTCCTTTATACACGACACACTGAGTGCATGCACGGGTACAGCCATGTTCACAGACGTAACTAAACGTTACCCTCCTGCATTAGGAAGTCTCACCAGATGACATGGCCCCTCACATTCATATGCATAGTCTTCAGGCCTCACTCACCCTCCACCAATGAGGTCAGCAGGGTCACATTGGCTGCCTTCCGACGACCAGCTGGCAGGTTGAGCCCGATCTTCTCCAGCCGTTCCCGCAGACACCGGCCCCCATTCTTGGACTTTGCCCTTAACATACACAGACAGAGACACACACACAACTATGAAAATGAGAGAGCAGCCCACAGGGAAGTGACTCCAAAGGATCCTCCTCGTTCCCTCTACCAGCCCCTGTTAAGGCTTGGATGTAGCCTTGTCCTTGGGGGTCTCTGAGGAAATCCCAACCCCTCCTGACCTCTCTGTTGTGAGACTAGGATAAGGAACAGCACCCTGACATAGGAGTCTTCCTTCCTCCCCAGTCCTCTCGATAGCAGGGCAGCCCAGGGTGGGCAGGACAGGGTAGCATCTGAGGGTCCTTCCTCCCCACATTAGCTCATTTGCTGGGGACACATGAAACTGTGTACAGAGACACAGGAATAACAAAACCAAGGAGACAGGACTATATACAAAGTCAGTTACGTATTCACAGATGAACCCATCATCGGTGTCTCCAAGAACATGGAGACACATAAGTAACATTAGAGACACACAGACATGAACACCAAGGAACGTACAGAGATGTCCACACAATCCCAGGGACTTAACAGGTCCATACAGGATGTTCAGAGACCAAGGATACTTCTCTAGCTGCACAAATGTGCCCCCTACACACAGAGGTACACACATGCACACAAGGAGCTGCTGAGAGAAAAGAAGTATGAAAGAAGAGTGAAGAAAAAGAAAAAAAGAATCTGGACTGTGGTGGCACATACCTTTAATCCCAGCACTCTAGAGGCAGAGGCGGGTGGATCTCTGTGAGTTCAAGACCAGTCTGGTCTACAGAGTGAGATCCAGGACAGCCAGGGCTACACAGAGAAACCCTGTCTCAAGAGAGAGAGAGAGAGAGAGAGAGAGAGAGAGAGAGAGAAGAGAGAAAAGAAAAAAAAGAAAAAAAAAGAAAAAAAAAAAAAGAAAGAAAGAAAGAAAGAAAGAAAGAAAGAAAGAAAGAAAGAAGGAAAAGAAAAAGCAAACAGCAACAAACGGACTGTCTGCAGATGCACATGTGTATGCAGATGGCCCGCTGTAGGCCACACATTCCCAGCTAATGCAGAACCTCACACTGGTAGAAACCCACCCTTGGCCGTCCCCTCCCTCACACACACCTGCAGTCCTTACACCGTATGCCTGAAGCAGATCCCCTTCCCAGACATAAGAAAATGCAGAGAGAAACACACGGCCCACCATGCTGCTCACTGCAAACTCACCCCTCAGCCCTGTGCCGCTGTGAGGAAGACAAGGGAAGAGCCCCTCTTTCCAGAACCAGCCCTGGCCGCCCTGCCTAGTGTAGTCTTTTTCCTTTGTACCCGCACTTCCTTCTCTGCCCCTGCTCAATCTCAGACCCAACAACTGGGGACCTCAGCCTGCCCCTCCCAGACCGCATCCAATCTTGAGTTCCCAGGCACTGTTCTATCAGAGACACTGAGGTGGGGATGATGTTGGCCTGGAGTGAGGTTGACCCCTTCTCTGCTGCTGTGAGGTCTGAAGAGACTAAAGATTTTGGCTGGGGTGCTGAGTAGGGCTGTGGGCCAGCCTTCCTACCTTCGGAGGACACCCCCCAGAAGGGAGGCGTTGAGGCACTCTGGAGGTGAGAGTCGCCGCTGCACCTCCCCCACGGTCACCTTGTACTTGGAGGTTGAGCTGAGCAATGACAGGCGGCCAGGCACGGAGCAGAAGACCTCACTGGGGTTGCTGATGCTGCCAACCAGGCTGTCTTTGGCCAGCGAGAGGGCGGAGAGGCTGCCGGCTTTGGAGGGGATGGGGACTGTGGACAGAAGCAAAGGAAGAGAGAGGTGGGGATACCGAGTCAGCGACCACAGGACAGGCATCAGCCAGCTGTGGTGCAGGCAGGCTGACTCACCAGCTGTGAATGTTGAATGATTCCAACACTTTCCAGAAGGAGGGCTCTACAACCCCTGCACAAAGGGAGAAACTGAGGCACCGTGAAATGGAAGTGACGGGCACAAGTCAATTGATGGGCACAACACCGAGCCCAGAGCTGTCTGGTTCTTGCCCTGGTATCCCCTTCCAGAGCCCTGCTGGTTCCCTCTTAAAGCTGGGCATCAGCCAGATGTTGGCATTGTCAGAGAAAAAGCCAGACACAAGGGAATGGAGTCTAAGATGAGGTGGGATTCCTGGGTCACTGTGACAGGGTTGGAAATCACGCAGATCCCAAAGTCCCCTTCTCTCTATGAACCTCACCCTCCCATGCTGGGGATTTTGGAGTCCCACATATTGGAAACAGGACAGTAGGGCCCTATGAGGCCTCCAGCTTTGCCCCTCCCTGCCAAGTCCAGAAGAAAGGGAATAAGGGTCTGTATGCTCCATAACATCCTCAATGTTCTCCGTGCAGGACGAGGAGGGAGTCAGAGAATTTCCCAAACTCTTGGCTCAGAAAGGAAGTTCCCCATGTGGTGTCTCCATCTCCCTTCTTTTTTTTTTTTTTTTTTTTTTTTAAAGATTTATTTATTTATTTTGTATACAGCATGTATGACTACAGGTCAGAAGGGGGCACCAGATCTCATTACAGATGGTTGTGAGCCACCATGTGGTTGCTGGGAATTGAACTCAGGACCTCTGGAAGAGCAGTCAGTGCTCTTAACCTCTGAGCCACCTCTCCAGCCCCATCCACCTCCCGTCTTAACTCTAGAGGAAGGAAGGGGCCAGGCATGTGCTTCTTTAGAGCTCTCCCGGTTTTCTCATTCGAGGAAGTGAGGCCCTGGTAGAGAAGGCCTGTGCGTGGGGGGGACTCCGCACTGAAGTACTGAGCACTCACGGCTACGTTCATACACATTTGACCTCAGCCCTCAAACCTTCAGGACAATCCACGATGGGGGCTACCCTGGTTCTCATTCTACACATGGGGAGACTGAAGCCCAGGAAGGTGAACTAGTGTGCCTGAGATCATCTAGCTGGTAGACTGACTGTACCAGCAGCAAACCCAGGACCAGAGTCTCAAAGGCAGGGCTCTCAGCCTTCCCACTGTTCAGAGAATACTTTCCCAGCACCCCCATATCAAGAAGTTCGGGGACTCAAGATTATAGAGATCATGGCTGGGCAGTGGTAGTGTACACGTCTTTAATCCCAGCACTTGGGAGGCAGAGGCAGGCAGATCTCTGTGAGTTCGAGGCCAGCCTGGTCTACAGAGTGAGATCCAGGACAGGCACCAAAACTACACAGAGAAACCCTGTCTCAAAAAACAAAAAAACAAAACAAAACAAAACAAAAAAAGATTACAGAGCTTAAAGAGAACCCAATTCCAATCTGGCACAGCTCCAACCTTTTCCCTCCTGTGAGGACCACCCCCACGCCCACCTTGCCACTCAGCCGGAAACCTCTGTAATACTCCTAGTCATCTCTTGCCTGCCACACCCCACACAGGACCGTGTCCTGTGGCTTCCATTCTTAACCTGCCTGAGAAGCAGGCTCTCCTCTCCTCTCATGCACGCAGACACTCATTTTTGCCTGGATTTCTGGGCAGCCCTCGCTCTTGTCTGCCTGCCCTACTCTAGAGGAGTCTTTCTGAAACAGGGATCGCTCCCTAGCCTGCAACCACCAGCGCCGGGTTAGCTCCCTGAGAATCAAATCCTAGCCCAGAACCAGATAGGATGATGCCCCCTATCAACGAGTGCCGATCACACCCCATAAGCTCCACCTGGGCAGCTCCGTGGAATAGCACTGTTCTCCATATCCCCACACAGAAGGAAGAAATTGAAAGTTCAGAGGTCAGAATGACATCATCTACTGAGCAGAAGTGGGTCCCGGACTCTGGCCACTGCTCCCAAAGGTCGCATCCTTCATCTATCTTTGCCTCCTTCACCCTCCTTGGTGTCCTGGCTCCTGTCTCCTTTCCTGCCTCTTGCCTGGTCCTCATTTGTCTTTTAGGCTCTATACTAAAAAACTGACTATAAGAACATAATTTAGGGGCTGGAGAGATGGCTCAGAGGTTAAGAGCACTGACTGCTCTTCCAGAGGTCCTGAGTTCAATTCCCAGCAACCACATGGTGGCTCACAACCATCTGTAATGAGATCTGGTGCCCTCTTCTGGCCTGCAGTCATATATGCTGTATACATAATAAATAAATAAATCTTTAAAAAAAAAAAAAAGAACATAATTTAGGCCACTGCATTAAAAGGCAATGGGCAGAGGGGTGTGGCACACGCTTTTAATCCCAGCACTCGGGAGGCAGAGGCAGGCGGATCTTTGAGTTCAAGACCAGCCTGGTCTATGGAGTGAGTTCCCAGAGAGCCAGGGCTACACAGAGAAACCCTGTCTCAAACAAACAAACAAACAAACAAAGTAATGATGGCTCAGTGGTTAAGAGCACTGGCTTCTCTTGCAGAGGACCTGGGTTCATTTTCCAGCACCCACATGGTGGCTCACAACTATCTTTCACTCCAGTTCCATGGGATCCAATGTCCTTTTCTGGATTTCTAGGCACTGCACTTGGGTGGTACACATACACACAAGCAGGTAAACACTCATACACATAAATAAAAATGAATCTTTAAAAGGAAGAAAGTGAGAATCTGGTGAGGCCACATGCCTCTCATTCCAGCATTCCTGAAGCAGAGGCAGGCAAATGGGTCTCTGTGAGTTCTGGGCCTGCCAGTGATACAGAGTGAGACTGTAGCTAGAGTTTCCCTGCCTTGCCCACAGTCAGGACAAATCTTTCTCACCCGCCAGTCCCACAGCCGCTCAGACCCAACCAAGTAATCACAGAGACTTATATTGCTTACAAACTGTATGGCCGTGGCAGGCTTCTTGCTAACTTTTCTTATATCTTAAAGTAACCCATTTCTAGAAATCTATACCTTGCCACGTGGCTCGTGGCTTACCAGCATCTTCACATGCTTCTTGTGCTGGCGGCATCTGGCCGTCAGTCCTTCTGCCTTCCTGTCCTTTTATTTCTCCTCTCTGTTAGTCCCGCCTATCCTTCCTGCCTAGCCACAGCCGATCAGGTTTTATTTATTGATCAATCAGAACAACTTGACATACAGACCATCCCCCAGCACAGCCAAGTGCAGACCATCTCAGACACCTGCACTCAGGCCCATGGTCCTAATCATCCTCTATGCGGACCTGCTGGGTAACGCCACAAAGAACCCAAGAAGGGCTCCCACAGGACATACAGAACATCCCACAGCATGAGACCCTGTCTCAAAATAAATAAACATCTGTAAATCAGCACTCCTATGAATAACTAGAAGGTGGAGACCAGAAGAATCATCTGGAAGCCCTTGTACCAGCTAAGTTGGAGTCTGCTGTGAAGCAGCAGAAACCGCACCTTTAATCCCAGCACTCCAGAGGCAGAGACAAGTGGAGCGCCATGAGTTCGAGGCCAGCCTGGTCTACAGAGTGAGTTCAAGGACAACCAGAGTGAGACTCTGTCTAGATAAAAACAAAGGAAAAAGAAACCAGAAAGTCTCAATAAGGTAGAATGTAAGAGCTGGGTCCCAAAATTTGTCATCTGACTTCTACACATGCCCCTATGGCATGGATGTGCCAGCGTGTGCATGCGCACACACAAATGCGCACACACACACATACACATACTACATAAAATAAAATAATAAAACTGCAAATTGATTGTTGAAAATAAAGGTGGGGGGGCGTCCTGAGGGGAGGGGCCTGGGTGATGTGACTGTCCTCCCTCCATGACTCTTAGCCAGAGGAAGGTGTCAGGAAAGCCAGGAGGTGTCAGGAGAGCTGGAAGGCAGAAGTTTTTCTCTTTCACACAGCTATTATTAAAGGCTGGTGTCCCCCAAGGCCAGGCCCTACGAGACAGGAGAAAGACCGAGGCTTTGTGGAGCACTTAGCACTCGTTACAAAACTAACTGCACAAGAACAGTTTGTCCTGCTGGGCACAGTGGCTCACACCTTTAATCCCAACCATCGGAGGCAGAAGCAAGCTGATCTCTGTGAGTTCAAGACCAGCTAGGGCTGCACACTGAGACCCTACCTCAAACGAAACAAAACAAAAACAAACTAAAAACCAGTATTTCCTTAGAATAGGTACACACAGCAAGGGTGAGATTGCACATGACATGCTGTTTGCCTCCCATATGCACAGGACAGACCCCAGCACAATGACTCCTGAAGCCAACGTGGTCTGACCACGGCATCATTCATGATGTCATCCCCGTCATTCACACAGAAGCCATTCACACATTCTTAAGACACTGGTCAATAACACAAGGGCTACTAGTTTCTCAACCTGTCAGACAAGACACTCCCCTCCAAATCTCCACTCTTTCCCAAGTAGTAGGCACTGTCTGGCTACTGAGTGTCAGTTATGATTGCAATAGACTCTTCTAGAAAACATGCTAACATTACAATTCCTTCCAGAAGAAAATATAGGATAAAACTTTTCAAGACCTTGAAGAGGTGGGCAAATAATTCCCAGTTATAATACCCAAAATACAACATAAAAGAGAAAGCAATTATAAGTTGGCCATCATTGAAATTAAAAAATTGTGTACCTCAAATTAAGAAAATAAAAAGATGGCCAGGCACAGTGGGCACACAACTGTCTCCTCTGAGAGGCAGTTTGAGACAAAGTTTAAGGCCAGCCTGGGCAACGCAGCAGAAACCCTGTCAAAAGATCTAGGGCTTGGGGCTGGAGGGATGGCTCAGTGTGAAGAGCCTGGCTGCTTTTCCAGAGGACCAGGGTTCAATTTCCAGCACCCATATGGCGAGAACAACCATCTGTAACTCCAGTTCCAAGGGATCCAATGCCCCCTTCTGGCTGCTGTGGGCACTGCATACATGTGGTCCACAGACCTGTATGCAGGCAAAACAGCCGTACACATTAAAAAAAGAATTGAAAGAAAGAAACCTAGGCTCTGGGCTGGAGAGATGGTTCAGCAGTTAAAAGGACATAATGCTCTTCCAGAGTGCCAGAATTTGATTCCAGAACCGTATTAGTTGGTTCACAACTGCCTGGAACTCCAGCTTCAGGGAATCCAATACCTCTGGCCTTCGCAGTTACCTGTATTTGTGTGTAGATACACACATATACATATAAAATAAATCTTTCAAGATTTATTTTATAAAGGGCTGGGGATGCAGTTTAGTCTCAGAGCTTTGGATGAGCACACAAGGCCTTAAACTCAAATTCCAGAATAAAAAAGAGGAGGAGGGAGGGGGAAGAAAGGGAAGACTGGAAGAAGATATATAGACACTTCACTAAAAAGAATAAGATAACTGACCAATATGCCCATGAAAAAAATACTCAATACCGTTAGTCATTAGGAAAATGCAAATTAAAGCAATATGGAGCACTAGATGGTTATAATAAAAAGGACAATATGAAGTGTGAGGGTGTGGAGAGACTGGAGCACCCACACAGACCTGAAAGGATGTGAAATAATTCAACCACTTCAGGAAATGACTGAGCTCTCCTTCCCCTCTTTCCTTCTCTCCACGCCCCCTCTCTCCCTTCTGTCCTTCCTCAGACAAACTCCAGTTAATTCTTAACAATTAAACATAAATGGACCAGGGCCCGGAGATAAGGCTTCGTGGGTAAAAGGCCCTGGTCACTGAAGGTAGTAGTGACCCGACTACAATGCCCAGTGCCAACACAGTGAAAGGAGAGAACCCACTCCTAAAAGTTGTCCTCTGAGCACCCATGGCACACACACACACACACACACACACACACACACACACACACACGCTCACCTGATGAATAAATAAATAAAATAGACCACATAGGAAAGCAATTCCATTCCTAGGAATTTCCCCAAGAGCAGGAAAAGCAACTGTCTACCTGAAGGCACCTGTATGAATGTCCATAACAACATTATTCCTAAGAGTTAGATTGACTCAGAGCATCTACCACCTCATCAAAGAATAAAAGTCCCCTCAGGGGCTGGAGAGGTTTGGGGGACACTTGTTATTCTTGCAAAGGAAGGTGGCTTACAACCATCCATTTCTCCAACTCCAGGGGACCATACACCTCTTACAACCTTCACAGGCACCAGGCTTGCATGTGGTGCACATACATGCAGGAAAACCATTCATACATATAAAATAAATAACTCTAAAAAAGAAGGTTTGATTATTTTAAGTTCTTGGTTGTTTTGTTTGTTTCATTTTGTTTTTGAGACAAGGTCTCACTGTGTAGCTTTGGCTATCCTGGAACTCACTCTGTAGACCAGGCTGGCCTCAAACTCGCAGAGATCTGCCTGCCTCTGCCTCCTGAGTGCTGGGATCAAAGGTGTCTGCCACTATGCTCTGCTATTTTAATTTCTTTATGTGTACAAATGTTTTTCCTACAGGCAAGCGTGTGCACCACATGTATGCCTGGTGCCAGAGAAGTCTGAAGAGGACTTTGGATCCCCTGGAACTGGAACTATGGATGACTGTGGGGAACCAAACTCTGGACTCCACACGAGGTCTTAACCACTGAGCCATCTCTCCAGCTCCCAAGAAGGATACAATGAAAGCCATTCAGAGCAATAGTACAGTACCACTCAGCAGCACAAACCCAAGCGAACAAACAAACAAGCAAACCCAGCAGCTGACATATGTCACAGTGGAGACAAAGCCTGAAAACATTTGCTAAGAGAACCTAGATGCAAAAGTCCGCATATCCACGTATCCACAGGTCGTGTCCAGAATATGCAAATTCATGGATCAGAAGCAGACCAGGCATTGTGTAAGACTTGAGGCAAGAACTGCAGACAGGAATGAAGGAACTTTGAGGGGTGACAGATGTGTCCCAAATGGATTGCAGTAGTGATTATACAACTCTATGCATTTATCTTTAAAAAATTACTACACTGGGTGGTGAGCGGCTTGGTGAGGAAGGGAGCTTGCACCAGACCTGGTGACCGGGTGTGAGCCCCGAAACTCACAGGATGGAAGGGGAGAACCAACCCTACAAGTTACCCTCTGACCTTACAAACACAAAACGAATGAGTAGATATAAAAAATTCAAACCACTAAATTGAGCTTGGCGATGTTGGTGCATTGCCTTAAATTCTCATGTACTCCACGGCTCCTACTATCCTCAGGAAAACTGAAAATGATTTCTATATGGGCAATAGTTCTTTCAGTTACCTTACAGGGCTAAAGTCCTAGCAGGCAAATGAAGAAGAGCTGTGGAAATGCTGGACTATATTCTGACATCATGTAAAAATTGAATAGTTCATCATGGATTTGTTTCCATTATTCTCAATTTTTAAATAGCACATTAAGATACTACTTATGGGGCCAGGGAGCTGGCTCAGCAGGTAAAGGTGCTTGCTGTCCAGCCTGAGAAACTGGGTTTGATCCCTGGGCCCCACATAAAGGTGGAAAGAGAACCTCCTCCTGTAAGCTGACCTTTGACCTACACACACACACACACACACACACACACACATAAATGAATAAAAATGTAAAGTGGCCAGGCGGTGGGGCATTCCTTTAGTCCCAGTACTTGGGAGGCAAAGGCAGGCAGATCTCTGTGAGTTCAAGGCCAGCCTGGTCTACAGAGTGAGTTCCAGGACAGCCAGGGCTGTTACATAGAGAAACCTTGTCTCAAAAAACCAAAAGCCAAAAATCAAAACCAAAAGAAAAAAAAAAAAGTGGTTTTAAAAAGATAGTTCTTGTGGAGGAGGGCCTCATGAGGCACCAGCCCACCCTGAAGAACTCTGGGTAGTTAATGGTCCTGGGGCAGGGGGTGAATAACACAGCACACCTTTGCTCAAGCAGGCGATCATAATTCAGTGGGTCACAAAGGGGGAAAAGACACAAAAGAGGAGGGCTGTGTGTGGAGAAAGGTTTCAGCAAAAGTTCGAGAAGGATGAGAGAGGACAAAGGCGGGGGTGAAAATGGCCAAAATTCATTATATACATGTGCAAAATTATCAAAAATTTACAAGAATCTACTTGTCTTGATTACTAGACGTTTTAACCCCATTTCAGGGTCAAGTGCTGCATTCCCGTCTCTCTCATGGACTGACTGACCCAGGGCCCCTTCTCCTTTCTAAACCTTCCCCAGAGCTAAAGAGAGCAGAGGAAGACTGTCTGTTTACTTCCTTCTTTATTCCAGAAACCCCTAGAGATCTAGACCACCTGTGCCCAGAGGGGCTTCCTAGACCCGTCAGGCCACCAGCCACTGTCTTCTGGGAGAAAAGAGAGATGTATCTCAAGACTCCTATCAAACCAATCTCCTCCAGCTCAAGTCTTTCTCTCTCTCTCTCTCTCTCTCTCTCTCTCTCTCTCTCTCTCTCTCTCTCTCTCTCTCTCTCTCTCTCTCTCTCTTTCGTTTGTATTTTTTAGAGACAGGGTTTCTTGGTGCAGCCTTGGCTGTTCTGGAACTCACTATGTAGACCAGGCTGTCCTGGAACTCACAGAGATGCGTCTGCCTCTGCCTCTGCTTCCCGGGTGCTGGAATTAAAGGTGTGCTCCACCACACAAGGCCTCCAGCACATTACTAATCTCCACATCACCCCATTTTAAATCTCCACAGCGCCCCCCTCCCCCGTTTTTTTCACAGGTAAAGCGCTTGTGCGGCTGGCTGTGCTTTAGTGCCTCGGAGTAACTGGGCTCTTTCCCTAGCCTCTGTCCCAATGTGCTCAGCACATTTACTGAGCTCAAAACCCAGCATTCATTTACTAAGCAGACACACACTGAGCACCTTACTAAAGGCTTTTTAGGAAGTCTCCCAACCTCAGGGGTTGGCCGCCTCTCCCGTGAGCTCCTAGGACGTCCTGCACAGACACCCCAGCCTCTCGGCTGGAAAATACTGCGGAGCATCGCCATCTCCCCTCCAGTCCCCCCCCCCCCCCGCTGCTCTCTTCCGGTCTGCGATAGATTGTAAAACTGGAGGTGACAGCTGTGCGCAGAAAATGGAGTGCTACTCATTTGCCCTCCGGTTTCTTCTGAATAATCGGCCATCCCCAACCCACAAGGTGGCTGCAGTGGGCCCGTCCTAGAAGTCGGGGTGTGGGAGAAGCCCCTGGCCCCTCCCCTCCAGGAAAAGTGCCTGTCGTCCGCCGAAGATGTACCTCTCAGATTGGGCTGTGAGACCGTCCAGGCTTCAGTGCCCCGCAGGACTGGTGAGATGGACACCCCAGGCCTCCCTGCACCCGCAGCTGGAGGGCCGCAAGGCAAGGGTTTTGCACGCTGGACCCTAGACCTTAGCGGTGCAGGCTCCCTCCACGCCAGGACGCTTCAGGGTCCAAGACCGACTTTCCCGAGGCTTGTGAGGTCGCTCGTCGCACCAAGCAGTGTCCAGAGTCTTCAGAAACCATCCGATGACATCGGAAGGGTCCGAGGACCGACACCGGGGCTAACCCGCCGCCGATGGCCACCCAAGCGGCGAAGCCGAGTCCGGCACTGACCGTGGAGAACCCGGCAAAAAACAAAAACAAACAAACAAAAACCCCCTGCGTGTTACGAGGCTCCCTCCAGGGAACATGGTCTGGTGGCAGCGCCGCTTGCCTCGCCACAGCCGCTCTTCTTGGGGTGGACCGTGGGAGCCCGCTGTCCCTGGGCATTGACCCCCTTTTCTCTTTCAGTGGCCCGCTGGGCAGCAGATCGCCACGCTTGCCGCGGATCAGGCTCCACCTTCCGCAGGCTGCCCCCGGCTCTTTCCCTTCCTTCCCACCATTGCTACGGTGACTCAGGCTGTGACCTGAGGTCCTCTCAGTTTGAGTTAGTTTCTGTGGGTGCTTCAGCTCACTCCTCATAGCCACAGACCGGTAAGCACTACTGTCTCCCGGATGTGCACTTTCAGATCTGGGCAAGGCAGGCAGGCCCCAGGAACCCACAAGGAACTCTCAGACCAACCGCAAATTCTTCTATCTGGGGATACCGGAGCCCCTTCCCTAAATGTAGGGTTTAGGTCTCGCTAGGGAGTCAGTGAACCTGGGTTCCCTGCCCTTGAGCTAGGCGGGAGCCAGGATCTGGGATCTTGCAAAGAGCCCAGTGGCAGGTTACGGTAGACTCCAGACCCAACTTGCCTTTCTACCAGGTCAGAACAAGAGCTGTCCAGAAAACCAGCAAAGTGCAGACCGCAAAGCGCTGGTGACGGGGCCAGTGCCTCTCTATCATCTTCCCTCTATTTCCAGCTTCTGGTGACAGTGCCAGATTCCTGAAGGTATTCACCAAGATTCACCAAGTTCTAGGAGGTGTGTCCTCTCATCCCCCAAATTCCATACCTAGCTCTACTTTCTGGAAGTCCAGCCCCTTCTACCGGCTCCACTCCTACCGCAAGCCTCCCCTGAGAACCCATGCAGGGCAAACAGCTTGGGCTTGAATTCACTTGTTTGAAAAACAGCTCCGGCCAAATCCTGAATTCACTTGTTTGAAAAACAGCTCCGGCCAAATCCTGCAGGAGGTGTGCCTGCCCTCCGGCACTACAGACTCCTGTGTGCCTCTGAATTCCTTTGGGCACCCACCCCAAATCTATGGAGCTTGCCCAAGGCCTGGGTCTCTCGGTCTCTCTCTCTCTCTCTCTCTCTCTGATTCGTCTCTTTCTCACCTTTCCAAGGCATGGTCAGAACTTGGTCTTCAGATCGGAAAATCCACCCCAAGGGTGGATTTTCACACCCCTGCCTTTTACTAATACAAAAAGACACACAGATATGGAGGGAAACAAAACCAAAACAAAACCATCAAGAAGAGGGCCTCACATCCTTAGAACGCCTCAAATACCAACGACAAATTCCAGGACATGGGTTAGGTACACAGGGAACCCCAAACACAGAAAATATACCCCAGCAAACACAGATACAATTCACAAACACTCTCACAGCAACACACATACACACCAAGAACACTGCTGCCCAGAAGAGGAACACACAGTCTGCACAGAACCCTGAGCCCAGAGACACCCCGGGAGACAACAGGCCTGACCCAGAACACACAGGCCAACGCAGTTTCTCCAATTCTAAATGCTTTAGGGGGCGTCAACTCGAAGCAAATCCCCCCTGCCCTGGGAGGTAGGGAGGACACAAGGCCCCCGAAGTTCTACTGGGAAGAAGGGAGCAGAAAGCATTTGCCAGACTCCAGAGTGTTAAAGCTCAATAAAGTAGAAATCATTGAACAAAATCTGTGGGAACAGCACTCCCATTCCCATTTCTTAGGAAACAGGGAAGTGGTTTAACTCGTTCTGCAAATCAACTCCAGCTCCACAAGAACTCCCTTCCGAGAGGGGAGGCAGGGCAGATGTAGCTTAGAGAGTGCAGCCCACCTCAGGCGACAAACTTCGGAGCAAAATCATCCAGCTAACCCCATTGCCCTTCTCCTGGGCGGAGAAGGATGTTCCTTGGCCACTGAGCCAGGCGCCGCACAGCAAACAACGGCCAGAGAGAAGAAAATGGGTCTGTGTGCCCGGGGCCTGCACCATCACGCCGGGCTCTGCCCTGGAAGTTGCACACCATTTCTTACCTTTCTTGATCACAGATTGGTCCAGGAGGCTCATTCCCGGGTCATCTATCGCCTGCAAATAGAAGAGGATGAGCGTACTGGACCTCGTTGGCTGTTGCTTCCCATGCCCGCCCGGCTTGCCCCTTAGTCCACGTCTGCTCCGCCCTATGCTCACCACCGGCTGCCTGAGGCGGCTACCAGGAGGACGGGCGTGACCAGGAATCGCCTGGGCTCGGCACCATCTGCGCTCAAGCCGCAGTCCTGCCTGGATGATCTCCTTGTCTTAGATAGACAGCTACTGAGCCTCTCTAAACCTCAGCCCAGGCTGCTCCGGAGGACTGGGACTGGGCATGGATGCCCACCGTGGCTCAGTCCCACAGTGGGGAGAGAAAGAAGTGATTCCACGAGGGTTGCCGCCACCCAGGCACCTCGCACCTACTTAGTTTTGAGGCTGTCTTTTGGCTAGATCGTATCTAACCAAGGACTCTCTGGCAGAGGCATAAACGGAAAGTTGCGGGCTGGGAGAAGAATCGGGCTCCTGATTTTGTCTTTTTTTTGTTTGTTTGTTTCCAGCCAGGATGCTAAATCGCTACCCATCCTGGCCCATCCCGGTCTCTTCTGGTCTCACCTGCAGTTCCTCCAGGCCGGGGGAGCTGCTAGCCCCGGAAGACCAAGGGGAGCATCTGCCAGGCCGTGCGCGCCGTCGGCCAGGCTGTGCAGGAGCCGGGGCACCGCGGCAGCGTAGTCCCGACGCGGGTCGAGGCTCAGAGCGCGGGCGGGTGGCGCCAGCAAGCTGGGCGGCTCGTCGTGGGCGCGGGTGGCAGGGCGGGGCGCGGCCCAGGCGGCCTGCGGGGGCTGCGGCTGTGCCAGGGGCGCTAGGCCGCCGTAAGGATCCGCGGCCAGGTGCGGAAAGGCGGCGGTGGCGTCGGGGCCCTGGCCGTAGGGCAGCGGCGGCTGCGGGTAGGGCGGCGGGAAGTAGGGAGGCTGAAAGTCCGCGGCGGCAGAGGCGGCGGGCGTGTGGCACAGTGGCGGCGCGGGTCCGTAGGCTGCCTGGGGCAGAGACGACAGGCGGGTCCCGCCAGCCGCTGCGCCCAGCCCGTCGGGGCGCTCCTGCAAAAAGGGAGGCGTGTGTTAGGCGAGCCATTAGAGGCTGAAAAGACACCAGCCCCGCGAGGTCTCCCTCAGCTCGGAAGGACCCTGCTGCTGTCCACAGGCGAATGCCCTGCGGGGCTCAGGAGTCCCAGGCTTGGGGATCTCGAGCTCCTGCCACCACTTTCTCAGCCTGGCAGAGGCCCTGTGTCGCCCTTCCCTCGCGATTTCGTTGGCGCAGGGGCCGGAGGTTTGGATGGTTCAGCACCCAGGCTCCTCGAGTCCCCTATCTCCCTGCTCAGTGTGCCCCGGGACCCGAGACTACTCACCATGGCGGAGTAAGTGTGCACCAGCATGGGGCGGGTAGTGTGGGGCGCGAGGCGTGGCAGCGGCGACACAACCCTCGTCCGACGGCAGTGCAAGAACTCAAGCCCGGAGCCCTCACAGCCCGAGGGGATCACCGTCTGGTAGCTGGGTGTAACCCAGCCGGAAGACCAGCGGGTGTGGGGTCCTCAGTGCTGGGCGCCCGAGGGTGGGTCCATGGAGGTGGAATGGACGGGAGCTGATCGCACTTGAAAAAAGTCGGTCAGCGGGTGCCCAGCGCCCGCCCTTCTCCCTCTGAGCTCAGCCCGCTCCATGCACTCTAGTTATAGTAGCGGGGGCGCGCTGGGCCTCTGGGGGCGCGCATTAAAGGGACAAGCTATGGCCTATCTCATCCTTTTCCCCAGCGGCCGCCGAAAGGGAGGCGTGGCCCTGGTGGGAACCGGTGGGGTAAGGAGTGAATGAATTCAGGCCCTTCTGATGAAAGCTCCTTCTGGGCTCCAAGCTTGCAGCTGCGATCAAAGGCTGGAATGCAATGCAGGGGCCTACGTTCGCTCCGGTCGGTGCAATTTTTATTTACATTTGCTTACTATATTTATTTATTTAGTGTGTATGTGTGCCACGGGGCACTTGTGGAGCTCAGAGGACAACTTGCAGGAGTCGGTTCTTTTCTTCCACCCTGTGGGTCCAAAGGTTCGAACTCATGGCCTGAGGCTTGATGGTCAGTGCCTTAACCCAATAAACTATCTCGATACCCCCTTCCAAATCTTTTAAAATGAATGCATAAATAAATGCATGTGTTCGACTTTGACTTTGAGCAAAGAGTTCATTTCTGGCATCAGCTTCCTCCCCTGTTAAATGGCATCAGTCTTTACTGCAGCCACCCAATGCTGAATGTGAAACACACCGGTGAGGGGCAAACTCATCAGTTCATGTGCACACTTGTGTCAGCATGCACGTGTGTAGGAGGTTATGTTACAGTCTCTCCTTCATGGCTTTGGATCAAAAACACTCTGAAGATGCCTGTTTCTTTCAGACTTCCTGAGATGGTAATCCTCAATACCAAGCCAGGATCCTTGGATATTGGAGACATGACCTGGCCAGAAAGAGTCAGAGTATGGCTTGAGCTCCACTTCAGAAGGGGCCAAAATGTTTCTGAAGTCATAGGAGCCTGGGCTGGCTGTGAATCTGTGCCATGAAAATGGTTGAGTGTGTAGCTGACGCTGGGTGGAAGAGGTTCAGTATTATACTTGTGACCTCGTCTGCGTGTTAGTGTGTTACCATGGTAGGCGCTGTCTGTCTGTCAAGCATGTCCTAATCTCTCCCTCCAATCCCTCTTCTTTTCTCCCCAAATCCAACCCTTCTGTCCTGAGAAGCAGGGATCAGATTAAAGACAGGCAAGTGGGGGAAATGCTGAGGACAATGAGAATTTAAAAAGCAGAAGGAAGGTTTCTTTGCAGGGTTACAAACAGGGAGAAATAATCCTCTGCATGCTCACCACACAACGTGAACGTTGAGTTACCTCACACACCAGGTCCCTGCCCCCCCCCTCACATTTTCAGGTGAGGGACAAGGCACAGAGAGCCTAGATGTCAAACAGCTAGCTCAGTGGCGATGCTGAGGTGACCCTTCCCCAGCCTCCCTCTGTGCTCAGGATCATTATTCTCCGCTGCCTTGCACTCGCTCTTGAGCGGCTGTGTAGTTCTGGGCAGGTCTGACTTCTCCAAGCTCTTGTTTCTGCATCTGCAAGGAAGGGAGGGTGGAGAGGAGCCGTCGTTTTCTTCTACTCCTTTCTAGAGAAGAAAAAGACGAGAGAGCAGCGCCGTGGAGAGGGTAGATCGTTGACCTGCCTGATGTATGTTCCACGTGGGTATCCCAGGCCGCACATGACTATAGTACAGAGCTCAGACTGGGTTTCTTTCAGCCTGGCAGGGGGAGGGGTGGGGAGCTGTGAGGGAAGGCTGAAGCCTAGCTGGCCACCGAGGATTCATCCCTAAGAGCTTCCCAGAGGCGGGGCAGATGGGGCAGCCGCGCAGCCTTCCTCCTCAGGACAGAGCTAAGATCTGGTGGGAGCTTCTGGATGTGTTATGCATGTCTGTGAGTCGTGGCAGCTTCCCTCATCCTCTACCTCTACCTCACTCATGGGACATGTGAAATTAGTCTCCGAGGTAGACGTCAGTGCATAGATCACAAGTTGGTGAACTTTTTCTGTGGGAAAAGCCCAGAAACCGTGATGATGAGGATGATGCCTGGACCCAACTTGGGGAATCAATTCCTCTGCTCTTCCAACAGGCTTGGGATGGGCCGGCTGTCTCTGGCTTGCTCAGATTCCCTCACTCTTTCTTGCTACCACCTCCTCTTACTCTGACCATTTTTCCTTTCGTTTTCTCCTCCTCCTCTCCTCCTCCTCCTCCTCCTCCTCCTCCTTTTCTTCTTCTTTTGGCTTTTTTGAAGCCTGACCTGGAACTCACTGTGTAGACCAGGCTGGCCTTGAACTCATAGAGATCCACCTACCTTTGCCTCCCGAGTGCTGGAATTAAAGGAGTATGCCAGTGATCATTCCTACTTTTAATGTTGGTTGTCCTCGTTTAGGGCAGTTTCTATCTCTTCCTGTCTACATTAATTTAAATGTGTGTGTGTGTGTGTGTGTGTGTGTGTGTGTGTGTGTGTGTGTATGTGTGTATGTGTGTATGTGTGTATGTGTGTATGTATGCACATGTGCATATGTGGAGGTCAGAGGACAACTTGAAGGATTTAGTTCTCTCTTTTCATCATGTAGGTTCTGGGAATTGAACTCAGGTCATCAAGCTTGGTATCAAGTGCCTTTACCTGCTGAGCCATCTGATCAGGCCCTGTCTATGTTCTTCAGGAGCAAGTTCATCCCCCTCCCAAGTCTAATGACCATTTGTCTCCCTGTTACCCCAAATGTCCGCCCCCCCCCGTCTGCCAATCTGATTAGAAATCCAAAACCATACATGCGGGTGCCAATTGGATGAGCCCTTAGGACAGCGGTTCTCAACCTGTGGGTCTTGACCCTTTGGGGGGGCTGGACCCTTTCACAGGGGTCTCCTAAGATTGCTAGAGATATAATTCCATTAACAATTCATAACAGTAGCAAAAATTACAGTTATGAAATAGCAGCAAAAATAATTTTATGGTTGGAGGTCACCACAACTTGAGAACTTATTAAAGGGTCGCAGCATTAGGAAGGTTGAGAACCACGGGTCCTAGGACATCTTCAGCTATCCAAGTATCCAAGTTGAAGCTGAGCTCACATCCCTTCCACCATCCCAACCCTCACCTGCTTGTCCTCCTGGATTCTGTAGCACCATAGAAAATATCACATACTTCAATTTTAAAATTCTAAAATTTTAAAATTGTTTTGTTTTGTTTTTCTTTACGAGACGGGGTGTCACTATGTAGCTCAGGCTAGCCTAGAACTCATGAACTTTCTGCCTTGGCTTTACAAGTGCTGGGATTACAGGCATGAAACACCACATCAAAGCCTGAGTGTTTCTACTTCTAATCTGTAAATGCCTACCATCATCACCAGTGAATTTGAGGACCCGTTTGAAATGCCAGTTTTGGGACTCTACTTCAGATCCACTGAATCAACAACTCTGCAGTAGACTCTAGCAATTTGTTTTAATAATCCCTAAAGTGGCTGGGAGGTGGTGGTGCATGCCTTTAATCCTAGCACTCAGGAGGCAGAGGCAGGCAGATTTCTGTGAGTCTAAGACCAGTCTGGTCTACAGGGTGAGTTCCAGGACAGTCAGGACTACACAGAGACACCCTGTCTCAAACAAACAAACACACAAACAAAACCCCTAAAGTGACCTGGGTTGCACTGTGTAGACCTTGGCAACAAACTGCTAATAGTAGCCTTAGTTCCTCACTCTTTGTTTTGTTTTTTTTTGTTTTTCCAGACAGAGTTTCACTATGTAATTTTGGTGCCTGTCCTGGATCTCACTCTGTAGACCAGGCTGGCCTCGAACTCACAGAGATCCGCCTGCCTCTGCCTCCCGAATGCTGAGATCAAAGCGTGCACAACCACCGCCTGGCGTGTTCCTCACTCTTGTGATTCACTTCCAACTCGGTTCAGCCACTTGATGCCTGGACCATGGCCTTTCCCTTCTGAAAATGCTTCTATCCATGGCCATGTCCCACTCCAGGAACTAAACTCACTAGCTGGTATTCCAGTACTTGCGATGACTTTTCCTTTCCTGCTCTGTGAGTCACTTCACAAGAAGACTAAAGGAGACTGTAGCTCCAATTCAGGTGATCTGACTCCCTCTTCTGGCCTCCATAGGCACTGCACCCATATACGCAGATACATGCTGACAGAACACTTCCCCCCCATCCCCTCACCCCCCCCCACAAAACAATAAAGGAATCTTTAAAATAAAAAGAAGTGAAAAGTATATCTAGTATTTTTCTTGGTGCATGTCAGGAGGCTAGTAAATACCTATTAAATAAATAAGTGAATGGATAGTTACAGTTTCCCTGGTCTATTATGGGGCCCTTTGGAAGGGCTTTTACGGGAACATGACCCGGGGTAGCTACACATAGGAGCTCATCTGACAATGACTGGTTTTGCTTATTTCTTCTGGGGAGAGGCATGCTCTCTCCCATGTGCTTCCGATTCTTTGGGGATCAGTAGAGCTGTGCAACACCAGGGTTTCCGAGTGGGTTCCTTCCGCTTCCGGGACAAGGGTTCTTCACATTGTAAAGCATGCAGGTAACAATCTCTTATAGCCTGTTCTTTGAGATACAGGTGCTCTGATGGAGGCTTGGGGGTGTGTACAGAGCTACATAATCAAATTCCCCTGGGGAAATGGGGGGGGGGACACACACAACAGGCACAGATACAATTATAAGACACGAACACAGGATACTAATTGGCACATAGTATGTATGTTCAAATATACATGGACTCTCATTTGACATACATGGCTCACCTTTCTCCTTTCTGTCTGCCTCCCTCCCTCCCCCTCCCCCTCTGAGACAGGGTTTCACTGTGTATCCCTGGCTGTCCTGGAACTCACTTTGTAGACCAGGCTGGCCTCGAACTCACAGAGAACTGCCTGCCTCTGCTTCCTGAATGTTGGGATTAAGGCATGCGCCACCACTGCCCGGTTTCTCCTCTTTTTTTAAAAAAAGAAAACTTCTTGGCCTCCGTTGTTGACAGAGCCACATTCCTCCTTCTAACGGGTCAGTCTGGGAATGTTCCCTGGAAGGGAAATCCGGCACAAGATGCCGAGGCTCCATCTGGTGGTTGGAGCTTACCACTGCAGCTCAACACTCTGGAACCTCTCAGCCGGAGCACCAGGATCAAGTCCTGTTTTGCAAGTTTCAGCCCTAACCCCCGGGAGCCCAGAGCCCTCTCATGATGCCTCACAAAGGACAGAACTCATTCTGCGAGCCCAGCAGAGCCCTCTCACGATGCCTCACAAAGGACAGAACTCAGTCTGCCTTGTGTTCTCAAGCTGTGCTGGATTTGGTATCCAGAAGAGGAACTCGGCAAGGACCATGGGCAGTAATCACCTGCTTTATAGCCCTTCCCTTCTCATTTCCCCAATCGGTCACCCCCACAATTCTAAAGAACCGTTATGTTGACAGCTCTCAAGTCTGTTACCCTCTCAGACTTCTTTCCACGCTCTGGGCTAGGGGAGGGAACTATTCCGTGGATGTTCCCTGAGCAACACAAACCATTTACCAAACAGTTTCTTCACAAGCCTGTTGCTCTCCTAATGTTTTCCATGACAGAGTGGTCCCACAGTTAACACAATGGTCATATTTAAGAACCTCTGGCTTCCTGTTCTTTCTTCTTCTTCACTCACGATTAATTTCTAAATCTTATTTCCTAACACCCACCTATACCATCCTCACTGGCTTAGCTCAGATTTATTACCTTCTGTCCAAGTCCCCCCTGCCTCAGTGGTCCATCTCTGCTCTCTTCCCCACCCACTCCTTCTGCACTTGCCATATACCCCAAGTTGGCTCCCAAATCTCCTTCCTGCTCCAGCCTCCAGAGTGCTGGGGTTATAGACATGCATCACACCCAGCCAGCTCCAGCAGTTCCTTTTCCAGCCATCTTTCTAAAATACAAATCGGATTCCATTGAATCTGCTCCAAAACCTGTCCCCTCAGCATGATTTCATATTTAAAATGCTGCGTATCACCTGGCAGTGGTGGCGCACGCCTTTAATCCCAGCACTCAGGAGTCAGAGGCAGGAGGATCTCTGAGTTTGAGACCAGCCTGGTCTACAGTGCCAGTATTTAGTTTTCCGGACTTGCTCAAGCAAGGCTGGGGAGCCCGAGATTCCAGGCACACTTTGTTTTGACCTCCACAGACGTGATTGTGAATACCTTTGTGTTACATTATCCTTCTTCTGGATAGTAAGCCACTTGTGTGCAGGTTACTTTGTCTTCTATTTACCTGAGAATCCAGTTTTCTTTCTTTTTTTTTGAGCTGAGGACCGAACCCAGGACCTCACGTTTGCTAGGCAAGCACCCTGCCACTGAGCTAAATCCCCAACCTGAGAATCCAGTTTTCAAATGAGTATTCATGCTTTGTGTAGCCAACCACAGGTAAGCAACAGGATGTACTCAGTGCACAGGTGTAGGCTTGAGAGGCTAGATGGGGCCTGCACACAGGACAGACCCACCCAGGACAGACCCGGGGCTGCTCTGGCTCCAACCTGACAGCTTTGCTCCAGGTGGGAATAGCAAAGGGCACCTGGCCTCCCCCCTGCCCTTTCAGGCCCTCCCTCTTCGGAACACAGGTCAACCGTTGGTAGCCTGAAAGCCACACTTGGCTTCCATGTTTTGTTAGGCCAATAGTGACTTCACTGAAAATAAAGTTTCCAAAGTTTGAGTTGGATTCCAAATAAAAATTAGGACTTCTGATTTCTTTAGAAGCTGGACCATGGCCTGTGAGATGGCGCAGTGGGTAGAGGTACTTGCCACATAAGCTTGGTGACTCCAGGTCTATCTCCAGAACCCACACAAGGTGGAGAAAACTAACTCCAAAGTTGTCCTTTGACCTCCATGAGTGCTATGGCACATGCACCCCACCTTAACCACACACCCTAAATAACATTTATTTTTTTTTTTTGGTTTTTCGAGACAGGGTTTCTCTGTGTAGCTTTGCGCCTTTCCTGGAACTTGCTTTGTAGACCAGGTTGGCCTCGAACTCACAGAGATCCGCCTGCCTCTGCCTCCCGAGTGCTGGGATTAAAGGCGTGCGCCACCACGGCCTGGCTTAACTTTTTTTTTTTTAACTGGAGGACTTGGCAATGTCCCTGGAACTAGGTTGCTGCAGAGACAGTTCTTCTGAGTGCCCACCAGGCCCAGCCCTGTCAACAGCTGGATTGATGAACCTGTTGTACTAGGGCAGGGTGCATCTAAGACTTCCCTGCAGGTAAAACCAGAGCTATGGTGCTTCTCTTCCCAGCTCCTGGCCGAAATGAATAAGGACACCTGCTAAGTATTTGGAAGGACACACGCTGAGCGGAGTCTGAAAGGCAGAGCCGGTGCAGACCACAAAGGCAGCTTCTCATCACCAATGAACATTTATTGAGTGTCCACATGTGCACAGCTTTGAACTTGGCGATCACAGAACGCACTGGGGGGAGGGGGAAGCAGAGGGTCAGGTGTGTGTGCGGGTCTCCAAGGGTTCAGAAAGGTGGTTCCTGCTGGAGCCGCCAGGCGCGCCTCCCTGCAGAGAGGAGTCTTAGCGGGGACTGGGGCAGAGGAGCTGAAGCCAGGCACCACGGTGGCGGTGGAGTGCAATCACTGGGAAAACATGCGGATGCTAGGGCGGTGCAACCTCCTGTTCCCGGCTCCAGCCAGGCCAGACGGCACCAGGGGCACAGGGACCTGACGCTCAGGTGTCCAAGCAGGGATAGGGACAAGCAAAATAAATAACCCCAACCCCATCTTCTCTCTGCTGCAACACGACACAAAAGCTCAAGAGACCTGGGACCAAGGGGTCTTGGGTCCCCTCAAGGAAGGGCAGGTGGAAGGAGGTTCCCCACCCCCCACTGCCTGCTCCAAACTGCCCTGGAAGGATAGGGGCAACTCGGACCCTGGGTCACTAGAGTTGAAAGGAAGAACTGCGATGTCAATGGCCTGAGCCTGCTCTCTGTCCAAGAGGACCAAAGGCAAGAACCAAATGGCCAATTTAAAGGGCGCGAACCTTGGGGAGCCAGAAGGGGCACCACAGCCTTGGGGAGGCCACGCCCTGGCCGGCAGGGCACACAGGCTGAGGCAGTCAGCGCCTGCCAGCCCGCTCCTACCCTGGAACCTCCCTCCCGTCAGGGAGCCAGACACTGGGTATAATGACACTTAGTTGCCCTCTTTCTGGGGGCTGCTCCAACCTTCCCCGGCCTGGCGGGGCCAACCTCTGTTCCAAGCCAATCCCTGCCCAAGGGGGCTGGGGGCAGGATGCAGTTCCTTATACTTGAGAGGTGGGCATCATGCCCTAGCCCTCAAGAAAGCCAGAAAGCTGGGGTGTTTGTTGGGGGAGTCTGAAGAAGGGGTCCAGTTTGGGGGCTTCAGGGAAGATGCCTCCTCCCTCCTTCCCTCGCTGCCCGCCCCTGGGTCTATCCCTACTGGATGCCCCTCAGGGCTCTGACAGGCACTGCTCCAAGGCAGCCATGCGGTAATGGCTGGCTGTTTCTTCACCTGCTTGCAGCCTCATGGCCTCCCGGCACAGCCGGTTGGCCCGCGCCAATTCCACCAGCACACCCTGGTAGGCAGCCACCATCTCGGGCTTGACAGAGTTGGGGCTCACGCTACCTAGCAGCTGTAGCAATTCCTGTGGCCAGCGGGAACGCAGGGCGGCAGGGGCCAGCCAGGGCAGCAGTGGCACACAACCCGTGAAGGCTTGCATGCCCAGGAACCAGAGCTCTTGCAAGTCAGCCCAGATGCCCTCATAGTCTGGGGACAGAGCCAACACCGCCTGGTCAGAGCCAGGAGTGGCCCGTGCCACGTGGGACTGAGACAGAAAGAGGATGGCTGCTGCGAAGAAACCTCGGGAGGCTGGGGTTCCCTGGAGAGCTGAAAGAATGCAGAAGGGAGCGGCATGAACCAGACAGGCCCAACGCTGGACCAGTGCCTCCCACTCCCTCCCGGGTGGACATGCTCAGAGAACAGAAGCATCACCTGGATTCAGATGGCCTAGGTTCAAAGCCTACCTTTGATACTTACACTGTGACATTGGGTGTTTAAACTTTTCTGGGTCTCAGTCTCTTCATTTTAAGATGGGGCCAGTTCATGCCAATCTTAGCAATTTGTTATGGGAATTAAATAATCTAGGTACACTGCATCATCAAGACCTCTAAACGCACAAGGGTGGGAGTAAGCATCATGTCAGATGTAAGAAAGAACCTTCCTCGGGGTTTCCACAGCAGAGACCCAAGCAAGGGGTGGCCCAGCGCCCTTCACCAGGCTGAGAATGAACTAATTTGACTTCTAGCCAGAAGAGGGCGCCAAAGGGGATGGTGAGCAGAGACCCAGCTCTGGCCCACCTGCCTGCCTTTCAGGGGGTTTAGGAGCCCCTCTTCAGATCTTCAGGAAGCTGTTCAACTAATGTGGTAGCGTGGGTGAGCCAGCATGGGATCCATAGCATGGTGACTCTCCTTGGGGGCTAAATGCAAGGGGTTCCTAGTTTAGAGATATGCTCCCCTTCCTCGGTAGGGTACCCTGCTGGGATCCCCACACAGAAAACAGGCAGCTGAGGGTATGGGCACATTACACCCTGTTCCCAGGCATCTGCTCTGTTCCTCCAACCTGACAGATGGGGCACAGGGAACAGGCGGGGACAGAGGGACCCAAGCAGACACCCACGGTCAAAGTGGGAGACACTGAGGGCTGTCAGGGGCTGGAGGGGACGCCCTTCCCCCTGCACACAGCCTGAGGGAGGCAGGGCAGGGAGAGGCTGTGCAGGGGGCAGCGTGATGTGCGTCACTGAGTGCGGTGGGATGCTAGGTGGTAAAAATCCCAACGCAGCCAACTGGGTCCTGTGACTCAGGGCCTGGGTGGGGGCAGCTCCACCTTGAAAACGCGGGATTCCGAGTTCCCAGGCTGCCAGCGATTCCAGGTACCTATGCTTGTGCCTCTGAACAGGTCTGTACCGAACACCCACCAGACTCTGCCTTCAAAGTCTTTAAAAGGAAGAGACTGCTATCACCGGGGAAGGGTGGGGGTGGAGGATGGAGCGATACTGTAGAAACTGCTTCTCAATGAGAAAATCCTGCTAAACCACGTTCTGAAATGAGGGCACAGGTTCTGAACACGGCAAGTCCACTCGTGCGTTCTGTCCCCAGGCTTACCTGGGGAGGTGCTGAGGAGCCGGGCCATCAGGAGGCCCAGGGTGGCCACGTTGGCAGCCAGAAGCAGCCTCCCTTGCTGCTGCACTAGCGAGGGCAGTGACGTCATCAGGGTGTTCATGAGCGATGTGAAGCAGGCATCGCGCCTAGGGAGAGAAGGAGCGGAGGGAGGGGCAGGCGGAGTCAGGAGACTCCGTCGAGACCCGGGAAAACCTGGCACCTGAGGTTTCCAGCTTCACTGGGCCAGGGCTGGCCAGGACTTCATGCAGCAGGTAAAGTGTTAACTTCGGACTTTCAATCCTGCCATCTGGGTTAGTCAGACGCCTACTAGCTGAGCTGAGGGACGGCTGGAGCAGACAGACATGCCTGGGCTCCCTGGGGTTCTGAACAGAAATCCTCGAGTGGTACCGGCTTTGTCTATGCTGAAACCCGCTTACACTAACACGAAGAGAAGCCCACAGACAGAGGGAAACTAAGCAGCAGGTTGACGGGGGGGGTGATGGGCGGTCCTCCCACTCCCCTGGCTCTCCCCAGCCTCTCCCCAGCCCCTCACTTGATCAGGCCTGGAGCAGTGACCACCAGGTTGAGGAAGATGTGGCAGCAGGTCTGCAGGCCGATCTCCACGCTGTCGGGCAGCACTGAGGTGTCATGGCCGGGGGAAGTGAGCTCCCACTGCTGCAGGAAGTACTTGCAGAGAAGAGACGGGGCCCCTTCCTTGATCAGGATCTCCCGGGGCCCGTCTTCCACGGTCAGGTGGCACCAGCCGGGCAGGAGGAGCCTGAGCATGTGGAGACAGAGGAAGTGAGACTGGAAGAGATGAGAGCATCCTGACTGCCTATGCATTTCTCAACCTCTGAGGCTCATTTCCATCATCTTCCCCTTTGTAATTTTTGAGGCAGGGTCCTATTCTGCGGCATAGGCTGATCTCAGACTCACAGCAATCCTGCCTCAGCCTCCCGAGTGCTGATATTAAAGGTGAGAGCCACCAAGCTTGGCCATTGTTACTTTTTCAAGGTAGGTGAGATTTCTGTCAGATTTGCTATGTGGACCAAGTGAAATTGTTCTAGAGAGGTATACAGCAAAACATCTGGCTTTGTAATGCTCAGAAAACCTAGGTTCTGTTTCCAATAAAAATCTGAGGAGCAGCTGGGAATGGTGGTGCATATCTCAGTAGGCAGAGGCAGGTGGATCTCTGTGAGGCTAAAGTCTACAGAGTGAGTTCCAGGCCAGCCGGAGCTACATAATGAGACCCTGCTTTAAAAAAAGAAATAAAAGAAAAGAAAAGAAAAAGAACAAAAAGAAAGGAAGGAAGGAAGAACTCTGGGATTGGCAAGGGACACTTGATAGTTCAGGAGTTCTGTGGGAAGACGCCCCCAAAACAAACAGAACCAAGAAATAATCCTAAGGGAATGTTCATGACCCTTCAGGGAGCCCAGTTTAGGGGAAACAGGGTGTCCCTGGGTGACCCCTGTCTTTTTCTTTTCTTTTTTTATTTATTATTTTTTTCCTCTCTTTTTTGGGGCAGGGTCTTGCTATGTCTATATAGCCTTGGAAGACTGACACTTTCTACGTAGTCCAACTGGGCCCTGAACTTTCAGATATTCCCGTCTCAGCCTCTTAAATGCTAGGATTACAGGCAGGTGCCACCACACCTGGAAACCCTTTTCTTTGGAATGGTCTGACTGAACAACACGTAACTATAAACTCACCGGAGAGCATCCCCTGGCCAGGAGGGCCCTGGAGTAGTCGGGGAGATGGCCAAGTTAGCCACCTGCTGCGAAATGTCATTGGCCTCCTCAGCCTCCTCATAGAGAGTCTTGGCATAGCGGACGAGGAAGGGCAGCAGTTGGCACACCTCCTTACGAAGGGATGAGGTCTCCTCAGCCAGCCAGGCACCCAGGATCCGCACCGAGGCAAACACGAAAGGCTCTTTCTGCTTCTCTGGCCCCACCTGTCGTCACAAGACCCCACTGAAATGAAGCAAACCAGAAACCCTCCTCTGCCTGTCCAGCCTGCCAATAACACAGCTGGAGGGGAATCCTGGCCTGAATGCCCCATCGAAGACGGGCACTGCGGGCCGGCAAGCCGGCTCAGTGGGTAAAGGCACTTTACAACCTCAGTGTGAATCACACGGTGAAAGGAGAGAGCTGACTTGTCTTCCAGCCTCTACATGTGTGCTGTGGCACGAACACACTGCCCCTCCACCCTGCCTAAGAAATACATAAACGTAACTTTAAAAAAGAGAGCCTGTCAGTGGTAGCGCATGCCTTTAATCCCAGCACTTGGAAGGCATGGATCTCTGAGTTTGAGGTCAGCCTGGTCTATACAGAGCTAGTTCTAGGATGGCCAGGGCTACACAGAAAAACCAAAACCAACCAACCAACCAAACAAAACAAACCCCCTCCCCCCAAGGCACCAAGTCTACTTCTACCTGAAATCCAGAACATGGGAGGGACCTCAGTGTGGACAACAGAATTAAGCAGGTCTCAGACAACATGCCTGATGCCGAGACTCAGGGCACACACCCCTAACTCTCTCTCTAAGGTAGCCAGGGGACCAGGGGAACCTCAGGGGTCCTCAGCTAAACAACATTCCTTTAGAGAGGCTCTGAATTGAGGGGGGGGAGACCTGTCATTAAGTAGTCAGGAGTCACTTCCATATGGGTTAAATCAGAAAAGGAGACCAGAGCTTAGCGTAAGGCTGGTGGGTCCAGAGGCTGAAGCAGGCCACTAAAGAGACCAGTCACGCCGGAATCCTAACGGAGCAGAAGAGGTGGCCTCTCAAATGCAGAGAGTGGATGGGATGATTCGGGAAACAGATTTAGCCGAAACTTTACAGAGGCAGGAACCAGGCCACTCCCTGCCCCCCGCCACTTCTCTGGCATTCTACAAGTTTACATGAAAGACACATAAATATGTAGGCATGTTTACATGTAAGACAGTGGTGTAGAGTGAGCAGAATAGACTGCTTCGATTTTGTGTGTGATGTGTAGAGTGTGTGTACTGGGGAGTGTATGTGAGTGGGAGGTTACTGTGTTGTGTGTGTGTGTGCTGTGATCAGAGTGCACATATGGTGTGTGGTATGGTGCTTGTGTGGAGGCCCACGGCAGGGAGGGAGCGGGAAGGAGGCTCGGCCACACACTACTCCTAGAGTGCTTGCTGCGGTATCAGCCAGCATGCAGGGAAGGTATGCCATCTCCGCATTACACTCCCAGCTCCTCAGAGGGCCAGCGGGTCCTTACCTGCAGCAGGTAGTGAATGACAGCTCCAATGGCCTCTTTCATAATGCTCACAAGCTGCAC
Source organism: Peromyscus leucopus (assembly GCF_004664715.2). Classification (NCBI taxonomy): domain Eukaryota; kingdom Metazoa; phylum Chordata; class Mammalia; order Rodentia; family Cricetidae; genus Peromyscus; species Peromyscus leucopus. The sequence continues at coordinate 127,343,675 of NC_051064.1, forward strand.
CTTCTGTGGCTCCTTCAGCAGGGACTGCTCACAGCGGGTACACTCCTGGATCCCCAATTCCATGAGGGCATAGCAGGCGGTTACCACATCTTCTTTCACCTCTGTGCCCGTCTCCTCCAGAGCCAGACGCACCTCCACGCATGCCAGATTCACCAGAAGGGCCAGAAACTTGCTCCCAGAGCTGCCCACCGGGATCCAGTCGGAGCCGCAGGCATGAGCCAGGCGGGCTGCCAGCTTGAGTGCAGGGTTGCGCTGCCAGGAGCTCAACTTGCTCCCTAGGATGCGTGCCAGCCCGGCCTGCAGATCCCGATGGCATTCAGGGGGCACAGTTGTTGGGGGCAGGAAAAGGGGCAGCAGCTGGCAGAGCTCAAACTTGCTGGCATCCTCAGCTCTTTGGAAATCCTCACTGAGGCCTCGCAGCACAGCCAGCAGGTCGGGCTCCGCCTCCTTCCAGCACTGTGTCTCTGCAGCAGCCAGCAGCCCCACCAGGAGTGCCAGGGCCTGGTCGAAGCCATAGCCGTGCCCCAGGTATGCCTGGCACAGGGCAGACACCGTGCCACCAGCAATGAGGTGCCGGGGCCCTCGGGGTGTACCTGCAACAGCTGTCAGGCACTGGTAGGTGTCATCAATCATGGAGCGGCGGGCAGCATCATCGGGGTCCCCCCGGGCCGTGAGGAATGTGCTAAGGATGGGGATCTTGTTCAGGACCTGGGGATGGCTGGCTAGCTCAGGGTCACTGCAGAAACAGGCCAGGAGGGCCACGCCCAAGGCCCGGAGAACGTGGTCAGGGCAGCCATCAGGTGCCTCCTTAGAAGTCAGGAGTCGATTGGGAAAGGTGAAGCCAACGGCATCAAAGATCCGCCGTCGAGTTTTGGCATCAATGTCACCTGCTTTGACTGCCTTGGTCACCTACGGTGGGTGGGAGGTAACGCACTATCAGCAGGAGGAAAGGACACACACACAGCAAAGACTCTCCCTTCCCTGTCCCTGGGCATTGAGGGCTAGCAGCAATGGGTTATGCAATGGGATCCATTCTGGGGTCATTTCATCCAGCTCCTCCTTTCTCCTTGGAGACGGACAGGTATGACCTCTGGGATCCCTGTCATCTATGACTATATCATGGAAAGGAGGTCCAGTGCCCCTTAACCAGTCGTTTGGGCAAATGGTCACCCAGTGTCTAATTCATTAATCCATATGCCCACACCTGCGATGCAAGGGGCGTTAGAACCCAATGTTTAAAATCCTCCACGGATTCAGGGTCCTTCCCTAACTACTTGTCTCCAGAGAAGTCTCTGATCCATTTCCGCCACCTTCTCACGGGAAATGGCTCCTGTGTCTCGCTGCTCCGCGTGTCAAAACATTTCCCCTTACATTTCACCTAAACACCTCCTCTGCTGCAGTGTGAGCCCTTGACTCCAGAGCCTTCTCCCTGTTGCCATGGCAAACAAGCAACTGCTGCACTCCCTCCTCCTTTCACCCCCCACACACCAACTCACCCCCCCCCAGCACTGCAGCTCCTGCTCTGCCGTCCCCAGCTCGGGGTCCTCTACCAGACCAAGACCCAAACCGCTCCTTTACTTTTAACAGACCTGTGGCCACGCTGGCCATCTTCTAGAACCTGTCACTAGTTACTTCTAATCCTGCTACTCTCTCAGGTCCAAGAAAAGCCACCCCAGCCCTCAAGTACTCTGCACTAGTTACAACCTGCTGCTGTTACTCTATGAGTCAGCTCCCATCTGCTCTGGGACGCCCCAGAAAGCAAATCCAGGCAGCCTCCTCCATGGACACAGTGCCACAGCCTTATCACCTCCACTCCCCCCCACTCCCCATTCCCAAGGGAGAAGAGTACAAAGGTAGAGAGATCTTGGGCCTTTTTGGTGCCTCCAGGTTGCTAACACCACTCAGATATCCCTGGGGACTTGCTGACCCCATTCTTGGGGGGCCCTCCTGTCCAGCCCTCCCACCTTCCAATGATCAGCCAGGTCCTTACTAGCAGCAGGGCTGCGAACTGCTCGCTGTCACTCTTGGCCTCACGGAGGGCTCCCAGGTAGCGCTCCAGGGTGGGGTTCCGGCTCTCGGCCTGGTTCAGAGCTGGCTCGCAATCCGAGGCCATGATGCCCGCCTTGCCCAACTGTGAACACAAGAGGGACTGAGCATCCCTCTGCAGAGGAGGGGCGGGGGCGGGGGTGGAAGTGGAGGATGTAGGGAGGGATTAGCACAGAGGGAGGGGAGGGTGGATTTGGAAGGGTGGCTTCCTCATGACTGACCTCCCTTGGGGGAGCCCCTTTAAGAGGCTGGACCTGCAAATTCTTTAGGATGAAGAAGGGACCCTGGTCCAAGGTCACCTCCAGAAAAGTGGGGAAATGAGGATCATGCACGCTGCTGCTCAGTTGGACAGCTCGCCTCCCCAGTCTAGAAGTGGGAAGGAGCTGGCCCCACTGTACAGCAGCCCCTGGCGCCGATACCGGGTTTTATCTCTCTCCAGGAGGCACATGGGGAGTGAGTGGTGAGGACAGACAGGGAGGAATGAAGACGGACACGGGTGAAGTTCGATTATCCGGACTCACGCTGACAAGGAAGAAAAGGACATTCTAGGGTTCCTTTCCCTCCCCTCTTCAGAGAAAGTAGTTTGGCTTCAGCAGAAGTGAGGAGGCAAGCTCTCCTCCAGAGAAGGCTTTTCAGACTCCCCTGAGGACCCACCTCTCCAGCCAGGGCTCATAATCGCCCCCGCAGCCTCCTTGCCTTCGCTCTTTTCCCTCCCTCGGGCAGAGGCTGCATAGGCTGCAGAAGCAGGAGCTGCAGCTGCAGTAGCAGCAGCAGCAGCAGCAGCATTAACCCCTTGTGCTCCCTGTACTCTCCCTGCTCATCCTGCTACCAGCCTGTGGGTGCCGGCACTGGCTGGAGAAGGAAGGAGGGGGTCAGGTAGCTCTCAGGATAACAGACTCCAAAAGCCGGATAATCGAAGCGGGGCTGCTGTGATGGAGAGATGAGAAGGGGAGAAGGATCCTGGCGGTCACCACCTGTCCCGCCGCAGCCAGGTCACAACACGACATTGATGAAGTCGAACGACAGGGCAGCGATGAGATCACACTTCACGATGGCGCGGTGATGTCACGGAGAGATCACAGCGAAATCACGACATGAAGGGGGGACAGCCCCCAAATATGATAGGGCAAATTTTTAAAGAATAGATAGATAAATACTGAAAAGGGGCTGTGACAAAAATGGAGTCTCGACAGGGCACGATGATGTCGCGATATGGCGCGATGGAGTCGCGATAGGGTCCCCGGGGAGTCTCGGCATCGATCAGCGCCGGCTCGGAGAGGCTCCGGCTGAGATGCAGGGGAGGGCTTGAAGGGGGCTGAGCTCACCAGGCTGCGGCCCCGAGCGGCGAAGTCTTTCTCCGGGCGCGATGCTCCGGGAGCCTGGGGCCGCTGCTCACGCCGCGTTGCCCACTCTTGGCTCCAGGCTGCTACAGCTCCACCCCCACCCCCGCATCTCTCTCGACCAATCCGCGTTGTCCTCACTCCGCCCTCTGGCCAATGGCGCGGCAGGGCGCTAAGCAGTAGGGGGGTGCCTCCGGTGCGGCCATCTTGCTTGTGGGCATTGCCCGAGTCTGGGGCCTCGGGTGCTCGTGCAAAGGAGGCGAGGTGCAGGCCGCCCCGCGAGGGCTCGAGGCGAGAGGCTGAGGGCCCGGACGTCCTCGCTTGTGCGTAGTTCTCTCCTCAGCACTGCCCCTCCTCCCACCCCGGGCTCGCGGCTGGAATTGCGCTTCCGGAGAGGGTGGGGGCGGGAGGGCTGGATCCGCATGAAGAGTGTGTTTCCGGGTTGAGCCCCGGGAGGTGGGAGGAGGCGGCGTTTCCGGCCGCGGTCGCTGTCCAGGGAGGCTGAGGCAAGAGGGAGCTGTCCGGGTGGGGAGCCAGCACTTCCTTCTTTCTCTTTCTCCTCCTCTGCGTGAGGGGAGAGAAGGTTTAGGGCCCCCGAGCCCATGGACCGGGAGGAGGCGGAGGCCGCCGAGAGCCGGCACCCCTCTGTGTGGCCCTGAGCCCCGGTAGGTGGCCGGGGCGGCTGGCTGCCAGGCCGAGGACCATGAGCTCGGGAGGGGCAGAGGCGGGACGGGCGATGCCTAGGGGTGCCCTGGCCCGGTGTTGGGACCCGGAGGTGGCGCTCCTGGCCCGGCCAGGGCAAGTCAGCTGCTTCTGGCCTTGCAGAGTACCAGAGTCCCAAGCTGAACACCCGCTTTGGGGCGCAGGCCTGGTCAGGCAGCTCCCTCCATTCCCTGGTGGCAGACCAGGCTCCAGGCGCTGCGGTCCCGACACCCTCGACCTCTGCAGCCTCGCCCCAGTTGCAGTCCCTGATGTTTGATTGCCTCCCCATCGAGATGAAAAGGAAAAAAAAAAAAAGTTGATACAGAATAAAGGGGGCGGGGTTGGGCACGTTGGCGAAACCTGCCTCCTTGAGAATTTTGACAATGATGCCCCTTAGAGGGTCCTGCAGTGGCTGCAGGGAGCACAGTGGGAAGTGAAGGAAGTCAAAATGGGAAATCTCAGGCGGGGTTCCAGGAAGGCTTTGCCTGCTCTCACCTCATGGTGGTTGTGCCCAACCGACAATGGATGCTGTTGAGGCACATTGGCCGACACGCCTTGCGCTTTCTTGTGATTAACAGACTGGAAACTAGGAACAAATTGGAAAGACGACCTCCTGGAACAATCTGTTCATTTTTTCAGCTATTTGGAAAACAGTGTCTGCAAATATAAGCAAAGCTATTCATGGCAGTCTGTTCTGTAACTTTCTCAAAAATGTAAGACTTTTTTTTTTCCCCTTAAAGCTTTATTCTTGATTACTCACACCCGCTGAATAGACGTGCTCTGTCGTTATTCAAACATATCTTATCGCTGTGTACATAAATGGAGTTCCACGTATGTAGCTGACAGACTGAACTATGATACATTCCCCCATCAACCTGAAGTATTAAGTAAACATTACCCCCTGCTCTCTCAGAACAGCTGCTGCTGCAGAGTGCTTTTATTTCGGGTGTACTTGTAACGCCCTAAATGCCAGAACTGCTGGGAGCTTTTCTAGATTTTCATTTGTCAAGTGTTGTGGGGGTGTGTGTTCTCTCTCTGGGCTGTCACGCTTTGATTTGATAACAAACACTTTGGATCTTAGTGGTGTTTTGTTGTTCCTGACTCTGGTCAGCAAGCCTTTAACTGGACCCTAGCAGTGATTTGTGCCCATAGGCAATTGTAGGTTTCAGCTGAATAAATGGCTGGGAGTGCAAATGAAATTAGCTCTGCCTCTCTCCTGCACTTCTAATGAGTTTGCTAGTCCAGTGGTGTTTAGTACTCCTGTTTTCAAAGCCTAGTCATTTCTTTTTTGCTTTTCCCACCCACCTGCCGGAATATTGATGACAGGTGTTGAGTCACCTTTAGTTTCAAATCCTTTTGTGGTAGGCAGAAATGTGTTGGGTAAGAGCCACATACTCACACACTCACACACATACTCCACACTCCATCCTGGGAGGCTGGAAAAGTTCCTGGGTGTACTTTCTTAGGCTACATTTCATAATCTTTTGGATGTGGTTGTGGCCACACACCTCTGTTCTGCTCCTTGCTCCTTAATGTACAAGTACAGAAAAACTAGAAATAGGAATAGGTAGGAGAGAATGAGCCTATGGCTCAGTGAAAGACATTGTCTCAATTTGAAGTGGTATGTTTGTGTCTCTCCATTTCCTGACATTTACATTGAAATCCATTCTAGGCAATTCTGGTCTTCCTGTATGCTAGCTGGAGATGAGGGCTAAGGTTGTCAAGTTCATATTTAGAAAGAAGATTTTTAATTTTTTTTTTTTATTTTCCGAGACAAGTGTGGCCTTGGCTGTCCTGGAACTCACTCTGTAAACCGGGCTGGCCTTTGAACTCACAAAGATCCACCACCTGCCTCTGCCTCCCAAGTGCTGAGATTATAGACATGCACCACCACTGCCAACACATTTGATTTAAAGATTAAAGATTTTTAATTTTTTTAGACAGTGTCTCATCTAGGCTGGCCTTGAAGTCTCCTTAGCCTTCCAAGTAGCTAGGACTTCAGGTATAAGATACCATGATTAGCCAAGAGATTTTTTAATTGCTTTTCAAACCCTGTCAACTCCTATGTTGTCATGATTTATACAAGAGGGAAGAAACTTCTGGAAAAATCAGCGTCATTCTCCTCTCTCCCACCCCCTCAGTCCTGCAGCCACTAGATTACAGAGCAGAAGGCAGAGTGCCAGAATTAAATGAGGAGAGTGGACAAGAATTTAAGACAGGAATTGCAAATGATTTGGATCCGGCAGATAATGGAAGGTGTGAGACAATGATGGTGGGGATAGCAGCGAACTGGACAGTAATTGCTGTGCCTGAAGAGAATCAACTAAAAAAACCGTAGCAAGGCTGGGCCGAATAACCATGATTAGTTAGAGGAAGTCCAACCTCTCCGTAGATAACAAGTACTTGGGTCAAAGTCACAGAGCAGTTAGTAGAAGTGGAAAATCAAAGCTGCTTTCTCAGGTTGGTGCTCCCTCCCATGCTGTCACATAGAGTTGCTGTTAGATTAGACAATAATGGAATAGAAAATGTTTCACTTTAACAGCAGATTCATTTTATATCTCTTGTTCTGTTGTTACACTGATAATTATAGGCTATGCCAAAGCTCGGGCTGAAAATTTACTGGCAGGGATGAACATTGAAAGACACACTTGAAATCTCTCTTTCTCCTGATCTGTCACATTTTCCAGCATTCCACATTTCCAGGAATCAATTATTAATTACTTGGCGTATAATTTCTTCTCTTTCTGTCTTTCTAGTGTACCGGTTCTGCCTCTCTGGAAGGCCATGGAGAAGAGGCTGGGAGTCAAGCCAAGTCCTGCTTCCTGGATTTTGCCAGGATATTGTTGGCAGACATCAGTGAAGCCGCTGAGAAGCCTGTACCTGTTTTACGCTTTCTTCTGTCTCAGCGCTCTGTGGTTGTCAGCAGGTATTACTTTTGAGAGTTAAAATTGAACCTCTTCTGCCCTGCCCCCCTTGAAAACAGTCCTCATCCTGAGTTCCTGGGTTGGTTTTAAAGCCCTTCCAGAAGGCAGAAAAACCACCGGCTGACAGGGCTGTCATCATTTTGGTGGGTGTTTGCTTGTTGGGTTTGTTTTGTGTTGGAATCAAGATATGAATTGGATTTTTTCTCATAAGGGAGAATTGGCATTCATTTTGTCATTTTATAAAGGTAGAATGGCCAAAACAAACCAAACAAAACCTTTCAGAGTTGGGTAGATTGGGGTCCTGGAGCTGGACATTGTCATGTAATGACTGAGGCCCTGGGCACATTACCTAATGGTTTCTCATTTTTTAAGTGGCTCTCACTGTGTAGCCCAGGCTGGCTTTGTCCTCATGATCCTCTTACCTCACTTGACTTACCTTGATGAAATATAAGATCTGCCTCATAGTTTGACTTGAGTGAGTATCTAGTAAAAGCGTGTAATGCTATGTGAACATACCTGCTTAAGAAATGATGCTTTGCTTCCTTTCCTAGAGGAATCCACACTTTGCTTTGTTTTTGTTTTTGAGACAAGGTGTCACTGTGTAGCCCTGGCTGGCCTGGAACTGTATATGTAGACCAGGCTGGCTACAAACTTACCAAGATCCCCCTGCCTCTTTCTCCTGAGTATTAATATTAATGGTATGAGCCACCATGCCTGGTGGACTCTCATGTAACAAGTTGGTTTATTTATTTTTGTTTCGGGGGTGCTGTGTGTGTACATGCCATGATGGTGTGTGTGGAGGTCAGAGGACAGCTGTGTGGAGCCACTTCTCTGCGTCTGCCTCTGTGTGGATTCTGAGGATCAGACTCAGGTGGTCAGGCTTGCTAGGCTGAGCCATCTCCCTGGCTCTGCATGTTTTGTTGCTGTTTTTCATAGGAAGGAACCCTGTTGATAGACTTCACGGAGTATACTTTCCTCCTCAAGGCTACTTCACCTAAGAGCCTTTTGTCAGGAGTTAGTGCCAAGAAGCCTAAATGTCAAAAGACAAATTTCAAAATACTCTTTCTTGCCTGGCAGTGGTGGCGCACACCTTTGATCCCAGCACTCAGGAGGCAGAGACAGTCGGATCTATGTGAGTTTGAAGCCAGCCTGGGCTACAGAATGAGTTCCAGGATAGCCAGGGATACACAGAGAAACCCTGTCTCAAAAAATCAAATCAAACCAAATCAAACCAAACCAAACCACTTTCTGTCTTTACCCTTTGAGTTCTTTTGTTGACATGGTTCCTTTCAAGTATGGACTGTGAGAAAACAGCAATATGAGAAAGACTTTGAATAAGCCCTTCCTCTGGGCAATGACCAGCCTGCTGCCATAGAGACCGCTGTTTTGGCTAACTATTCAGCTTGTGCGCTGACGACTATGAAGATTTCTGTCGTCATGATCTTTAGAATCAAGTAATTACTGTACTTAGCAATTTTAGTATCACTGACTGTGGGTTTTGTTGTCTTGCTATGGTAGCTGATGATTTCATGATTATAGTGGTGGAGACTGAGTTGATAGAAAGCTGACCCAGATATTTTTTATGGAAGATGATAGCTTTGTTGACTAATTCTGGGCATCATTTTATGTAAGATAATTTGAATTAAGTAATTAATTTAGTACCATCACATTAGGAAAATCACTTCTTTGGAAGTATACCAACCCTCTACCAGGTTTCTAGACATATTACATACCTTCTCCTTTAATTTTTATGATAACCCTGGAATAGATAATTTACGCTCATTGTATTAATAAGGAAATCAAGACCCAGCGCGGCAAAATGGCTTACTAGATTCACATAGCAAGAAGTCACGTGTCGGAGCAAGACCCTAGCCCAGCTTGTTCGTTGTTGTTGGTTTCCTTTTTTCTCTTCTGCCATGCCGTCTGACCTTAGGTGGTTCTTGGAGGAGGACCAAAGTTGTTGTTTTCCCCAGAACAGTGACAAGAAGCAGGTTATTTGAAAGATTCAGAGCACAAGGGGAGGGAAAAGTGATTCTGAGTCTCTGTGTTTTTCACTTTTCTACTTGGTTAACCGTAGAGTTGTGGGGGAATTTCAGATTTAGATAAAACATTGTTTTTAATCTAGCCTGATGAAGATGAAAGTGAGACTATCTAGGGGCTTTGGATCTGGGCTGGTGGTAGAACACTTGACTAGTGTGAAAGGCACTGAGTTCAACTCCACACTGCAAAGCAAAGGAAGAAAGAGTACAGCTAAGCCCTCAAATAGTGCTAGAAAATTTGAACAGAAAACATTTTGGCATAAATATCAGAAGAGCTAAAAAGTTCATAGCCCTTGACTTTTTACCCTTTCAAGAGTTTTGGGGTTGGAGATATGGCTTGGTGGTTAAGAGCACTAGCTACTCTTCCAAGGACCCAGGTTTGTTTGCTAGAACCCACATGGTGGCTCACAACCATCTGTAATTCCAGTTCCAGGGACCTGATGCCCTCTTTTGACCTCTGTGGGAACCAGGCATACAAGTGGTACACATATATACATACAGACAAAACACTCGAACACATACAATTAAAAAAAAAAAGAGTTATTTTTGGTAGGGGAATTAGGAGGACTGGAGAGATGGCTTAAAGGTATTTGTTGTGCATTGGGCATGGTGGCACACGCTTTTAATCCCAGCACTTGGGAGGCAGAGGCAGGTGGATCTCTGTGAGTTTGAGGCCAGCCTGGTCTACAGAGTGAGTTCCAGAATAGCCAGGGCTACACAGAGAAACTCTGTCTTGAAAACAACAACAAAAAGCATTTGTTGCTCTTCCAGAAGATCTGACTTTGGATCCCACCACCTCTATCAGGTGGTCAATAACTTCTGGTCTCTGAGGGCACCTGTATGTATGTATGCATTTGGACACAAATCACACACACATACATAAATAAAACTGAGTTTGTCAAAGCTACATAGTGAGACCTTTGCTTTAATGTGTGTGTGTATGTATGTATGTGTGTATGCATGTATGTATGTATGTATGTATATATCAAGAGCTAGGCATGGTGATTCATGACAATAATGCAGTCCTTTTGTTTTTGTTTTCTGGAGTTTTTTTTGTTTGTTTGTTTTTCTGTTTTTTTTTTTTTTTGGTGTGTGTGTGTGTGCGTGCGTGCGTGCGTGTGTGTGTGTGTGTGTGTGTGTGTATGTTTTGAGACAGGGTCTCTATCTATGTAGCCTTGGTTGTCCTGGAACTCACTCTGTAGACCAGGCTGGCCTTGAACTCACAGAGATCCTCTGGCTCTGCCTCCCGAGTGCTGGGATTAAAGGCGTGCGCCACCACCGCCTGGCTGTTTAACGTAATCTTAATAGAAGAATCTCTGTGAGTTCCAGGCCAGACTGACCACAGACTGAAACCTTGTCTCAGAAAAACAGATGACTGGGCTGGAGAGACAGGCACTTGCTACAAAGCCTGACAGCACTGAACCAGCATGGTAGGTGTAGAGAATGCACTTACAGTGTCCTTTGACCTTTACACACACACTGTGGCCCATGTGTACCCACACATACGCACAAACAAAATAAATAAATGTAATATATATGTATATATGTAAATTTATCTTAAGTATATCTTTAGATAGTTTTTGTAAGTGCATTCATCAATGCTTGTTTATTCTGTACTGTGAAACATTGCTATAGCCTGCCCAATAACAGTAATGTTTTGCATAGTTATGTGATGGATATTGTATTAGTTACTTTCAGTGATCAGTTTGACACAAAACTAGAATCACCTAGGAAGACGGACCCTCAACTAAAGAATTACCTTGGCCTGTGGCCAGTCAGTGAGGGATTTTTTTTTAATTGCTAATTGATGTAGGAGGGTCCTGCCCACTATGGGTGGTGCCATCCCTAGGGAGGTCGGCCTGGGTTGTATAAGAAAGGTAGCTGAACAAGCTAGAGGAAGCAAGCAAGTAAGCAGCTGTCCTCCTTGGTTTCTACTTTGGGCTGCTAGGCTGCCTCACTAATGGACTGTAACATGTAAGCTGAAATAAACCCTTTCCTCCCCAAGTTGCTTTTGGTCATTGTGTTTATCACAGCAGCAGCAGCAGCAGCAGCAGCAGCGTAACTAGTATAGATACTATCCAGTGTTTCCTACTTTAGAAGAATGAGATGTGGGGAGACATTTTACATTACTAAATGGTAAAAGCAAGATAAACAACTACATGTTTACTATAGGACCAATGGTATGAGATGAGGGGAAAATCACGTAATAGAAATCTAAAATAAAATATATAACTGAATGTTTATGTATTATGATCTCTTTTTATTCTTCTATATTTTCCAGTGCTTTTGGATAACAACTTCAACTTCTTCATCTTCTTTCTCCTCCTCCTTCTCTTTTTGGCTTCTTTTTAATAAAGATGGAAATCTACCAGACAATACAACAACAAAATGAGAACCCGTTTGGGTAGCCTGAGTTGATAATTATCTAATTGTGCTTATTCAACTTCTACCTAAGCATTTAAGTTTTCTCCCTGATAAAAGATGTTTTGTTGTTGTTGTTTTTTCTGATATCATTTAGCTTGTGGATTATATGAATTCTTCCTGAAAAAAATAACCAAAAATAAGGGAACTCCATAGTTCCCACCCATTCCTGGGTACCACTTAGGAGTAGACCCTCCTCTGGTAGAGCTCTTGGTGCCCATTGACTTCATTTAGTTGACTCCTTTTCATTTCTGCATTGGGCTTAGTAGTGAAGTCCACTGCTAGACATGAGTGGTTATGATTTGTCTGATAAAAGATGCCCTGCTTTCCTTGTGGGCTATTGAGTTAGAATTTTTCTGTATAATTTTACTGCTATGTAGTTGGAGAATAGCATTTTGGACCTGGTGGTTATCATTTGGAAACAAATGTGAGATGACCCTAAGAACTTGGAAATTCCTCAGTAGTTAGTCAGTTTTTAAAAAATTTTGTTTTGTTTTGTTTTTCAGACAGAGTTTATCTTTATAGCTTTGGAGCCTGTCCTGGAACTTGCTCTGTAGACCAGGCTGGCCTTGAACTCACATAGATCCATCTGCCTCCCGAGTTCTGGGATTAAAGGCGTCTGCCACTGCCACCGGCTAGTCATTTTCTTAAGAGCAGGGATATGGCCTTTTTGCTTATGTGAGATATTCCAAGCAAGTATATAATTTGGCATATAAATGTAGTATAAAATTATTTGTTGACTGAATAACACATTAACAATAAGGGGATTGCTTTGAAAATTAAACTAAAACCAACAAAAAGTAGAGGTCTACAAAGGAGACGTAATGCCCTTGAAACCAACAGATGGGATTGAAATCTGAACTGTATTAACCTATTCAAACAAGACTTGGTAGATCTGAAGAGTTGTGTGTACCTGGGGCACAGACCTAATCGGCCTTGGAATTCTAAGACAAGGAGTCCAGTATAAGCCTAAAGGTAGCAGTTGACTCTGTAAACTCCCTGATCTTCTGCCTCTGAGAAGGAGATTGCACACCTGGTTAATTATTAGAAAATTTAGTAGGACTCTGGCTCTAGATGAGGCAGAAGGACAACAAGGAGTGCAGCGCAGCCCTTGCCCTGGAATAGTGTCCAGTTTGATGAGAAAATCAAATAGACACGTTTTTGTGCTCAAGGAAAGGATGGGGGCGTTTCATGCATCATGCTGCTGGAACCAGAGAAGAAGCATTTTACTTAGAGGCTGTCTTAGTTAGGGATTCTATTGCTGTGAAGAGACACCATGACCAGAGCAACTCTATAGAGAAAACATTTCATTGAGGTGGCTTGCTTACAGTTTCAGAGGTTCAGTCCATTATCATCATGGCAGGGTGGCATGCAGGCAGATGTGGTGCTGGAGCTGAGTGCTACATCTTGCAGGCAACAGGAAGTCAATTGACTCACACTGAGGGAAGCTTGAGCAAAAGAGACCTCAAAGCCCACCCTCACAGTTACACACTTCATCCAATAAGGTCATACCTTCTAATAGTGCCACTCCCTTTGAGGGCCCTTTTCTTACAAACTACCACAGAGGTGAAGGGAAGAGCTAAGGAGTCCTTTAGAAGCTGGCACCTCAGCAGTTTTGAAAGTTGAACCTGAGTGACTCAGAAGGTATTCCCAGGCAATGGGCACTGGAGAGCAAAGGTGGAGAGGATGTGGATGAACTACGCCCTGCTACTGGGAGGGCAGTTCCTGAAGGGGCAGGAGTGGCCAGGTGACAAGGACTCTTGCTTGCCATGCCAAGAAGCCTCACTTTTAATCTTTTTCAGAGAGGCTGTCCACAGATACCTCCTCTGTAGCCCAGGCAGTCCTTGAACTTCTGATCCTTTGACTCAGCGGCAGCTTCAGTATCCCAGGACTACAAGCCTGTGTCACGAGGCCTGGCTCCAATTCTCTCTTCCTGTCTCTCCCTTCCCCATTCTTTCTGCAGTGCTTGTGTGTGTTAGGTGAATGCTCTGTTGATGAGCCATGTACCCAGTTCTGCTGTGGGGCTTCTTTGAAACAAGGTCTAGCTTTTGTAGCCCAGGCTAGCCTGGGACTGACTGAATAACCCAGACTGGCCTTAACCTTGAAGCACTTGATGTCCCAGCCTCCAAGCACTGGGATTATAATCATGAACCACCATACTTGGCTTAAATTTCCTTTTTTTTAAAAAAATTATTTATTTATTTTTATTTTATTGCATTGGTGTTTTGCCTGCATGTATGTCTGTGTGAAGGTATCAGATCTTGGAGTTAGAGATAATTGTGAGCTGCCATGTGGGTGCTGGGAATTGAACCCAGCTCTCCTGGAGGAGCAATCAGTGCTCTTAATCACTGAGCCATTTCTCCAGCCCTGGTTTAAATTTTCTTGATTATGTTCTATAATCTAGAAAAAAGTTGAAGTTGTGACCAACATGTACTTATATATACATTATATCAACTAATATTATGTGAATGTCTATGTATGCATAAGAGAAGCCCCAAACAAAATTTTGAAGTGATCAGTGTGGTGGTATTGTGTTCCCCAAAATATTGTGTACTCTAATAAATTTATCTGGGTCAGAGAACAGACAGCCACTAGATACAAAGGCTAGAAAATTGTGGCACTCACACCTTTAATCCTAGCATTCCAGAGATAGAAATCCTCTGGATCTCTGTGAGTTCAAGGCCACATGGAAATAGCAAGCATGGTGACACACGCCTTTAATCCAGAAAGCAGCCTTAATCCAGGAGTGGTGTAGAAAGCAAAAAGATATATAAGCATGAGACCAGAAACTAGGGGCTTTTGGCTGGTTAAGCATGTGGCTGGTTAAGCATTCAGGCTTTTGAGCAGTAATTCAGCTGAGACCCATTCCGGATGAGGACTCAGAGGCCTCCAGTCTGAGGAGACAAGACTAGATGAGGATCCGGCGAGGTGAGATAGCTGTGGTTTGTTCTGTCTCTCTGATCTACCAGCATGGACCCCAATAACTCGCCTCAGGTTTGATTTTATTAATAAGAACTTTTAAGATTCATGCTACAGATCAGTAAAAAGTAAATATGAAGTAATATTTAAAAATCACTTTTAGTGTGTGTTTATGATATGTACATATGGACACATGCATACCATGTCATACATGTGGAGGTCAGAGGACCACTCTGTGGAGCTGGTTCTCTGATAACCACCTTTCCATGGCTTCTGGGGATCAAAGGCAGGTTGTCAGGCTTGCATGGCAAGTACTTTACCCTACCAAGCCATCTCACCAGTTCAGAGTTTTAACTTTGTTTATTAAATATTTTAGTGTAGAGAATAATTAGGGTTTTTTTGTTTGTTTGTTTGTTTGTTTTCCCCAAGACAGGGTTTCTCTGTGTAGCTTTGCGCCTTTCCTGGATCTTGCTCTGTAGACCCAGGCTGGGCTCAAACTCACAAAGATCCTCCTGCCTCTGCCTCCCCAGTGCTGGGATTAAAGGTGTGTGCCACCACCACCTGGCAGAATATTAAGTTTTAATACCCTTTTTGTTCACATATATTATTATATCTTGTTTATATTCACTCCCTACTACTTCTCCCATCTCTCCTTCCCCTAGGTAATTCCTCTTACATGCACACACACACACACACACACACACACACACACACACACACACACATATATGAAATAAAAATATATATCTTACATATATATGTAATATATATAGTATATATAATACATATAGTATATATAAAACCTAGATTCTGCATAAGAAAACAGGTGATACTTGCTTTTCTGAATCTGGTGACATGATGCTCTCCAATTCCATCCACTTTCCTGGAAACCATGTCATTTCATCCCTTATGGCTGAACAAAGCTTTATTGTGTATATGTGCCTCATTATCTTTATCCATTTGTTTCTTGATAGGCATCTGGCTGGTTCTCTGTGTTCTGCCTTGACCTTTATTATTTACTTCTATCTATTACTTTTGGAATTAGATTGTTCTTGTTTTTCTAAGAACTTAAATAATTTATTTGAGATGTCTCTGCTTTTTCACATAAGCACTCAAAGCCATAAACTTTCCTTTTAGAACTGCTTTGCTGTATCCCAAAAGTTCTGTAAGTGTGCTTTCATTTCATTTGGTTCCAGAAACTTCTAAATTTCCTCTCTCACTTCTTTAGTTATCCACTAGTCATCCAAGAATCTAGAGTTCAGTCTTTAAATGTTTATATACTACCTGTGGTTTTCTTGTTAATTATTTGAAGTTTTATTCCACTGTGTTGTGTTACAATAGAAAAAGTTATTTCATAAGATTTGCTTTATGGCCTGTTTTAGAGAAAGTTCTCTTGGTTGGCTGAGAAGAATTTTTTCTTTGCTCTTGGATGGAACATTCTGTAAATGTCTCTTAGGTCCACTTGATCTATTGTGCAGATTAACTCAGAAGTTTCTTTTTTTTTATATTTTACATTGAACTGTTTATAAAAAAAAGTACTTGAACTCATATTTATTTTTATGGAGGAAATCACAAATAGATTTTGAATAAGAAAAATGACAATTTGTTTTGTTGAGAGGTTATCATGTATCCTAGACTCACTCTGTAGCTGAGGATGACTTTGAACTTCAGATCCTCTTGCCCCCATCTCCTGAGTGCTAGGATTGCAAAAGTGTGTCACCATGCCTGGTTTATGTACTGCTGGGGATCAAGCCAGGGCCTTGTGTCAAGCAAGCATTCTACCATCTATGCTGTAACTCAAGCCGTGAAGTTTATTTTTTATTTTACTTATTTATTCTATTTTAAGACAGGATTTCTCTGTGTAGCCCTGGTTGTCCTGGAACTCATCCTGTAGACCAGGCTGGCCTCAAACTCACAGAGATCTACCTGCCTCTGCCTCCAAGTGCTAGGATTAAAGAAACTTCTTAAAGTTTCTTTACTGATTTTTAGTCTGTATGATCTATTTTTGTTTGCTTGTTACATGTATTTATTTATTTGTGTGTATGTTTGTGTGTGCACATGGACACCAGTGTTTATGTAGAAGTTAGAGGCCTTCCTTTACCCCATGGGTCCCAGAATCAAACTGAGGTTGACAGGCTTGATGGCAAGCTCCTTTATCCATTGAGCCTTCTTGTTGGCTCTTGATGTCCTATTTTTTATGAGAGTGAGGTATTGAAACCACCTGCTATTACTGTGTCAAGATCTATCCTTTCTTGGCCATTAGTGTTTTGTGTCTAAACTGGGAGCCCCAACATTTGCTGTATGTATATTTATAATTTTATGTCTTCTTAAAATTTTTTTCTTTATTAATGTGTAGTGGCATTTTAAAAATCTTTTCTAGTTGGGCATGGTGGTGCACGCCTTTAATCCTAGTACTCACCAGAGGCAGGTGGATCTTCATGAGTTTGAGGTCAGGGCTACATAGTGAGACCTCATCTCAGAAAAACAAAACAAAAAGGTAAAATCTTTTCTAGTTTTGGTTTAGAGTCTGTTTTACCAGGTATAAAACAACTATGCTGGCTTGGTTTTGACTTTTATTTGCTTAATAAATTGACTTCCATCCTTTCATACTTAGTCTGTAGATATCTTTGCTAGGGTGATGTGTTTCTTAGAGACTCTGGTGGTTGGATCTTGTTTTTTAATCCAGTAGGCTAGTAGTGTACCTCTCTTAATTGGAAGGTTAAGAGTGTGACATTGAGGTTACCATTGGAGACGTCTGCCACTCACTGAGGATTTGTCAGCTGTTCCTTGGTTACACAGATGTATTAGTTACTTTTCTTGTTTCTATGACCAAACACTTGACAAGAAGCACTCTGGAGAAGGAGGGTTCATTTTGGCCTACAGTGTAAGGACACATTATCCATCATGGTGTCCGAGAAGGAACCTGGACAGAGCGTGTAGGCAGCCAGGAATTGGAGAGTAATGGTGCTCATTCAGTCTGGGGTCACATGGGTGGTACTGCCCACCTCAGTTAAACCTCATCTAGATCATTTCTCGCCTGTGTGCCCAGAGACCTGTCTCCCGGGTGGTTCTGGATCCTGTCCAGTTAATGCTGTATGAACAATCACACTAGGTTGTTGTTCTCCCTCGTTTGTATTGGGTGCTTGCTAGTTTACGGTATTGAACACGATGGATTGATTCCTAGTTCTACTTTGTTCTGCTTTTCTTGTGAAATTTTTTAAAAAGATTTTCATGTGTGCAGCTTTGGCATCTGTGTCTATTTTCTCGAGACCCCGTCTTCGCTTGCCTTCAAGTACACCATCTTCTTGGCTCCCCAGTTGATATTCAGCACTTTCAACTACTTCCCTCCTCATTCCCTCCTCAGCTTGTCTCTTCAACTTTTTGCTCTGCAGGGTTTTGTTTCAAACTCCCCCCACTCTGTCACACACACTTCGGCAGTCTCTCTCACTCCCTCAGTTGATAATTCTGTGATTACCACTCCCAGATCTGTCACTGCTGCTGAGCACCAAACTGCCTAGCCACCTGGATGTCACACATCTCCAACGAGATGTCTCATAACTACCGTTAGCTTAATATGTCAAAACGGAAGCCAGGTCTTTTCTTCTTTCTTCTCTTTTATTCCCTATAAACATAAAAAGAGCATCTCCACCCAGATTCTGAGGTAGAAATCTCTGAGTCACTCTCTGTTTCTTCCTCCTCCATATCAGAAGATCATCATTCATCTCATGCTTTTATGCTCCATTCTGCTGCGTGTGTCATTATCATTCTGCTTCATGTTTTCTGAATCACATAAACAAGCTTCTTTGAAACTCCCTGAGACTTCTGGTCTGCACTCCTTGGTGAAGTTCTCGTGATGGCCATGTAGCTCTCTGTGTACCCTGCATTGTATGCTGTAGTGTTAGGCTTTGTGAAGAGAACTGCGGCATAGGTCTTACCCATAAAAGCAAGTCTTTTTTTTTTTTTTTGTCTCCACTAGCAGATGATGCTAATATAAATGTTTAACACTAGCAGGGCTGAGTTCCAGCATGCTCTTGCCTCCTATCCAAAGCACTGCTTGACCCCTAATGATTCTCTTTGCTTCTCAATCCTGTATCATTCTTGATCTAAAAACCACCTGGTGGGGTTGGGGATTTTAGCTCAGTGGTAGTAGCACTTGCTTAGCAAGCGCGAGGCCCTGGGTTCGGTCCTCAGCTCTGAAAAAACAAACAAACAAACAAACAAACAAAAAACACCTGGTGATCTTACTTTATATGTTGTTTGTAGTCCAGTCCTTAGCCACAGACTGGTTCTCACTGGATTGCTGCCCCCACCCCATCTTTTTACAACAACTTCCTCAAATTTTAGCCAAATGCCGATCTCTGCTTTCCAACATCAGGGAGATTACCCTGTCCTGCTTAGGTTCCAGCTTTCTGTGCTACAGTGGGGAAACCACCCTTTAACAGAGAACTGGGCATTTGTGGGGGTCATTTCAAGCATTCCTTCTCTTAGGGATGCAGCCTTATTATTGATTGTTGCAAATATTCTGTATGGTAGATGGCAGTTATGGTGTACTCTGTATGGTAGATATCATTTGTGGTGTTTACTGTATGGTAGATAGCAGGTATGGTGTATTCTGTATGGTAGATATCAGTTGTGGTGTATACTGTATAGTAGATGGCAGTTATTGGTGTATTTGGGATGGTAGATAGTAGTTATGATGGGGTGTTGAGTTCTTCATCTTGATTAGGAACAGGAGTCTACTATGATGATTTAACTGTGTATCTGCTCCATGAAACTGTCTTGCTTAGAGTTACCTCTCCAGTAAGTAGCATAGAGTAGGCAACAAGCTCTGATGTTAAAGTGACCATAACACCCCTTTGAGCATTTGGGTTGTGTTGTCTTTTCTGCTTAATTTTTTCAAACAGGCTATTATGTGGGCTCTTCGTGTCCAAGGAGGAAGATGCACCTACCTTTTCTCTATCTGATTCATTTCACAAATGGCAGGGATTTTTCTTTCTGGTGCATGAAGTTAGAAATGTCTCCTATTGTGTGGAGTGGCCAGTCTTGAGGACTTCTTGCCCCACCATGCTAAGCTGGTCTACTTCTCCCAGGTCATCCTGCATTTGCACAGTTGAGTACATTTAATTTCATATGGAAAACAAAAGAAAGGTGTGGCTTCACATCCCCACTATGCTCTCCAGCTGTTATCACTTGTAATGTAAAGGTGAAATTTTGATCTCTGTGTTCCCTAACTGCGGTGTCTTGTATTCTAATCGGTCCAAGGTTCTGCATGGAGAGATTGATAACCTCAGAACCCACAGAGATGCAGATGGGACACAAAGATGGCTCCAGGCTCAGCAAGAGGTCTCTTCCTTTCTAGCTGCCACTCTGTCCTTTTGTGCTGTGTCCCTGAGTCCAGATAAGTGTCCCTAATGCCAGAGTGTTCCTGGCACCTGACACAGGGCCAGAGCAGCTGTTGCTCTTGACCCCACTGTCCTCCTTATTCCTTTTTTGTTATCCTTTGTGGTCTGTAGCCCTCTTATGCCAGTAAGAGAACATCATCACTTTTTTTCTTTTAAAGAATGTGATGTATTTTGAACATGCATTGGTCTTATTTTCAGGGAAAAGCATTTTCGGGAGCCTTTTTAGGTACTTTATTTTCTATGTGGTGGGCACCCGATTTAAGGTGGATGACTAATGGAATATCTCTTCCAGCAATGAGCCTTCAGCAGGAACTTTCTCCTGCCAAACTGTCCTATATTCTTAACTATATTGCAGTACAGGAAGGTAATGAATTATTAATTCTCAATCTGTCTCCTTAGATTGTAGGATAATGACTTGAGTTCATGGTAGCCAGGGGAAAGGAGAGTTTTCTGGCTGTTGACACAAACTGTGAAGCCTTTTGATTCTAGAGTTCAGCTAACTGGCATAAGCAAGTCTAAGGGATCTTGTTATATCACACTTACTGATGCAAGTTTGTAAGATTGGTCAGAGTTCCCACAGTTAGCCTCTCTCCTGATGACATGAAATTGTCATCTATGGCTTAACCATTCTGAAGTGACAGATAATCATCTTCCATCTTGGACAACAGTATTTTGGTGCGTTTTCTTTGCCCTTTAGAAACTATGCAAACATAACAAACTTACTAACTTGTGAAAGGAAGTGAAGAGAGGTGAGGAAATGGAGTGATTGGCAGTAAACCTGGCGTGATTTAAAGCCATTGTCAATTGATTCTTCTTGGGGACATTTTAGGGGAAGAAATGATAAGGCAGCAGTGGGGTTTAAAAAAATCAAAAGGAAAGCCGGGCGGTGGTGGCGCAGCCTTTAATCCCTGCACTCGGGAGGCAGAGCCAGGCGGATCTCTGTGAGTTCAAGGCCAGCCTGGGCTATAGTGTGAGTTCTAGGAAAGGCTCCAAAGCTACACAGAGAAACCCTGTCTCAAAACAAAACAAAACAAACAAACCCACAAAAAATTAAAACGATTACAGGTCAAAGCGTAGCCTTTGGCTTGTTTTGTAGATTTTATAAAAATCTCAGTATTTGGATTAGCTGCTAGTTTAAAGCATTGTGTCAGAAACTGCCAGGAATGTCCTCAGTGCATGTGACCAGTGCCCAGACACCTGTCTCCACCCAAGCAGTGCCAAGACATTTGAGTTAAAATTAATGGCTCTTCATTTATTTTTGTTTTTTTATTTTTATTATGTGTGTGTGTGTGTGTGTGTGTGTGTGTGTGTGTGTGTGTGTGAGAGAGAGAGAGAGAGAGAGAGAGAGAGAGAGAGAGAGAGAGAGAGAGAGAGGGAGCGCGCTCTGGTGGGCCTTGAACTTGAGTATTGGGATTATAGGTATGTAACACTACACTCGTGTGTCTCTTTTTTAAGCTGTCTTTCTGATCCTCCACCCAGAGGCTTTCATAATAAGAGTCAGCCCATGTGGCTAAGCTCCCAGAGCTACTGTTGACTGCAGACAGTACTGGATATGTTTCAGAGAGGATATATAACAATTAGTCTTGCTGGGCATGGTGGCACACACTTTTAGTCAACACTTGGAAAGCAGAGGCAGGTGGAGTTTTGTAATCTCAAGGCCAGGCTGGTCTACATAGCAAGTTCCAAGCTGGCCATGGCTACATAGTGAGACCCTGTCTGAAAAAAAAAAAAAAACTGGTCTTGACTACCTGCCTGTTCATAAGCTAGCAAGAGGTAGATCTCAGCCAAGAGCATGGGCTCAAGAGTCAGACAAGCCTGACTATGTCCTGGGCTTCTTATGGACTGGTATGACTAAACTCCATCAGGTTCTTCATCTATAAAGTGGGAATGAAAGGACCTCTTGTAGGGTTGTTGTAGGGATTACATAAAATATTCATGCAAAGGGCTCACCCTACTTTTAGATTCAGTCAATAAATGTTTAGCAGTATTTATTTTCACATGGAATTCAATTTGGTGAAAGTCTTGTTTAATTTCAGCAGCAAGTTTGAGTTCTGTGCTGGGTTACGTCTCTGTCTGGTGGGATCTCAGCCTCCATTTCTAAGTATAATGTAGGCAGTGCCTCTCTCTCTGCATTGTCAGAGAAAGTAGGCTCCCATTCATTTCTGTACCAGCTTAGCATGGGTTCCCGTCTGTGAGTGAATGAACTCTGTTAGGTACTCTCCACGATGTGGTATGTTTCTGAGGAGCAGCACAGGTCGCCCGTTGATTCTTCCTCCTCCTCTATTGGAGGACTATGTTCTGCTGCCTTACCACCACCGTGGCCTCCACCCTGATTCACTTCCCTCAGCGTGATGATGTGTTCATGCTTGGCAAAGTCACGTGCCAGACCATGCTGGCTCTGTCTTCTGGTCAGGATAGTAGTTCTTAGTTTTTGAGACAGAGTGTTGCTATGCTACTCACATTGGCCTCAAACTTGCCACCATCTTGCCTCTACCTACCTCAGCACTGGGATTACAGATGTATGCCACCACACCTGGCTCAGCATAGTTTTTGACTGGAGTTCATTCTGTATTAGTTTGGGATTTTGTGTTGGAAGTAGATAGCAGAGTTAGTCCCTTCCTCTGTTCAAAGGGTAGTTTTTGTGCGCTAGCTATTATAAGCCTTAGAAATATAGTAGTGAGGTAGATTGGTTTCTGCCCTCATTGACCTTCTTTCTATTGATACCTTTCACATTCCTGGGGAATGGAAATTCTCTTTCCAAGGAATACTTGGAGTTTGGGTTTGGAGAGGTGGCTCATCAATCAAGAGCAGTGGCTGCATTTCCAGAGGATCTGGGTTTGATTCCCAGCAACCTACATAGTGGCTTTGTAACTACAGGGGATCTAACACCCTCCTCTGGCTTCCTGGGATACTGCATGCCTATGGTGCCTAGGCATACATGCAGGCAAAATACCCATACACCCTAAAAAGTGGCAGTTTTGGGCTGGAGAGATGGCTCAGCCGTTAAAGGCTAGGCTCACAACCAAAAAATGGCAGTTTGAAGTCTCCTTATGGTCTCGAGGTAACACAGTGACAGTGACAACACCGTGTACCTTGTAGAATTCTAGGAATGTAGGAAACTGTGCTGTTGCTATTATTATTATTATTATTATTATTATTATTATTATTATTATTATTGGATCTCACTTGTAGCCCTGGTTGGAACTTGACATATAGACCAGGCTGGCCTCTAACTCCCAGAGATCCACTCTGCATTCCCAGTGCTAGATCAAAGGTGTGTACTGCCATGCCTGGCCTGAGACTGAGCAACTTAATGCCTCAAGTTAGTTTTAGTAGAGTAATACTCCACTAAGAATTATGTGGATAGAAGCTTGACATGGTAACATTTGCGTGTAATTCCCTCAGAAGGCTGAGGGGGTAATGGAAATTGGGGTTGGTGGGGAGTTCTAGGCCATCCTGAACCATGTGATGCATCAAAAAAGCAAACAGGTTGGAGATACATCTCAGTGGTGGAGCACTTGCCTAACATGCAGGAGGCCCTGGGTTCAACCAATTTGTTTGTACCACAAGTCAGAATTATGCAGGCATATGTCTCCCATTCTCTTTCAACCCACATCCCTTAATCAGCAGTGAGAATACTTATCTGGAGATAGGACAGGTACTATACTAAAGGTACAGTTTTTGCTCCACATTTAGAGGTAGCCATTCATGGGCACTGGATAGACCTAGCCAGTCAATACCGAAGATCTTACCTGCATCAGGATGTTCTTGTCTTTTTGATTTCAAGTTTGTTATTTAGCATCCTGAATTCCCCTGTCAATCACAAAGGGAAGCTAGACAATACTATAAGATGAGAAGAAATTACCCTGAAAATGGGGAGTTAAGTTGTCTAAGGAGTAAGAAGCAGAGGAACCCTGGCCAAGGCCTGTTTGAAGCTTTGGAGACTCTGTCCTTAAAGATGGTGCCCAGAGTATATTGCCCCAGTTCTCCTTTGAAAACTCACTCAGCAGATGGGTTTTTAGGAATGATCTTCCAAATGGCTTGTCATTTTGCTTTGATTCTAATCCAGCAACGCATTTGAGTTTGAGATAAATTTGATTTGAGTTTGTGCTCCTGAATTCTCTCACTTGTAGGTAATAAAGGGAGTGACTGGACTGTTCACAGGCTTGGTGAAGAGGAGTGGTGTTTACATTGATTTGGTTTTACTTTTGTAGTCTTCATTTCTGATTCAGGTTTTACAATTTTAAGAGAACTGCCATCTACCTGTTAAAAATGTCCACCACCACCACCACCACCACCACCACCACCCGCACCCCCCCCACACCATCACCCCAACCCCCGCAAAAAACCCCTCAGTGTTTATTGACCTAAAGCAACCTGAGTCAGCTGGAGGCTATGGAAATGGGCCTGCCAGTGTGAATGAGTCTTAATCAGAATAAATGAAGCTGCCTTGTAGAAAGGCACTCAAGAGCCATATTCCATTTCAGAAAATCGAGTAACCTGTACCCTGCGGGGCCAGTCTGCACAGCAGCATCAAGCTCCCCGCTCCCTGTGTGCTCCCTCTACCAGCTTCTGCTGCTTGGCTTTCAGAGTTGCCCTCCACTGTGCTCCCCAGGGTGTGCTCAGAAGCTGACATTTCTCACAAGGTACTTTCCAAATAACAAGGTGGATTTTAATGTTGTTCCTTCCATGAAAGGTTAAAGGGTGGGAAGCTTGGCCTTTCAGCACAGTAAAGCTGACCTGGAACGGGGTTATTTACCCAGGATGGCCAAGGCAGAAGCAAAAGTTTTCTTCTCTCTCTCTGGAGTTCTCTCCTCTCCTTTCCCAGGCTGTTCTGATTGAACTGTCTCGCCTCCCCCTTGGTACTTCTGTAGGAAGTACTTGGCAGCATGGTGACCTCCATCAGTGGGGAGAAAATTGTGGGGAGGGAAAGCCCGGTACCACAGACTTCCAGAGTTTTCCATGTGTCTCTGTGGGGTGGAGGGCCAGAGACATGACACATGACACATGACACATGATTCTGATGCTCTGCCTAGACTTTATCTTGGAATTAATCTCTTTTAACTCAACATACAAATGATGCATTTCATAGACACGGACAGCAATTTCTCTGTGTTTAGAGAGAGTTCATATTAGATAATTAGTGGTCAGGAGCCTTGACCACTTTATTCAGACTTCTATTTTTGTCAGTAGAATGCATAAATTGTGAAACTTGAAAGTGGAGGTATAGGATAAAGAACAATGTATCAAAATATATGTCATAAAAGTAAAGCCAATTGAAAGCTGCATATCTGTACTAGATAAAGGGATATAAATATCAACATTGCATTGAGTAACACTTTTCTGATATCTGTAATCCTTGGCTCTTATGAGTGTTTGTTATACTTGGAAGCTTGAAATACACTAATTTTATTTTAAGTACTGGGGATTGGATTTAGGGTCTCTAGCATACTGGGCAAATACTCTATCATAGGCATATGCCCTATGTCCCTATCTTCATTTTTAATAAGTTCTCTAAGATATTTATTATTTTCAATTTTATTTTTTGGTGTGGGGTGTGTATATATGTCTGTGTGGGTGCATATGCATGTGTGCTTATGCAGGTAGAGACCAGAGGTTGATGCCCAGTGTCTTTTTAAATCTGTCTCTAAGTATTTATTTGTTTGTTTGTTTATTTGTTCATTCATTCATTCATTTATTTATAGATAGAGTCATCACTATGTAGCCCTGGCTGGCCTGAAAATCAGTATGTGGACCAGGCTGGCCTCAAACTCACAGAGATCTGTTGCTTCTGCCTCCTGAGTGCTGGTTTAAAGGCACATGCTACCCTGCCTGACCTTACTAATATTTTTTGAAAGAAAGCCTCTCACTGAACTGGGGCATCAATTGATTAGACTCTAGATTGGCTGGCAAGTGAGCTCAGGGGTCTACCTGACTCCCCCCCCCCCCAGCACCCTTCCAGACCTGGGTTACAGGAGTCTGACTGACTCCCCACCAACCCCTTCCAGAGCTGGGTTAAGGTCTCCGCTACTGCCCCTGGCTTTTCATATGGGTTCTGGGGTCTGAGCTCAGGTCTTCATGCTTTGCACGGTAGGCATCTCACCAGTGGAAGCGTCTGTCTCTCCAGACCTGCTCTAAGACATGCCATTCAAATGATTAGTGAGAACTAAAAGTTAGTGTTATTACATACTATAGATACTTTTTAGGTCAACAGATACTGTACCGAGCTAAAATAGAACCCAGTTCCTGCCATTAGAGTTCACAGTATGGAGGCAGGGGACAAGTAGAAAAGACAGATGCATGATAAATTCCAAGATGTGCTGTGGGAGCATGAAGAATAGGGCAGAGAGGAGCCAAACCCTGCTCTGTGGCAGGTGGCTGGTGAGACATGGGCTATTTTGATTCCTTTGAACCTCCCTCTCCTGGATCCATCTGAAGTGGTTTCAGTCTGCCCAGCTCTTTTCACTTCTTCATCTCAGAGGGTGGGATGGAGGGAGAATACTGCAGCTCTGTAGCGTCTAGAGAGTCAGAGCCCTGAGAAAATTATTTTTGTACAGATACAGATTGGCTTTGATTTAATTTAAATAAACTGGCTCTCAGAAGTTCTAAGAATACTAACTACTCCACGGCTCCGCTTTCATTTACACACAGATGAGAAGGCATCTGCAGCTCTGCACTTGATTTGCTATAAGCAAAAAGTGGTTTGAGATATTTAAGTTTGGAAGCTCAGTTGTATCGAGTCCTCATATGTCCCAGTTCAGCCTACTGCAGATGTTTTATTTTTTTAATTTTTTATGACACTTACATAATGCTGCAAAAAAGAGAGGCTTTCAATGGATAAATTGACAAACTTTTTCTCTATTCGCCATATCTGCTGAAATAACACTTTGTAGCTAGCTGTATTTTTCCTTGTTTCCTTTCATGCTTATTGCTAATTTATTTAATCTGTATGTCTCTTCTGTAGCCTTCTAAATGACCTTTTCTTTAAAAGCAGGAAAACAAACCAGGGGTGGGAAACAAAATCTTCTCCAAACAAAGCAGGGCTCTGATTCAAGGTTCTTTGTGTGGGTTTCAGAAGGGGGCTGGTGTGATTGTAGTTGAATGCAAATAATTTATCAGCTCATAAGAACTGCAGTCGGAGACGGCAATCAACTGCAGTGTCTTAACAATGTCATTGTCACAGGGACCTCACGGGAATTGCTGGATCCTTGGCATCATATCTAGGTGCTTTTGGCTTTTTGCATTTTCTTTTCTTTATACAGCCTGCACTTTTATATATAAATCAGAGCTTATCTGTTGTCACTTTGATACCTGTGCTTTTTTGAAGTACAAAGACAGCATTACATGGAGAGGTGTGGGCTTCCTTCACGCTGTGGCTTGGAGGCGTGCTCTCCTGGCTGACAGCGTTCTCTAGAGTCTTTTAGTCATAAGGTGGTGGGAGAAGCAGCAAGGCAGGATTCTGAGTACATCAGATGCGCAGTGTAAGCCCCCACTTACAGTTTGTTTGTTTTTTAAGTACATGTTTTAATCATTTGCCTTCAATCTGCCTGTAAGTATTAGAAAGCTCCTGATGACTGGATTGTTCAGAGCAGGTGATTTTATGGTAAGAGAGCTATTTTCAGATATACCAGTGATTTGATTAACACTTGGTTGTGAAAAAATGGCTCTGGGCTAAACCTTGACAGATGGGCCTTTTGAAACGTAATGACAACTATATCCAATTAATGCAAACTTTTCATTTATTAGTGAGTAGCAGGCAGAAGCTGAATTAAAATTGAGATAGGATGGGCCCCATGTTTTTGCTTAGGTAGCCAGAACTTTGTGTTGTTTTAAAATCTTCTTTGTCGTCCTTCCTCGGGCAAAGGACAGGGGAGTAGCCCAGGTGTCAATTGTGATGGATGGCTCTCTGCTGAGGTGAACTAGGGAGCTAGTCTCCACTGTTGACTGTGTTCAGAAGTTTCCATGGTGAAAACCTCTCTCACCTTGAAGTGAAGTGGAGCGGTCTGAAATAGATGACTCGAACTGAAATTTGGTTGGTGCTTTCACAGAGAAAGAATTACATTGTGATTGGAAAGGCCTTTCCAGGGGCTGCAGAGATGGCTCAGCGTTTAGGAGCACTGGCTGTTCTTCCAGAGGTCCTGAGTTCAATTCCCAGCAACCACATGGTGGCTCACAACCATCTGTAATGAGATCTGGCGCCCTCTTCTGGCCTACAGTCATACATACTGTATACAAAATAAATAAATAAATAAATAATTTAAAAAAAAAAAAAAAAAGAAAAGAAAAGAAAAAAGAAAGGACTTTCCAGATTAGGGTTTTGACAAGAAAGCCTATTTCCCAGCTGACTCATCACTCAGTGATCACTTCAGCCACTTGGCATTTCTTCAGGTTTGTCCTACACAACTCATCATGCTCCTGTGTCCCTCAGTTTCCCCTCCCCTCCCTCCTTCTCTGTTTTCTGAGACAGGGTCTTGCTCAGGTCCTCCTGCCTCAGCTTCCTGAGTGTGGAGATTGCCGGCATCATTGCCACGCCTAACTTCAAAACTGATTTCCAAGGAAATTCATCAGCGTTAAAACCGGACTCAAATGACTAAAACCCAAGTGATCCATACTGGAGCTGACATCTTCTGCTCAGTTTTACCACTTAAAATAACAGATTTGCCAGGCAGTGGTGGCGCATGCCTTTAATCCTAGCACTCAAGAGGCAGAGGCCAGCCTGGACTACAGAGTGATTCCAGGACAGCCAGGACTGAGGACTGTTTCACAAAGAAACCCTGTCTCAAAAAAAAAAAAAAAAAAAAAAAAAAAAAAAAAAACCTACCGATTTATTTAAACATTGGCTGAACTTGAAAAGCTAAGGAAACTCTATGACTGTCTCATCAAGCCTGTGAACCCATAGCTACAAGGTACAACCCCAGCACTTACAGAAGGAGACTTCAGGAATGGATAAACAGAGACCATCTAGGAAAGAAATGCAGGGGTTACAGGCAGTGTGAGCTGTAAGTAGGTGCTGGAAATTAAACCTGGGTCTCCTGGAAGAGCAGCCGATGCTTTTTGTTTTTTCTTTTTCTTTTCTTTTCTTCACTTCTATAGATAAGGCTGGCCTGGAACGGTGTCTGCCTCCCAAGTGTTGGGATTAAAGGTATGTGACACCACCACTCTTAACCACTGAGCCATCTCTCCAACTTGAAAACCTTTTTTCATTTTACAGATCATCAAGAGTTAATGTAAATAGCAGCAGAGACATACGTGTTGGCAGCCATGTCCTAGGGAGTTTGTCATAATGGCCATGGTAACATAAAAACACTGCAGTCAAGGAAAGGAATCAAAGCCTAATCACTCTTGTTTAGCAGAGAGTTTAGTTTCAGCAAGTTACCTACACCGTAACATTTAACAAACTGTGCTCTTAACAATCTAGGCACACGGCGAAGGCAGCGCATAGTAATTATTTTCTTTTCAAAGGACTGCTTTGTGAGGCAGCTGCTACCTTCAGTCCGACGTGTGCAGTTGAGAAAATAAAAGTGTTGGCCCTTTTGAGAAAGAGGCGAGGGGGCAATGGTTATTACTCTGGCCTTTTCCAAACTTCATAATACCTAATTGCACCCTGTTGAAGGATTTTGTTGCCCCCTGCCTGGCCTTCCAAGTGTGCTCTACAGAAGAAAACTGGTATGGGGAGGACTGTGGCGCCATCTTTGTATTGGTTTATCCGTGGGTGTGCAGGTGACAGACATCCTGACAGCAAAAGGAAGGTGGGCGTGCCCCTCTGTGGGTTTCTGAGCAGTTGTAACGGGTGTGCCTGTGTTTCCCAGCTTTCTGTGGTGGCCATCTTGGCTGGGATGCAGCATGTCTTTGAGGATGGCTGCTGGAAGGGAGATGGTATAGAGCCGAAGTTCACAGGTTCAGCACCGATCTAAGGCTGCTGCTTTACTGCTTAATACTCGGTCATTAATAGGTCCAGGGGAAAACATTCGACGAATTCTAAACATTGCTACAGAATCATGAGACTTCATAAAAATAATATAACCTTGATAAATTCAAACAGTCACTGAAATGTGCAGATTTTGCCTATATAGTCCTCTCCTCGTGCTGTTTCTGCAGAAGCCCCACCCCAGGGAAGAACTTATCAGTTGTTCTGGATTTTCTCTTTTCTGAAGCAACACTGCTCCTATTTCCCTGCTCTATTTCCATCACCATAGCCCTTCCCTTTGGATGCAATATGATGGATTTGGTTCAATTCCCTGGGTACTTTCTCAGTGTGGCTTCTGAGGTAGTGGGCGTTCTGTCTCTACTCCTGTGTGCTTGCTTGCTAGCCATTGATCTCCAAGTTCCTCCTGAAATCAGGCTTGTTACCTGCCTGAGTTTTAAGAACGCCAGAGGCAACTGCAGTGTATGGAAATATTTCTAGAGTTGTTCACAGCTTACTGAAAGTATTTAGTGAATTTCCTCCTGGCAATAATTCATTTATTCTGCAGAATTTCTACTCTGCTACTTGGAATTATGGAACCTGGTCTAGATTTTGTGCCAGATTTATTAGAATTCTGCCTTTTGAGTAGTAATGAGAATGAGCACTGCTAGTTTCAGGGCCTCTTGTTTTGGGGATCATTCAGGTAACACATATGGGAGCTCTGTCTTCTTTGCTTTGCCGTCATTATAGACAGTGATCAGCTTTGCGTATTGCTCCTACCCTTGCTGAGCTTTCTACGTGTTCCTACCCACAGTCAGCTCCAGCCGTTCTCAAAGGGGTTTAGTCTCGGGCTCTACCAACTGTAAGCCCTGTTCTATAAGCATTTAATACTGCTTTTGCCTAAGCCCTGGGAGCAGAGGCAGCCTCTGGAGGCGTGGGCAGGAAGAGGAACTGATCTAAAATTGGAGTTTATTTTCATCTCACCTTTTATCCACATTACTTCTGGAATCCAATATTGACTCCCCCTGTGCCCCTGCCCTCTCCTCTCACAGACTGTTTTCCAAGAGCAGCAGAAATGAATCTTGGAGAGGTTAAGTTGTCCTTCAAAGGTTAAGCTTCTAGTAACTGGTGTTCAGAGCTGAAGTTAGAACTAGTGTCTGAGATGGTTAATTATCTTTTCATCATCCAAGAAGAAGAATTATCCTTATCCAATGACTGGCTGGAGAAGAACTGTTTTCCTGTGTTTCTATTTATTGACTACCCAATGGAACTACCCATGTGATAGCTTATTTCTGTGGTCAACTTGATTGGATTAATAGCCACTTAGCACATTAATAAGGCACACATTTGAGTGTATCTGTGAAGGCATTTCAGAGGGGTTGACCCACTCTGAATGTGGATGGCACTGTTCCATAGGCTCTGGTCCCAGACTTTGTTTTTAAAAAAAAAAAAAAAAAAAGGGGGGGGAAAGGAGAAAGCCTGCTGAGTCCTGCATTCCCTTTTCTCTGCTTGCTGGTCAGCACCGCAGACCATGCTTTTCCATGGTGGACGGCACTCTGCTAAACAGGAGGCATATACAAACCTTTCCTTCCTTGGGTTACTTTTTCTCAGGTATTTGGTCACAATAATGAGAAAAGTAACTAAGCAATATTAAGTAGCATTTAATAATGATAAAATACTGTTTTTGTTTTGTGTTGGTGTTTTATGTAAAGAATGGCTAAACTTTTTTTATTTTATTTTATTTATTTGCTTTTTTTTTTTTTTTTTTAAAGTGCGTTTTGGTGCCAAGGAGACAGCCTTCCAATTTCAGCTTCAGTGTGTGGTCATACTTATCATGATGCACATCTTTTTTTTTTTTTTTTTCCGAGACAGGGTTTCTCTGTGTAGCTTTGCGCCTTTTCCTGGAACTCACTTGGTAGTCCAGGTTCGCCTCGAACTCACAGAGATCCGCCTGGCTCTGCCTCCTGAGTGCTGGGATTAAAGGCGTGTGCCACCACTGCCCGGCCTATTTTTTTGCTTTTTAAAGATAGGATCTTGCTCTGTAGCTCAGGTTGGCTTGGAGCTCACAGTGGTCCCCTGCCTTAACCTCCCAAGTGATGGGCTTAGAAATGTACACTACTACTTTGTGGTGGTAGCGCACACGTTTAATCCCTAGCACTAAGGAGGCAGAGGCAGGTGGATCTCTGCCAGTCTAGTCTACAGAGCGTGTTCCAGGACAGCCAGAGAGAGCTACACAGAGAAACCCTGTCTTGAAAAACAAACAAAGAAAAAATTGGAAAAGAATAATACATTAAGAGCAATTAATGAAACAAAAAGCAAGCAAACAAATGACAATAGAGAAAAAAAAAACAATGAAAATAAAATGTGGTTTGAAAAATCAATAAACCAGGGCTGGAGAGATGGCTCAGCAGTTAAGAGCACTGACTGCTCTTCCAGAGGTCCTGAGTTCAATTCCCAGCAACTACATGGTGGTTCACAATCATCTCTAGTGGGATCTGATGCCCTCTTCTGGCCTGCAAGGATACACTATACATAATAAGTAAATAAATCTTTAAATAAAACAAAATAAAAATCCAATGTGTTAAAAAGAAAAAAGAAAAATCAATAAACCTAATAAACTAAAACCAATCATAGGAAAAAAAGAACACTGCTACAAAATACCAAGAATGCAAAAGAGTAGGACCAGAGAGATGGCTCTGAGGTTAAGAGCACTTGCTTGGGTTCCAGCATCCATGTCAGGTGGCTCACAGCTGCCTGTAACTTGATTCCAGGGACCTACACTCTGTATGCTCACACTCTCAAAATTAAAAATAATAAAAATAAGCATTTAAGAAATAAAAAGAGGAACTGAGTATGTTGTCTCACTCTTATAACCCTAGTATTCAGAGGCTGAGATAGGAAGACTGTTGTGATTTCAAGGCTGGCCTAGACTATGAAGTGAGACCATTTCTTTTCTTTCTTTCTTTTTTTTTTTAAAAATAACTTATTTATTCTTATTTTATGTACATTGGTATTTTGCCTGTGTGAGGGTGTCAGATCTTGGAGTTACATGTAGTTGTGAACTGCCATGTGGGTGCTGGGGATTGAACCTGGGTCCTCTGGAAGAGCAGTCAGTGCTCTTAACCACTGAGCCATCTCTCCAGTCCCAAGAGACCATTTCTCAAAAGACAAAACAAAACAAAAGAAAAAAACAGAGGATATACTATCATAGATTAAGTAAACCAGGGTCTACACACTGCCCAGGAGTCTACATTGGCTGCTCCCTGTTTTGTTTGTTTTTAACATATTTTAAGATATTTTTAATAATATAGAAGAATGGTTTTATTATGTGTTTTCAAAATGTATATAACACACGTTGATTGTATTCATCCCTTAACTCTCCTGACTTATCCCTGTTACCTGGTTTTGTACATAAAAGTTTTATTACAACAGCCATATTTACTTATGTTTTCTTTTTTGTTGTTGTTTGTTTGTTTTGTTTTTGGAGCCAGAGTTTCTCTGTGTAACAGTCCTGGCTGTCCTGAACTCACTCTGTAGACCAGGCTGGCCTCGAACTCACAGAGATCCGCCTGCCTCTGCCTCCTGAGCCCTGGGATTACAGGCATGTGCCATCATTATCTGACTATTACTTATGTTTTCTTCCTTCCTTCCTTCCTTCCTTCCTTCCTTCCTTCCTTCCTTCCTTCCTTCCTTCCTTCCTTCCTTTCTTAATTTATTTTATGTACATTGGTGTGAAGGTGTCAGATCCCCTGGCACTGGAGTTACAGACAGTTGTGAGCTGCCACGTGAGTGCTGGGAATTGAACTCTCTCCTCTGGGAGAGCAGTCAGTGCTCTTAACTGCTGAGCCATCTCTCCAACCCTACTTATGTTTTCTTTTTGGTTGTTTTTTTTTTTTTTTAATAATGGCAATTAAGTAGTTGCAGTAGAGACCCTAAAGTTCACAAAGCCTAAAATACTATCTGACCCTTTAAGGAAAGCTTTTCGGGGCTGGAGAGATGGCTCAGAGGTTAAGAGCACTGGCTGTTCTTCTAGAGGATCCAGGTTCAGTTCCCAGTACTCACATGACAGCTCACAACTGTAACATCAGTTCCAGGGGACCTGACACCCTCACACAGACAAATATGTGGGCAAAACACCAAAGCACATAAAAATAAATAAATACATAAAATATATATTTTTTTAAAAAAGAAAGAAAGAAAAGCTTTGCTTTGGTAGCAAGATTGCTCAGTGGGTAGAGATGCCTGCCAACAGGCCAAACAACCTGAGTTTGTTCCTCAGGACCCACATGGTAGAAGGAAAGAAGCAACTTCTGCACGCGGTCCTAACTTTGTTGTTACATTTCTATATTTGTTTATGTGTGTATGTGCATGCGTGGGCACACCCATGCATGTATGAGGTGCCTGGGCATTCATGTCAGGCAGGCATGTGGAGGTCAGAGGATAACTTTGTGGATGGAGTTCATTCTCATCATCCACCTTTATGTGGGTTCGACAGATCAAACTCAAGTCACCTGGCCTTTACCTGTTGAGCTGTATTGCTTCTACTGAATACTTCCTTTTTGATAGTCAAAAGGAATAAACCACTTTTGCGTGATTTACTATATCTAACTACATTTAATGATATGTCTTCTTTCTAGCTCTCTCTCACAAGAGCCCACAGAGGTGTGTGTGTGTGTGTGTGTGTGTGTGTGTGTGTGTGTGTATGATCCAGTCTCCTCACCTCAAGAGAGAGCGTGACCCCTCTCTCTCTCCTCTTATGTGATCATGCATACAGACAAGACCACGCCTATAGAATCAGATACCTTAAAAGCCACTGGTTGAATGGAATGAATTCCCACAACAACTTTTGCGTGATTTACTACATCTAACTACATTTGGTGATC
This sequence comes from Peromyscus leucopus, assembly GCF_004664715.2. Classification (NCBI taxonomy): domain Eukaryota; kingdom Metazoa; phylum Chordata; class Mammalia; order Rodentia; family Cricetidae; genus Peromyscus; species Peromyscus leucopus. The sequence continues at coordinate 127,378,255 of NC_051064.1, forward strand.
TATTCTTTTTCTGGCTCTCTCTCAACCTTTCAACACCAAGTCTTGTGTATCGCAGGCTGGGTTTATACTGTGTACCTGAAGGTGATCCTGAACTTCTGATCCTCCTGTGTCTACCTCCTGTCACCATGCCTGCTTTTATGTGGTGCTGGGGCTTTGTGCCTGCTGGGCAAGCACTCTTATCAATTATGTTACTCTCTGTCATGAATTTTCTTACATTTGTTTAAGGACTGAACTTTGGGGGAAAACTTTCCAAATTAATTATATTCATAATGTATGGATTCTCTGAAGTTCAACAAGATGTATATGCTGTGCCTTAAGGCTTCCCCAAATTTTGCAGGTGATAGTGTTTTTTTCAGAATGAGTTCCCTCCTGTTCACTAAGGACTGAGCTCTTCATTAACAGTTTCCCATGGCCATCACATTGACAGGATTGTTTCAACTAAGGTTTTTGACATTCAGCAAAGGATGGAGTTTCCACATGGTGATAGGGTTTCCTTCCTATATGTATTATTTGATGACTAATAAAAGTTGAGGTCTTCCTAAAGGCTTTTCTTTATAATAAAGCACAAGAGATGTTTTAATTTAGAAAAAATGCACCAAAACTTTGAGTGTCACAATATCTTCCCATATAATAATAATAATAATAATAATAATAATAATAATAATAAATAAACCCTACAAAAAGAGAAAACAAAAAAGAGAATAGTGTGGTTTTAGCTTTTTTTGTCTGAGAAGGGCTTCCTGAAACAAGGAACTTAAACACACACAGGCAGGTTCTTGACTTACCCTAATTGTGTTTGGCCAGTCACAGGAAAATGCAAGGAACCCCTCAGGGTACCTATATATAAGGGAACTTTTGACCATCTTAAAAAAGACTGCTGCTTGGACTGTCAAGATGGCTCAGTAGGTAAAGGTGTGTGCTGCCAATCCTGATGACTTGAGTTCCATTCCTATGAACCACATTGTGGAAGAAGAGAACTGACTCCATCCGGTTATCTTCTGATCTCCACAAACACTCTGTGAGCAGACACACACATGTGCACACACTCACACACAATTGAAAAAACAAACTTTCCTCAAAACTCCCACTTCAATCCTAAAATCAAAAAACACACCAGCATGGCGGGTGGTGGTGCTGCACACCTTTAATCTTGGCACTCCAGAGGCAGAGACAGGTAGATCTCTGAGTTTGAGGCCAGCCTGGTCTACAAGTGAGTTCCAGGACAGCCAGGGCTGTTGCATAGAGAAACCCTGTCTCAAAAACAAAAAATAACAAAAAAAAAAAAACAATAAATAAATAAATAAATAAATAATAAAAACAAAAAGAAAAAACACGTTTTATTTTTAATTATTATGTGTATATGTGTGTGTCTGACTGGGTTGGTGCACTTGAGTGCAGCACCTGAGGAGGTCAGCAGGGGTATTCGTCCCCTAGAACTTTGAGTACAGCAGTTATTAGCCACCATGTGGTGCCGGGAGCCGACCTCTCCTCCTTTGCAGAGCAATACCTGATCTTCACCACCGAGCCGTCTCTTCAGCCCCAGAGCCTTCTTTTCTTTTTTCCAAACAGGGGTTCACTGTGTAGTCCTAGCTACCTCAGAATTCACTCTGTAGACCAGGCTGGCCTTGAATGTACAGAGATTCACCTGCCTCTGCTTCCTGAGTGCTGGGATCAAAAGTGTGCACCACCACCACCCAGCCTGAGACTTCTTCGTACTGATGAATCACCAGAGAAGTGGTCACAAGTTAGTGATCATCCTTCATGCACAAAGAAGAAATGTCTTCTCAGATTCAAACATTATACCAATATTTCTCATCCAGGAATCCTCACAGACCCCTAGATCCCAGTCCCTACACCTGCCAACAGCCTGAGCTTGTGATTGATTACTTCATAATTGAAGGGATTTTCTTCTTGGAAATGGTTGACCTGTCTCACCATCCAGTGAGGAGTCTCACCACAAACTCTGGCTTTACAGTCTGTGCCTTGTGCTTTTGGAAGGACCTACTCCACATCAACAGGTCTTCCTCCGGTTTATGGCACGTTTTCCTAAGTTCCTCATAGATCTCTTTTAGCTGTTTCTCATTTTGAACCATTTGATTTCACTTCTCTTGCGTGGCGTTAGGGTGTGCCAGACTTCCTTTTTCCATCCCTTCCAAATGTTAGTATTCTTCGCTTTTGAGAATCTGGACGTTGTTTTATCTCCGGCACAGTGACTAAACTTGACTTACTGCTGTTTCAGCTGCTAACTGTGGCTGCACAGTTACTGGCCCGATTTTCTGGCATTGCCTGGTGAGACTTTTACGTCCTGTCGGATCCGCCTCCTGCTGCCGTCCAATGTAGTTTTAACTAAATCTCTATCATTCTATTTCAGAGGCTGGGGTGAAAACCTGCTAGCTCAGGGAGGTTGAGGAGCAACTAGCTGACCTTCCCTCTTCGCCACCTCAGAAAGAAAGCATCTCTTCTGTCGTGCTAAACCAAAAGTCCCTCCCTCTTACTTCCTGTGCATCTCTATCCATTTTCCCAATTCCCTCTGACTCTCTATGATTACTTTCTGTCAACTCATTTCTAGCTCCACCTTCTGACCCAAGGTTAATTTTATTATTATTACTATTTTATTTATTTATTATTTATTTATTTATTTTTGGTTTTTCAAGATAGGGTTTCTCTGTGTAGCCCTGGCTATCCTGGAACTCACTCTGTAGACCAGACTGGCCTCAAACTCATAGAGATCCGCCTGCCTCTGCTTCCTGAGTGCTGGGATTAAAGGTGAGCCCCACCACTGCCCAGTTAAGGTTGGTTTTATTTAACTAACACAAACGCAAACTTGGGGTTCACAGTGTTATTGTATATCCTGCAACAGTTGGATGCCGCTTACTCTACTTAATCCTAACCATCTTTTCCTGTTGACAGACATACCGTGTTCACAGTCTGGTTACTCTGATCATCTCATTCAGATTCCTCTTGTTTTCTGGACCGCTTTCTGTACAGAGCTCAGCCCTGGTAGCTTCCCCTCTATTTCTCAGTAGCTCCTTCAACAGGAGTGTCTGTGAACCTTGGGTTTCTAAAGGTTAGGCAGAGAGGACAGAAAGTGGTCTCATCCCTTCCCCAGAAAACTCGTCGTTTCCTTATGTGTTGTTCATACCTGTTCTTCTGAGCATAGGGATTGCCTGAGACTGGTTTGTCTGGCAGTGGATGCCAGAGTCTTTACACCAACGCCAGTTAGGATGTCTTTGTGCTAGGATGATTCCCTGGACTGAGGGCAACAGACAGGAACTTGCACCTGATCCCAGAGATGCTTGCTGCAGAGGTGATACTCAGTGACTTTAGGGAGCAGGACCTCACAGCGCAGAACTGGTGGCTTCCAAAGTCTCCAAGGCCAGGAGAGTTTAGAATTCATGCTTCTGTTTTGGAGGCACTAAAGGCTTCATTACATATATTATTCTTGTGTGATTTTTATTAGGATTGGATTTCTAATAGCTCAATACAGTTATGTCTAAAAGCGTTCCCATATTTTATACATCTAAAAGATGTCTTTCTAAAATGCAGTCTCCTGATGAGTAAGGACTCCTTTCAGAACAAAGGATCACCAAGCTATGACATTCCTAGGGTTTCTGACTTGTGAGCTCTCTGAAGATGTTGAAAGGACATAGTTTTTCCCAAGATCTGTTCCACATTCATTGGATTTATGAGGTTTTCTCTAATGTGGATTCTTTGGTGGCTAGTGGCTGTTGAATACTTGGGACATTTCTTATGTCCACTGCATTTCTTCTATGCAGTTGCTCGCCTGTGAATGTTAGAGTGCTTTTAAAGAGACGATAGGGGGGTGGCTTGTTCATGATCACAACACACTCATTACCTTTCACGACTGTCACCACTGTGGTGTCTCTCTCTGATGGTTAGTAAAGGGACAGCTCTATCTGAAGACTTTCTATATCCTTGCTGTCTCAGAACATGTATTTCAGAGGTGTTTCGATGATACAAAGGTAGCTATTAAATATTTACTGATTTGTTTATTTAGTGAGAGTGCATCTCACTGTGTAGCCCTGGCTGTCCCTGGAACTTACTGTATAGACCAAGCTGGCCTCAAACTCACAGAGATACACCCGCCTCTGCCTCCCAAGTGCTGGGATTAAAGGTGTGTTCCATCACACTCAGCTTTTACCAAAGTTTATAAGTCCCTAAGCCACAGTTTATTGATCGTAGCAATGACTGTAAGACACAGCTCTTACCAGGACTCCTGCTGTGGATGACTGTGGGAAGGTGGATAAGGACACAGAATATTTCGTTAGCTTCATCTTTATTTCAGAATTGTTATTTATTCATCTTTTCTTAAGGAAGTTCTATTTTCTCTGGTTTTCTAAATTGCCTTGTCTGGTGTTAGGTGCCAATGTATCTCTCATTTTTCAGCGAACAATGGCAGTCTGGCTTCCATACATAGAACTTCTGACTCAGTAGTCTAAAAGCCTCCTTTATCTTCTTATTATTTCCCAGTTGATTAGTGTCCACATTTAGTCTGTTGGATATTTAGTGAAAATCTCGTGGGAGTCAGGTTGGTTTTGGCCAATTAACAGGTTGTTGCTTTAGTTAGTGTGTTTTCAGTTATGTGTATATGCAGATGTATTTATTCATCAGTGTTTTGATTCTATTGCATGTTTTCTATCTGTATTTCAAATATACACACATACACATATTACATACATATTTACGTTTTCTTTTTTCCATTTTTATATGTTGGCATATGTTTCTGCAGAAGTGTATGTGGAGGTCTGAGGTTGTCAGGAATCATCCTCTATCACTCTTCCAATGTATTCATTGTGAGGCAGCTCTCACAATCCCACAGAGCTCAGAGATAAAGCTAGCTGGCTTGTTCTGAGCACCTCCTGTCTCTGCCTTCCGAGGCACACCCATCTGGCATTTACATGAGTTCTTAGGGTCCAAAATCTGGTCCTCCCTTTGTGTGGTAAGTGCTTAACTACTGAGCCATCTCCCAGCTCTCAAGTGTATTTTCTATGTTATAACTTCAGGGACAGGGCTAAGCTGATAAAAGAGAGAGAGCATCTATTGTGGGTCAGCAGGAAGTTCCAAGAGGCATTCCCAGTGGGGCATCGTTGTGACCTCAACCCTAGCACTTCAGAGGTGGAGGCAGGAGAAACAGGAGCTCAATGCTATCCTGGGATCCATAGGAAATTTGAGGAAAGCAGGAAGGTCTGTAATCCAGCTGTTAGGGAGACTGAGAGGATTCAAGTTCAGTGTCTGCCTGGTGCACAGTGAGTTCAGAGCTGTCCTGAACCTTCAAGTAAAAGATTAGAAGTGGATGAAGAGCTGGGCGGCGGCGCACGCCTTTAATCCCAGCACTCGGGAGGCAGAGCCAGGCGGATCTCTGTGAGTTTGAGGTCAGCCTGGTCTACAGATTGATCCAGGACAGGCACCAAAACAACACAGAGAAACCCTGTCTCGAAAAACCAAAAAAAAAAAAAGTGGATGAAGAGATAGCCCAATGGTAGAGTACTTACATACATGTCTGAGGCCCTGTTTAATCTCTAGTCCTGGGGGGTGGGGTGGAGAGAGGACTTTGGCATCTGAGAGGAGGGAAACCTAATTGAGAAAATGCCTCAGTGAGATTGGCTGTGGACAGTCAAACCTGTGGGACATTTTTTTAAAGAGTGATTGATGGGGGAGGGCCCAGCCTATTGTAGGTGGAGATACTTCTGGGCTGGAGGTCCTGGGTTCTATAAGACAGCAGGCTGAGCAAGCCATGAGGAGCAAGCTAGTAAGCAGCTCCCCTTCATGGCCTCTGCATCAGCTCCTGCCTCCAGGTTCCTGCTCTGAGTTTCTTCCCTACCTGCTTTTGATGATGAACTGTTACATGGAAGTGTGAGTGGAAAAACAAAACCACAACCTTTCCTCTCAAGTTTCTTTTTGCTACAGTGTTCCATCACAACAATAGAAACCCTGACTAAGACAGAGTTCAAACAACTTTCGTTTAAAACTGATTTTGTCAAAGGTAACAATCAAGAAGATCAATTTCATGTCTGAAATAGTTCAACTGAGAATCTGGGATGGTGTTGTTATATATATCATCTACAATATCTATATCATCCTACAATAGAACACTATTGCATGTTTTCCTTTATCTATTTGGCCTGGTAAGGGTTGTCATTCAGGTAATCCAGCTAGGATATTTCTCTCTTGATGAAAATTTTGGTAATTTTCACCACTACGTTGGCTGATGTCATGAGACTGGCAAATGACTGTGTGTGTTACCTGTGTGCGGTCAGGCATGCTCAGCTTGTGCTGCTGTTGGTCCTGTAAGGAAAGGTTGCAGCTTATTTAGTCTACCTACACTCTGGTCCCTTAATGCATTGTCCCTGACATACACCTTGGAGTCGAGCAGAAGGTCACGTTTGGGGGCTCTGCCCATGCACTCTCATCAGAGCACTCTTAAAAGTTTGCCTTATATTTTGTTTCTTAAGTTAGGATTCTTAGTAAAGGCTTTACATGGCAGAAACTCATTAAGAATGGAACCTCCTCCATGAATGTGGAACAGTTGTCTTATAAGCTAAAGTATCCTGAGCCATGAAATGTTTTTGTTCCCTCTGTTCTACTCAATAGACAGTTTTCTTCGCCTCTTAAAAACCTGTCTTCAGCCAAGCATGGCAGTTCACGCTTTTAATCCCAGCACTTAGGAGGCAAGCTCTCTGTGAGTTCAAGGCCAGCCTGGTCTATGTAGTGAGTTCCAGCTAAGGGTATGTAGTGAGGTTCTGTCTCAATAAAACAGCAAACCCATCTTCAAAACAGCCTCAAATGCTGGTGTTCCGGCTCTTTATGGAACAGTAATTCCTGTCTGGTTTCATCCTAAAGTGTTTTCATTCTTTGTTTTTAGATGCTAATGAGAGCAGATGCCATCAGGGGAAGACACTTTATGGAGTTGGCTTGAGAGCTGGGGGAGAAAATCACCTTTGGCTTCTTAAAGGAAGCCTGTCTTTCCAAGCCTGTTGGGCTGCCTGCTGCCAGGACTCTGCCTGTCATGCTCTTTGGTGGATGGAAGGGATGTGTTTTCAGGCCGACTGCAGCAAGCCACAGAGCTGCCAGCTTTTTAGGACAGACTCTTCCAATTCCATGCTGATATTTTTTCAAAAATCCCAGACTGCAAATGGCTTGGGCCTTCTGCCTGAAGACGACGAGCCACATCTTCTGAGGCTAGGCTGGGGCAGGACGTCTTGGAGGAGGCAGGGCCTCGCCAGGGCTCCCCTCCCCCTTGCTGTATCCTCTGATGACCATCAGAGCTTACCCAGGGCTCGGCAGAAGAGAGACCATCTCAGTGAGGCAGCTCCACCTGGAGCGGAGCAGCATTCTAAACCGAATCGCTCGGAGGAAGTGAGTCCCAGCGCCTCTGTGGAGGTAAGCAGGTTTCCAGGGAGTGGAACTTAAATCTGCTCTTCCTCTTCCTTGCGTGAGCGATGGAGCCATTGCTATGGCCAGTGCTCACAGGCCCTGTGTGTGTGTAAAGCTGGATGGCGTTTCTTCGTAGGTCCTAGGAATGTTCATTTTCTGCAGGCCTGACAACTGTTCGTTTAAAGCAGAAAGCTGCTCGTTATCTGTTCTAAGCTGGTTCTTGGCTACAGGTAAGTGCAGCTGTGTGGGTGTGAGCCTCTACCAATGGTTTTGCAGTGTTGTCTGCCAGATTGCAGAACAGTAGATTGATGTAGTTGCAGTCAGTTTTCCTCCTCCATCTCCTGCCTGTAAACACATTCCTTACGAGTTGGTTTCTATTCCAGTTTGGTACTGTAGACCAAGATCTGACCTGCTGCGCTGGGACGCAGGAAGTCTACCAGCCAAGAGGCATCTGGGGGGAATTCTCATCAAGCTTATGTGCTAAGGGACATGCCACCAGTAGAACTTATTCTGCTCTTATTATGTTTCTTCGTTGTTGATCTTCCTGTGCAAATGATTAAAAGGAATGACTCATTCTATGCTCAGTCTGCCTTGATCACTGTGACTTATTTTTGTATTTGTTTTGTCCTAGTTGTCTCTGTCAAGTTGAAACCAGAGTGGGGAGGCTACTACTTGCCAGGCACTGTGTGTACTCATCACTGTACTGTGTCATTTTGTTTAATTTTCATGGCAATATTTCCAAGTAGGTATTACTAACTTTGTTTTACTAGTGAGGAAACTAAGGACCAAAGAGGTTGAGCAGCTTGCCTGTGATGATGCAGCCAATGAGCAGCAGGTCTGGGATTGGAATCCAGCTTTACTGTTTAGGAAACCCTTTCACGGAAGCATTAGAGAATACTGACCACTCTTGGTTTACTGTGTCCACAACCATTTATGGAGACCTACCATCAATGAGAGGTACTTCTCTAAGTACTAGAAGTGTGAAGTGTGTAAGACATGTAGCTAGAGTTTTCCTGCCTTGCCCACAGGACAAATCTTTGTCACCAGCCAGTCCCACAGCTGCTCAGACCCAACCAAGTAAACATAGAGACTTATATTGCTTACAAACTGTATGGCCGTGGCAGGCTTCTTGCTAACTTTTCTCATAGCTTAAATTAATCCATTTTTTATAAATTTATACCTTGCCACGTGGCTCGTGTCTTATTGGCATCTTCACATGCTGCTTGTCCTGGCGGGTGGCTGGCCATGACTCTTCTGCCTTCCTGTTCTTTTATTTCTCCTCTCTGTTAGTCCCGCCTATACTTCCTGCCTAGCCACTGGCCAGTCAGTGTTTTATTTATTGACCAATCAGAGCAATTTGACATACAGACCATCCCACAGCACAGCCAAGTGCAGACCATCTCAGACACCTGCACTCAGGCTCTTGGTCCTAATCATCCTCTATGCGGATCTGCTGGGTAAAGCCACAGGGAACCTGAGAACGGGCTCCCACAAGACATACAGAACATCCCACAGCAAAGACATGGTCTGTGTCCTCAGAGGACACTGAAACATGAAGCTAAGTCTTTCCAGTAGTGTGTGACTATGGCATTAACAGAACCTAGCCCTGTGCATGTTAGGCATGTGCTCTACCATTGAACAGGGGGATGTCCTTAAGGAGTTTAAGCAGGGAAGGACAGCAGTTTCCCCTATCCAAGGGAAGTATGTTCTGAGGACCTCAATAGAACCTTGAAATTAGTACTGGTTCTCTGTATAGACTGCTGCATGCCAGAACATGATGATGATGATGATGATGATGATGATGATGATGATTATTTTAAAGACTCATTTAGTTGTGTGAGTTTCTGCCTGCATGTATGTGTGTACACCACATCTGTGCCTGGTGTCTAAAGAGTCAGAGCAGGAAATCAGATCTCCTAGAACGGGAGTTCTGGACAGTTATGAGCCACCTTGTGGGTGCTGGGAATAAAACCCTGATCCGCAGCAAGAACAAATACTCTTAACTGCTAAGCCATCTCTCCAGCTCCTGCCCTTCTATTCTTTTTGTTTGTTTGTTTTAGTTTTAGTTTTGTTTTGTTTTTTTTAACAACAGAGTTTGTAGACCAGGCTAGCCTCAAACTGACAGAGATCTGTCTACTTCTGCCTCCTGAGTGCTGGGGTCAAAGTCATGTGCCACCACTGCCGGCTTGCCATTTTATTCTTAATGTAGATTTTGTCATAGCACCTTCAGTTTAGAATTTTTTTTTTCTTATTAAATTGAGAACTTTCACATTTCACTTAGAAGAAAGCACTTGGCTTTTCTTGGACATATCTGGATTCTCAGCATCACTATTTTGCTTTTGGGCAGCTACTTAGATCTGCCTGCCTCTGCCTCCTATGTTGGGATCAAAGGCGTGAGCTATTTTTAAACTTATTCTTTGAGGATTCCATGCCATTTGTTGTGATCATATCCACTCCTCCCCCAACTGCTCCCAGATCCACCCCCACTTTCCCACTTGCTCAACTTTGTGCCCTTAAAAAAACAAAACAAAATAAATAAAAAAACTACCTGTTAAGTCCAGCTTGTGTTCCCCAAATATTCTATGTGTGGCCTTCCACTGGACATGGGTGACTTCTCAGGAGTTATACTATTAGAGAAAATTGACCTTTCTCTCCCAGCAGCTAATAATTGCCAATAGTTCTTGGCTAGCGGTGAAACTTAGTGCCCAATTCTCCTTTCCATGCTGTGAGTTCAGAGGTACAGCTGCCCTGCTGTGTTCAAAAGACACCATTTCCTTATGGTTATCCACTACTACATCTGGCTCATATTCTTTGTTCCCCCTTTTCTCTGAACCTTTGGAGGACAGGTAATATGTATGTTACATTTAAGGCTGAACATTCTGCAGTTTATTATCTGCACCTAGTTATGGGTCTGAGTGTTAATCATCATCTACTACAAATAGAAGCTTCTCTGATGAGAGTTGAGAGATGCCCTAATCTATGGGTATAGTGCTAAGTCATTAGGAATCAGTTTAATGCTGTGTCCATCTAGCAAAATGTGGTGATATTTTATCTGTGTCCACCAAGAACATTTATCTGAAGTGACAGAGCTGGGCAGGAAAAGGATGTGATGTAGCTGGATGGAGAGAGCAAATGATAGAGCAGAACAGAAAGGCATGTAGGAGTGGGTATACAGGGAGTAGGTCTCTTTGGAGACTGAGGTGTCGGTGAGGTGAGGTTACCTTGTGGCTTGTCCTATTCCTCTGATCTCTCAGGTTTTCACCCCTATATCTGGCTCTGGGTTTGTATTTAATAAGACCGTTTAGCAATTCATCTACAGCAGAAAAACAGTAGATTTCTCCTCTAGGGCTTATGACCTGTCTAGCTACAGGTTCTTGGACCAACAATGGTGGTTTCATCTTGTGGAATTTTCTGCTTAATCTTTTTGGGCTTGCAGTGACCAGAGGTCACTTAAACCATGGAAAGTGAAACCACAGATAATAACAGCTCTAGTCAGATGTCCCTGTGCAATGAGTAGATTGGAAAAGGAATATATATATATATATATATATATATATATATATATATATTCAGTAAAGTAGGCTCCAGACAAGAGAAATGCTTTACTATCAAAGTAAGCGAAAGATACAAAAAAGAGCAAGAATTCCCTTAGACATGTGCCCCTGCACCTGGAGACTTTAGCATCATCAGCTTCACTTGAAGGTTGTGTTCAAAACAGATCACTGGGCCCCAACTTCAGAATTTCAGAATCCACAGATTTAGAGTGGGGCCTAAAAATTTGATTTTCTAAGTTTCTGGGGAAGACTAGTGCTTTGATCCAGGAACCAGACCTTAGAGCCTCTGCCTTACAGGATGGGGGGTGGGTGGGTGGGTATAGGATACAGAGCATGGGATATACAGAGCATGGGATTAGCCTTAAGGATGGGATTAGCCATAAGCAGGATACCTCTTTCATTGTGATATGGAGGAAGGATTTCATGGATATAGCAAAAGTGGGTATTTATAGGTTTGCTAAAAGGAATTCTTAAGTCATTTCTTGGTTCTTCTGAAGTGTGGTAGATTGGAAGCAGAAACATGTAGGGTGGGGTTTGGGAAGATCAGGGGTTTGGGAAGAGTGGCAAGGGTCTGAACTAGCCTTTGTGACAGCTAGAAGATGGCAAACTAGGTAAGGAAATAGGAAGCCTTGTAGGTAGTCTTGTAGATGGAGACCATGTACTTACAGTAGTGTGCTGATCTTTCCAGTTGTGTGAGTCTTCTCAGTAGCTCCCAGCAACCCTGCCAGGGAAAGGCTGGTAGTTTGACTCATCCAAGTTAGGAAATCTGCTAGGTGGTTTGTGCAAAAGGAAATTGGGGCATGGAAATTAAGGTTTTCAAGGGAGTGGATGACAGAGAATAAAAAAGATAAGAAAGGAGGCAAAGGTAGGGCGAGCTGACTGATAGAAGGCAGAAGCCTGTCACTTAGGTTCCCATGGTCAAAGCAGATAGCGAGGAACGGTGATTATGGGAAAGGCAGGAGGCCATCTGCAGTGTCGGGGATTTGAATTTAGGATTTGGTGGTGGAGACGTTCTGGTAGTGACAGGACCTGAGGTGCAGCTGTGGAAGACACTGCTGAAGTGTGATGGAGAGAGAGGTTTACTGGAGATGAGGAGCCTAAAGAACTCAGGCAGCCTCACAGAGCATGGTAGTGAGCTGTCTGTTGCAAGATATTTGACCACACTGTGAACCCCGAGAGTGCATTATCTACTGGAAAAACCTGCTTCTAGCTGTGGTGTGCCTCAGCCCTAGCACACACCTTTAATCTAAGAGCTTTCTGCTTGAATAGTGTAAACAGAATTAAACAAAGTCAGCCATAGGTCAAGAGGTGGAGCAAGCAAGCAGTTGACAGGAAGTGAACAAAAGATTATAAGAAAAAACCATGGGAGGGAGTGCTGGAGAGATGGGTCAGTGGTTGAGAGCACTGGCTGCTCTTCCAGAGGATCTGGGTTCAATTCCCAGCACCCTTATGGCAGTTCACAACTGTCTGTAACTCTACTTCCAGGGGATCTAATGCCGTCACACCAATGCACATAAAATAAAGTTAAATAAATTTTAAAAAGAAAGAAAGAAAGAAAACCCATAGATAGTAAGAGGGAGTCAGGAGGATGGATAAGAGGGATTCACAGGAAGGAGACTTTTTTTTTCCCCCAGAGCTGAGGACCAAACCCAGTGCCTTGCACTTGTTAGTCAAGCGCTCTACCACTGAGCTAAATCCCCAACCCCGGAAGGAGACTTTTTTGAGACAGTAGAAAAGAGGAGAGGCTTCTAGGAAAACAGCAGAGGAGGATGGTCAGCTAGGTGCTTTCTCTGCCTCTGAGCTAGCAGGGTTTCACTCCAGCATCTGGCTCCCGGGTCTTTATTGATTAAGATTTTGTTAAAAACAACAGTTGTTCTTGTGGGAACTGAAATGGTCGTTAACATGATGGTGTTAACAGCAACAGCTAGTGTTCACCACACTCCTGTGTGCCAGGTGCCATTCTGAGCCCTCGACTTACTGTTGTTCTCAGTCCACACACCACGTCTGTGCAGCACTGTTACTGTCGCTGTTAGAGAAGAAGCTCAAGGGGAAAATAAGACTAGCCACCCAGCTAGCTAGTCTATGACCCGGGCAGTGTGAGTCTGTCCGGAGTCTGTTCTTGGGACCCTCTTACTCCTCAGGCAGGAGCTGGGATGAGGAGAGAATCTATCTGAAAGCCAGATGGCAACACCATGTAGAAAGGAGGAGTGAGGAATACACTAGGTGATAGCTGTGAGAGGAGCTGAAGCGAGTCCAGCAAGTTGGTAGAGGATGTGCTTGCAGAAAGGCCGAAGTGGTGGTTCACAAAGGACATGGAGAGGGCAGGCAGCACAGGCCAACTATGACCAATGACACTGGCAATGGATCAGTAAAACTGTCCATACAGTAGACTTTTACCAGGCAGTCTTTTGAGGGGTACTGAAAACACAGCTCAGGCTTTATTGAATTCAGTTGCATGCTGGGAGGAAGACCCTGGGCTTGTATTGTCTAGAGACTTCTTTTGCTTGTTCCTCTGTGGTGGGCAGTGGCTACAAACTGCTGCTGTTACTGAACAGAATTTCACAGCTCTACGGTCTGATGAAGGGGGTGGACATGGAGGAGAACTGCAAATGAACTGGGGAGGAGGGATGGGTCTTTGCTGCAGGAAGCGCTGCAGAGACATCGAAGAGTTTGGTATCACGTGAAGACTGCAAGCATTGCTAGAAAATGGGGCAGTCTTGAGAGCCGTACAACTCTGTTAAACCTCTGTGCTATGTTTAGGAGCTTAGTGCTTTACCCTCAAGGCCATGGAAAGCTCTGGAAAGTGGTAAGGTTACCTGTGCATTCCAGGTACTTAACTGGCAGGCATTTCCTTGAGGAGACGCTTGAGAGTTCAAACTTCTGTTTAAGCAGTAGAGAAAAAAAGTAGAAGAATATATTTGCCCTATGGCTTTTATCCTAGTCAGTGATGACTGGCCAGTGCTAGTGGTTTCTAGTTTATTCTGTTTTCATAGAGGTAGGACAAGTAGCTATGTGTCCAAAGCTGGGAGAAATTGGTATGCACTGTTCTGGGTTTTCCTGAAATGCCTGCAGTACTCTAAAGGTATTGGCTTGTCAGAATGAATTGTTCATCCTTTTGGATACATGTACATTATGATGCCCACGAGCAGGGACTGTGGACACTTTGAAGTGGGTAGGAGTGCCATTTATTCCTTTGTCTCCACTGAAGAGGAAGAGTTAGTCTGGTTCCACTTGAGCGCTGTGCTCTTCTGTGTCAAGAGCCTCTGAACTGTGGCAAAAGGGCAGGAGGCTGGTTAAGTGGGTCTGGAACGGGCACTGTAGGCGTGGTTCAGCCCCAGCAATTAGCTGCCACCGGTCCTGCTTTGTGAAGGAGGCCAGGAAGGAAGGTCCACATGGACGACAGTTTGACGTTAGGAAGACTCAGGTGTTCTCTCTACTGTGATTATTCCCCATTCCAGTCACTGATAGAAGCAGTTGCTTCTACAGCCTTTCATCTGCAGCTGTCTGCTGCTTGCTTTTCCTGAGAACTCCAGGCTGACTCCTTGTACTGCCTGAGCTGGCCTCTTATCAGAAGAGAAGATAAGGCACGGGTTTGGGCAGCCAGGAGAACAACTTACATAAGCAAGGACAGCTTCTCCAGCAGTCCTGCTTTGCTTTTGTTTTGTCACGCCCCGCCCCAACTCTCCATGGCTTTCTGCTTGCTTGCTTGCTTGCTTTTGGTTTGTATTTTAAATTTTCCTCTAAATCCTTTAGGCTGTGAAATTATTGCCAAGAGTTCATTTATTCTTCTGGTTATTACTCTGACAAATTTGGAATCCCTCGGGGCCTAGATTTTTTTCACATTCTAACTCCTAGTTCCCTAACAGACAAGCTAACAAACTTTGCCATTTTTTTCTCTTCTAGCACTAGGTCCCCTTCCAGGCCCCTGCTTTGGGTAGTCTGTGTGGGTCTCGGCACCCTCTCCCCACTGTAATCGTACACAAGTGGCTATCACATCTCGAGAAAGACTGGGTAGCCTGTTTCCTTGCTCTGTATGTAAGAGCAGAAATCCCTGCAGGCCCAGCTTCCCTTCTCAGAGCATTAGTTTCTGGACCACAGCACCTCTCGTATTTCCCTATCGTAACTGCCCAGTTTCCCATCTACTGTCCTGAGCTCCTCCTTTAATATTCTGCTTTACTGTGTGCAACCAGTGAAACTGTGTTTGCCACCTCCATTGTCTTAGTCCATTCGGACTGTTGTAACAGCATGCCACAGGCGGTGACTTGTGTACCACAGACATTTCTTTCTCACAGTTCTAGAGGCTGCAGAAGTTCAAGATAAAGGCTTTGGCAGGTCAGATTTTTGATGAGGAGCCTGTTCCTCATAGGCACTTGCTTCTTCTCACATGATGGGGAGGTAAACAAACTCCATGAAGCCTGTTTTAGAAGGATAGCACTCACCTCCCAAAGGCCTCATGTCCTAAATATCATCTCCTTGAGGGGTTAAGATTTCAACATACAATTTGGGGTATGCAGACATTTATTCTGTAGAACTTCTGATTATAATTTGTTCAGAATTAGGTTTTTTTAAATATTTATGTTTATTTTATATGTATGGGTATTTTGCTTGCATGTGTGTGATGCATATGTAGGTGTACTAGATGCATGTATGCAGTCCCTGAGAAGGCCAGGAGAGGGTGCTGGATCCTCTGGCACTGGAGGTACAAACAGTTCTTAGCTGGCGTAAGGGTGCTGGGATTTGAACCCTGGTCCTCTGTAAGAGCAGCATGTACTCTTAACCGGTGAGCTCTCTCTCCAGCCCTTCAGAATTGGATTCTTTTTCTTTTTCTTTTTTTCCCCCGAGGCAGGGTTTCTCTGTGTAGCTTTGCACCTTTCCTGGAACTCACTCTGTAGCCCAGGCTGGCCTTGAACTCACAGAGATCCACCTGGCTCTGCCTCCTGAGTGCTGGGATTAAAGGCATGCGCCACCACCGCCCGGCTGGGTTCTTTTTAAAAAGACTTCTGCCATCCTACCTTCTATCATGCACCTCTCCCCCATTCAGTATTTCATAGTTTTTGAAGTAAAATACTTTGTTTCAAGTTTCTTTCTCTTATTTCCTCAAAAATAAATACACAAATAAATGATAAGCTGTTTCTTTAAAAATAAAATTCTATTTAACTTTAACAAGCTCAGTTTTCTACTTCTGGGACTCTAATCTTTTTTCTTTTTTTTTCTTTTTTTGGTTTTCCGAGTCAGGGTTTCTCTGTGTAGCTTTGCGCCTTTTCCTGGAACTCACTTGGTAGTCCAGGCTGGCCTCGAACTCACAGAGATCCACCTGGCTCTGCCTCCCGAGTGCTGGGATTAAAGGCGTGCGCCACCACCGCCCGGCGGGACTCTAATCTTGAGCGATGATTCCTACAGAAAGTGCTTGATGCACAATGGTAGGATGCTATTTATTTTGTATTAACTCATTGTCTCTCTCAGGATAGTGTCTTGTTATGTAACCCTGTCCTAGAATTCACTATGAGCCAAGCTGACTTTGAATTTCCATTAACCCTCCTGCCTCTGCCTCCCAAGTACTGGTATTACAGGTAAAAGTTCACCTCGTCCAGTGGCATTTTCGGACATATATCAATATACTTTATTCTTTTCTCACCGTGTAGCCCTGTCTTGTCTGGAACTTGCTATGTAGACCAGGCTGGCCTCAAATTCACCAAGACCTTCCTGTCTCTGCCTCCCGAGTGCTAGAACAGAGGGGCAACCAGACATGCTTTGTCCTTATTGGACTCCTCCCTCGTTACTTCACACTGGTCCCTCCATACCTCCAACTCGTTCCCTCCTGCTTACCTGACACATAGAACCCCCATTTTTTCCTCTCCCCTTCCTCCTTTTCTTGTTTTCCCAGCATTCATTCGGGAGGCCGAGGCAGGAGAATCTCTCTGAGTTCCAGGATAGCCATGTCTACATAGTGAGACCCTCTTTCAAACAAGTAAACAAACAAACAACTCCTTTTCTGGATGTTTGTGTAAATAAAATGTGATATGTAGTCTTTAGTATTTGACTTCTTTCTCTTAGCATATTTTTAATTTAAAAGATTTATTTTATGTGTATGAGTGTTTTGCCTGAATGTATGAGACTTTATTTATTTTTTCTCTGCCTGTCTGCCTCCTTTCTCCTCCTTCTGCTCCTTTTTTGAAACAGAGTCTCTGTGTAGCTCAGCCTGGCCTGAGCTCACATGGGTCTCTCTGCCTCAGCTTCCTGAGTGAACTGCAAAGCCTAACAAAGTTCTAATTCTTGGTGGTATAGTTATTGTGATTGTTGTGAAGGATGTAACGTACATCTTTACATTAAATGCTGTTATTTGCTTTACATTAAATGGCTGCCCTGGAACTCACTTTGTAAACCAGGCTGGCCTTGAATTCAGAGATCCATTCACTTCTGCTTCCCAAGTGCTGGGACAAAAGGCCTGTGCCACCATGCCTGGCAGTCAGTATGCACTCTTACACTAAGAGTGACGTCTTTTAGTTTGCATTTTGTTTCTAGAATCTTTTTTTTTTTTGTTTGTTTGTTTGTCGAGACAGGGTTTCTCTGTGTAGCTTTGCGCCTTTCCTGGAACTCACTCTGTAGATCAGGCTGGCCTCGAACTCACAGAGATCCACCTGGCTCTGCCTCCCGAGTGCTGGGATTAAAGGCGTGCGTCACCACCGCCCGGCTTGTTTCTAGAATCTTAAATTCTGTATTCCTGGTTATATATGTGTTCGTATTTCTCTGATTGCTTAGATGATATTCTCTTTGGCACCCATTTAAAGCATTTCACTAGCTAGTCACGAGTTGTTTTATGCTTGGGGCTTGTTGCCCATCTCGCTTCTATGTTGGATGTGGGCTTGCTGCTCTCTTCAGATTGGAAAGTAGTTGACCACGTTTCTTCAGGTGTGTGTTGCCTCCTTTCCTGGCCTTCCTTTCCTTTGAGAATTCTATTACAAATGCATAGCAACTTGGGTTTGTTTTTGGTTTACTAATGCTCTGGTCACTTCTTTCTAGTCTTTTTTCCTTCTTTTTGTTTCAGTTGAAACCTTCTATTAAAACTCTTCAATTTTCTATACATTTTCCAAACCTGCCATGAAATCACCATAGTGAACAGCCAGGCATGGTGGCATAGACCCATAATCTCAGTTCTTGGGAAGTGGAGACAAGAGCATAAAATGTTCAAGGTTATCCTTAGCTACATCATGAGTTCAGGGCCATCCTGGGCTACAAGAGAACTTTTCTCAGAAACAAACAAAAACCACCAAGTGTATTTTGCATCTTAGACAGTGTAGTAGTCATTTTCAGAAGCTCTAGACTCTGAGTAGTTTACTGAATACAGGATTAGTTCCCCTTGTCTGTCAGAAATAGCAAACCCTGGATAAACTATATTATCTTATTATATGAACATACTTGTGAGGAAGTTGAATTCATGAATTAGGCACAGCCAGGGACTATATCAGCCGGTTTTTCTATTACCGTATTAAAATACCTGAGCTAATCAAAGTATGAAGAGTAAAGGTTTGTGGTGGCTCATGGATTCAGCAGTTAGAGTCTGTGGTTGGTTGACTTGTTGCTTGTGGGTCTATGGGGCACAGTCTATCATGGTGGGAGTATGTGGCAGAGGAGAGGCCTGGGATCCAATTGCTTCTCCCCATTGACTTCCTCTGGCTAGGCCTTTCTTCCTACTTCTTAAAGTTTCTGTTGGAAGACCAAACCTTTAACACTTGGATCTTTGGTGGACATGTCAAACCCAAACTATGGCAGAGACTAATATCAATAACTGATAAAGTAATAAAACAATGACTGTATTTAGTAAAATATGGGTTACTTGAACATATGCACTGTTACAATGACAGATAACCAAGGTAGCTATGATTAATAGGCAGGTAGCAAATACAGTGTAGATACAATACAAAGGGGTAATTCAGGTTCCAGGAGGGATAGACTAGGATGGCATGGGATTTTATCACGCTATGAAGAATAATGTGCAGTTTAGAACTTATGCATTGTTTTGTTCTGGAATTTTCCATTTAATATTTTCAGAATGCATTGATGTTTGGTAACTGAAACCACAGCAAGCAAAATTATGGCTTAGGAAGAACTACTATATGTTTACCTTCTACAGCTTCTTGAATATGTGTATTGAAATAAAATGATTATTTCATTTTGTGATGCTTAATCACACCTATGGCCTGTGCACAGGAGGCAAGTGCCGTATTCCTAACCCTTTGGTTCTTTTGAGACAGGGTCTTTTACATAGCTAGGTGGTTACATAGCCCAAGCAGTTCTTAATCTCATGACCCTCCTGTGTCAGCCTTCTGAGTGCTGAGATTAAAGTGTACATCACCATATTTCATTTTTCCTTCCTTCTTTCCTTCCTTCCTTCCTTCCTTCCTTCCTTTCTTCTTTTTCTCTCTTTCTCTCTCTCTCTCTCTCTCTTTCTTTCTTTTTTGGAGCTGAGGACCGAACCCAGGGCTTTGTGCTTGTTAGGCAAGCGCTCTACCACTGAGCTAAATCCCCAACCCATTTCTTTCTTTCTTTCTTTCTTTCTTTCTTTCTTTCTTTCTTTCTTTCTTTCTTTCTTTCTTTCTTTCTTTCTTCCTTCCTTCCTTCCTTCCTTCCTTCCTTCCTTCCTTCCTTCCTTCCTTCCTTCCTTCCTTTCTCCATTAAAGGCTCAGTGCTAGGGTTGGAATCCAGGGCCTCTCTCATGCTGGATTAGGTCTCTATCACTGAGCTATACCACCAGCCTGGATCAATTTTTTAAATAATTAATTTAAAAATTATTATTATTGATGTGTGTGGTCTGCATGTGTATGATGTGGAGCCAAGGGCATGGATGACGTGGTGGTCAGAGGACGTCATGGAGTTGGTTCTGGAAACTGAACTCGGGCCGTCAGGCTTGCACACCTGGCACTTTACTTACTTGATACCTGCCCAGGATCAGGTTTAACTGAAAGAGGTTTTCCCTGTCAGGACTTAGTTCCTGCTTATATCTCCATGTCTGGCTATTAATTAGGCACTTGCTTTTGTAAGTTTTACTTAGGAGGCTGCTGGTGACTTTGTGTCCCTGTGGGTGTTCTTGAGCTTGGCTCTGAAGTGTAGTCAAACTGTTTGAAAAACAATTTGATCTTTTGTTAGTGTTACTTTTGGTTTTTCGAGAAAGAGTCTCATTTGGTAGCTCTGGCTGTCCTGAAATTTACTGTGTAGACCAGGGTGGCCTCGATCTCATAGAGATGTTTGCCTCTGCTTCCTGAGTGCTGGGATTAAAGGTGTGCACCACCATACCTAGCCCTTTATTATTAGTTCTCTAACTAGTGCCCTATGAATTAGAAAATTCCCAATCCAGTTTTGTGGAGCAGGTGCTGTTCCCAGCCTTGTGAAGTTCAGTACTGCTCTTACAACCATTTCTAGATCCTTCCTTGGCCTGGGGTGGTTTCCTCACACCCAGGAGAGTTCTGCCCTGTGCATTCCTCTCCTCTAGACTCCAGCTGCATCTCTTCAGCTCAGACAGAGGGTCTCCTTATGTAGTTTGGGCTGCTGTCAAACTCATAGTCTTTCTGCCTCTATTTCCCAAATGCTATGACTACAGGTAGGTGTAGCCAGAAGTTTTCCTGGTCCCACCCGGCTCGCAGCCGCTCAGACCCAAATAAATACACAGACACTTATATTAATTTAAACTGTTTGGCCTAATGGCTCAGGCTTCTTGCTAGCTAGATCTTACACTTAAATTAACCCATAATTCTTATTTATGTTTAGCCATGTGGCTTGGTACCTTTTCCCAGTTCTGCCTTAACATCTTGTTTCTCATGGCGGTGGTGGCTGGCAGCATCTCCTGACTCAGCCTTCCACTTCCCAGAATTCTCCTCTCTGCTTATCCCGCCTACACTATTCTTCCTGCCTGGCTACTGGCCAATCAGCATTTTATTTATCATCAATCAATCAGAGGAACACATTTCACAGCATACAGAAAGACATCCCCAGGGCCAGAGAGATGGCTCAGAGGTTAAGAGCACCGACTGCTCTTCCAGAGGTCTTGAGTTTAATTCCCAGCACCCACATGGTGGCTCACAACCATCTGCAATGAGATCTGGCACCCTCTTCTGTGTACATAATAAATAAATCTTTTTTTAAAAAAATGACATCCCCAGCAGGTACGTGCCACCAAATCTGGCTTTATACATGCTTTTTAAAACATTTTGATGACTTGGCATGGTGTCACATTCCTTTAATCCCAGCATTTGGGAGTCAGAGACAGGCGGGTCTCTGTGGGTTCAGTGCCATAGGCTCAAAAATAATTTGTTTTTGTTTTTGTTTTCTGTTTTGGCATTCATAGTAGCAAAACTACTCATTCTTGGAGACTCACTCCAAGCTTCATGTCTCATGGTTCTGTTTTCAGGCCACTCGGAACTACCAAATATGTCCTTGACCATATCTTCCAGAGTTTTCAGTTACTGTCCCAGTCTACTTCCATGCTTCCCACACTAATAGGAAGTGGAGTCGATAACAGCTTATTCTTGAATGACTTTTATTTAACCCCTGGTCCTATGGAATTTTCTACTGAAGTCACTCCTGCTGGGGTCGTTGGTAAATTCCCAACTGCCCATCAGATTTGTTCCTGTCAGCCTGTATTTATTTGATAGGAGGCCACTCGGCCTTGTCTCTCACGGCTGACTGTACTTTGTGTCTTGTTAGTGTGCACCCTCCTGCTTCGCGGTCCTTCTCTCTGACTACAGTGTCTGAGTATTGAGCTCACCTCATGCACTGGAACCCGCACTTGTGCCTTGAATGCCTGTGTCCTTCGCTCATGTGCTCTTTTATTGTAGTTTACCTTTTCTGTGGCTTCAGCTGCCATGTGGGAACATGGATCCCAGTCTGAGTCTTCACTGACATTTCCTAGAGATGTTGTCCATTCGATATGTCTGTAACATGACTTGCCCATTATTTCCCCGTACTCTGTCTCAGTTTGACATTACTGTACAGTCAGCCTTTCATGCAGCCTAGAAACACTGGTGTTATCTCCGACTCATTTTCCCCAACTCCCAGGTCTATTTTGGCTTTACACATATTAGCTCTTTAATATTTTGAAATTTATCCCACGAGAGGAATTTCCAGTGATGATGGCAGACTGAAGTGGCCTCCTGGTCCTTCACAGATAATAATGATTTTTTTTTTTTTTTTAAGACAAAGGACATAAAGGAACTGGAAAGAACCCAGAAGAATATATAAGCTAGAGGAAAGTTTAATTTTGAAAGATGAAAACTGGAGGTGATAAAATGTTCATTTGCACTTTAAAAAAGTGTTGCCCGCGGGCACCCAACAGGCTCCCTACTAGAGGAAAGTGCTGAGAGGAAGCCTGACTGCCTCCTGGTGGCCAGGACCAGGGTGTGCAGTAGTGCTGTGCGTACACTTAGCAGCAGGACCTTCCTTTTCTTTTATTTTCTTTTCTTTTTCAAGACAGGGTTTCTCTGTGTAGTTTTAGTACCTGTCCTGGATCTCACTCTGTAGACCAGACTGGCCTCGAACTCACAGAGATCCGCCTGGCTCTGCCTCCCAGTGCTGGGATTAAAGGCGTGCGCCACTGCTGCCGGGCGCAGGAGGAGGACCTTTTAAGGAAAACAAACAACCAAGCAGATGGACCCCATATCCTGACTGAGCTACAGTCCCCGCCTGCACCCTGTGCTGTGGCGTGGGGACTGCAGGAGGCCTGGTGAGGAAGCACACAGGGACGAGGAAGGCTCGGGTGGATATGGGAAGACAGTCTGTGCCAGGCTGAGCTTAAGGCTTTTGCCTCTTACACCAAGTACATCTCCCAACCATGAGGAAGCAGGTGATCAAAGTCTCAAGTCTTAGACTCACTTAGACTCAGAAAACAGAGTCGTGACTGAAAAGTTAGAGAGGATTCCTCTCTAAGCAAAGAAAACAGAGTGATGGCTCTCAACACGACATCTGAATCACCACCTTCCAGACTCAGGGAACGTCTCAGAAGGGGGGCGGAGGGCAGGGAGAGTGCTGCCAAGCAGTCTTCTGGACAGTATGACAGTTGCTTTCACGAACTCACTGCAGCTGTGGTTCCTGAGACCTGACGAAGACTGGCCCTGTCACGGTTCTATCATGTATGGAGGAGGGACTCCTGAGGCCTCACCCCTCCTTAAGGAACTGCCCACGGTTAGTTAGTGGTTGCTGGAGGAGGGGTATCATTTCCTTTTCCTTATCCACTGAGAAGTTGCCCACCCTCCAGCAAATAACTGCTGAGCCATGGTCATGCAATCAAGCATAATTCAACTCAGTGGGGGAAGACATGAGATTGGGGGGGAGGGCACTGCTGGGAAGAGGTGGGGAGAGGATAATGGGAGGTGACAACATTCCTCATATGCATGTGTAAAACTGTCAAAGAATAATTTTTTAAAAAGGAAATCAGAGTGAGACTAGGCCTCAAACCGGAGTTTTGAGTATTTTATTGAGTATATTATTATTATAATCAGATAAAAGGCTGTCAACAGAAACTGACTCCATGTTGACTCAGATGATGGGATCAGCAGTCCAAAATGCCCAAGTAGCTGCTGTTTTTGTAGTCAGAAACTCAAAGGAAAACTGCCCATTTGAAGTGCAAAGAATTTCAGACCAGAAACAGAAGCAAACTACTTTTGTCACAAGTGTAATTGTGCATAAAAAAAATTGTATGGATTCTACATCAGAGATGGCAAAGTTGTAGGATATAAGGTCAATGTACAAAGATCAATTGTTTGATATATTAACAATGAAGATAGAAACTGAAGTTTTTAAAATGCGTAATAACGTTGAAAGCCATGGATTCTTTAGGAATAACAGACAAAAATACATCCAAAAGCTGTATACTGAGAACTGTAAAACATTGATTGCTGAGAGAAACTGAAGAAGGAAATACACAGAGAGAGAAGCTATTTTAATAGGTTGTCTAGTGTTTCCTCCAGGACCCCTGTGCTCTCTTCTCGTCCTCTGGATCCTCAGCATCCTACCTTATTTGGGAGCAGGGCATTTGCAAATGTAATTTAAGGAGCTCGAGAAGAGATATTTTATGGATTGACCTTAGAATCCAGTGACTAGTGGCATTACAAAGGAAAAAAATAAGCTGGGCGATGGTGGCGCATGCCCTTAATCCCAGCACTCGGGAGGCAGAGCCAGGTGGATCTCTGTGAGTTTGAGGCCAGCTTAGTCTACAGAGCAAGTTCCAGGAAAGGCTCCAAAGCTACACAGAGAAACCATCTTAAAACAACAACAACAACAAAAAGAAAGAAAGAAATAGAGATTGAGATTCTCAGAAAAGGAAGAGATTAGGTTTGGGTTGCTATAAACCAAGGGATGTTGTTTTAATTATTGTCCTATTGCTGTGAAGAGACATCATGACCAAGAAAACACTTATAAAAGAAAGCATTTAACTGGGGACAGTTTCAGTGGGTTAGTCCATGATCATCATGGTGGGAACCAGATAGGCAGGGTGCTGGACCAGTAGCTGAGATCCTTACATCCTGATCCACAGGCAACAGGCAGAGAGAGACACTGGGCCTGATGTGGACTTTTGAAACCTCAAAGTCCACTCCCAGTGACTCACCTCCTCCAACAAGGCCACATCCACTCCAAGGCCACACCTCCTAATCCTTCCCAAACAGTTCCACTAATTGGGAACCAAGCATTCAAACATGTGAGCCTATGGGGGCCTTTCTCATTCAATCCACCACAGATGTTAAAAGTCTCTGGGCGCTAGACAAGACAAAGAAAGGCTGTCTAGAGCTCTGTTGCAGAAGTGGTCCTGACATCTTGCCTTTAGACTTATGTCTCTGGAACCAAGACAAAGTTCTGTTGTTTTAATGCTAAATTTATGGTAACTTTTCATGACTGTTCTAAGAAACCAATATAGCTGTCTCATGGATCAGTACTGATGAGCAAAAAATGATTTTGGAAAAGGCAAAGTTAGATGACCTAAACTAACTAGAAAATTTGTTATAACTAGAAATTTAGTAATCCAATTGTTCAGGTCTCCAATAAATATATAGCAGATATTCAACATTAATCATTAGGAAATCCCAAGGGAAAACCACAGTATGCCGCCTCCACCTTCAAAAAGGAATCTAAAAGTCATCCATAGCAAATGTAGTCCGAGCTGACCTGGAATTTGGTATGTAGCCACAACTGGCCTTGAACTTGCAGTGATCCTCCTGCCTCTGCATCTGTCTCTGCTTCTGCCTCCCAAGTGCTGAGATTAAAGGCGTGTGCCACCACACACAGCTAAGCCGACATTTTTATAAAAGGGTGAGCTGAGCTCAGTGGTTGGGTTTGAAAACTGAAAATAGAGAGGGAACAGGGAGAGAGGAGGAGGAGGAGGAAGAGGAGGAGGAGGAAGGGAGCAAGACAGTTCTTTGAGGTAGGGTGGCACTCACCTGGGAAGCTGAGGCAGGAGGATTATATATTGGAAGCCAGCCTGGGTTACATAGTGAGACCCTGTTACTGTGTCATTCTATTCATGTGACATTCTAGAAAATGGAAAATGATTTTTAGTGACAGTAAGTTAAGGGTGCTGCTTGGGGAATGTAGGTGGGGAGGGAAACGGATTACAAAGGAACGTGGGGGATCTTTGGAAGTGAAAGGTACGCTCATTTGAATTGATGATTTCATAGGTGTTCACATCTGTTCAAATCTGACCAAGTATAAGCATCAAATATCTTTTGTGTCAATTATACCTTAAGAAAGCCTTAAAAATGTGCAAAGCTCTGAACAGACCTCACCAAAGGAAAACAAGGACTGGTCAGTAGGTACATGAAAATACGTCCAACTTCATTTAGTGAAGTGCACAGTAAGGGTCCCTGTCACAACCGTTAGAATAACCAAGTAAAGAACAGGAACAGCAGGTGTGGAGCTGTGGCCTGGAGCCCTTGTGCTCCGCTGTGGGAGTGTAAACTAGCACCCAGCTTAGCTGACAGCTCAGAAGGTTAAACTTGCCAGGTGTGGTGGCGCACGCCTTTAATCCCAGCCTTGGGGATCCCAGCCTTGGGGAGGCAGAGGCAGGCGGACCTCTGTGAGTTCAAGGCCATTCTGGTCTACAGAGCGAGTTCCGGGACAGCCAGAACTGTTACACAGAGAAACCTTGTCTCAAAAAAACAAAACAAAAACCTTATTTGTAAAAATATATGTATCCAAACATTTATATCAGCTTTATTTATAAAACCTGGGGATTGAAAACAACTTAAATCTATACCAGTGAGTGAATGGAAAATAAATTTTGATGTATGTCTGTAATGGAATACTATTCAGTAAAATAAAAAAGTACTACCAATATATTCAGTACCATGGGTGAATCTCAAAACCATGTTGTGTGAACACAGCCAGAAATAAAAATAGAATACATCCAGTTCCTTTTATATAAAGTATAAGAAAACCCAAACTGGTCTTTCTGTGACAAAACAAATCAGTGTCTGCCTGAGTCTGGAGGTGGAGGCAGGGACTTAGTGAAAAGGACATCAGTGAACCCTAGGGGCTAATAGAGATGTTCTGTCTCTAGGTTGTTGTTATGTGGGTGTGTACACTTGTCAGAAATTGACCTCATGTTCTGATGTGTGAGTTTATGTCGATTATGTTCCAGAAAGTTGATTCGTAAGACTCCCTCCCTCCACCCTGGCTTGCCTACTCTCCATTCCTCGGTGGTTGCCTGTGTGGTGGTCCTGTTGTCACTGCTTCTGTGCCCCCGAGAGTGCAATGTGACCTACAGACAGACACCTGATTGTGTCCTTCTCTGCATGTGGTCCTCTAATCGTTCACCAGCGTGGCTCTTAAAGTGGCCACCAGTGCCTTGCATCTGCCCATCCCTGTCTTCCAGCTCATGTCTGTAGCTTCCTGCCTCTCGCTGTGCTCATGGCTTTAGTCTCCATTACCCTATGCTAATTTCATGTCTGTGCCTGTGTTCCTTCTCTACCCCGGGCCTTCTGTGTGGTAAACAGCTGTTCACCTTTTAAAACTCAGCTTAGGAGTCCTCTTACCCAGAGGGCTGCAAGGGAGAAAAGATGACGTGCTCTAGTTATTCCTTCAGTTCATCATGACTCTTTTAGGAATATTTACTGTTTGACCTTATGCTTTTAGTTTGCTTCCCTTGTTAGCTGAGCATAATATTTGGTAATTTTTTTAAGTTTAAAAACTCTTATATGTGTATGGATGCTTTGCCTGCATCTATGTCTGTACACTGTGTGTGTGCCTGGTCCTCACAGAGGCCAGAAGAGAGTTGTTGATCCTTCGAACTGAAATCACCACATGTGATTGTGAGCCACCATGTGGCTGCTGGGAATTGAGCCCACCCAGGTCCTTGGAGGAGCAGCCAGTGCTCTTGACTGCTCGGTCCTTGCTTCAGCTCCCTCGTTATTTTGTTTAAAAAAAAACTTTGAGACAGGCTTTTACTCCATAGCCCAAGCTAGCTCAGATTCTTGGCAATGTTTTTGCCTCAGCATTCTGAGTGCTAGAATTTTAGGTGAGAGTCACCATGCCCAGCTGATGAAACTTTTTGTATGGAAATAAAACCCCAGAAGATTCATATTACTTTTTGTCTATAATTTGTGGTTCTGGGGATCAAACCCAGGGCTTGTACGTGTCTGGCAGGCATTCTACCAATGAGTCTTTGTCTCCGAATTTTAACACTATTTGACTTTGGGTGGTAAGATAAATTTCTTCAATGTTTTTTTACAGCATTCCATGAGCCCAGCCCTATGAGTCTATAATTTTGCTCACTGTAGTTAATCTCTCATGTTTCCTTAGGTCTACAAAGCCACCACAGTTCCCAGCCCCTTCACCACTGACCACACTACACAGACTCCTGATTGGCCGAAGAATGTGTCCGTCCATCCCGAACCATCAGAGCATTCCAGTCCTACGTCCAGTACTCAGCAAACAAAAGTCACTGAGCCCAGTTCACCTGACTCCCCTCTTCCAGCGGCCCCCTCCTACAGCTATGCTACCCCTACGCCCCAGGCCTCTGCCCAGAGCACCTCAGCACCACAGCCAGGTGAGGCTCACTGCTCCTGGCCTTGGAGATGAGAGGAGAAAGTAGAGTGTTTGATTAAAGTCTTCCCATTTAGAGAGAACAGGGGAGGCACACCTGACTGCTGGACAGCACCCTGTCTGTGCCCCTGATCCCTACCTCAGCAGCTGCCCAACCTGGGGCACTTAATGGAGCTCATTTTCTCAGAGCCAGATTCTACTGTGACCTAAAGGCACAAGACTTTCTGGGTATGGTGGTGCACACCTGTTTTTTGGGGGGTGGAGGCAGAAGGACCATGAATTCAAAATCATCCTTGGCTGTGAGTTTGAGACAAGCCTGAGCTACATGAAACCATCTAAAACAAACAAGCAAAAATCTAAATAAATAAATAATAGGGATGATATGACGGGTGATGTTCAAAGAATGAAGAAACATATGTTCAGGGAGACAGTGTTGATGCACCCATCTGCTTCGCAGCAGCCTGGCTGTGGGTCAGGCATTTGCCACCTGATTCTCAGAACATTTTTATTTCCAAACCAACCACGGGAAGGGGCTTAGACCTAGACCTTTGCCTTACCAAGTCTGCCTGATGGTTCAGGGTTGAGAGACCACATGGAGATAGTCCATCAGTAGCTAATGGGTAAACCCAAAAAGTCAGGGTTGAAGCAAAACCAGTGAACACTTTTTTTTTTTGGCCAATTTTGGTTTCCTAGGGTCTCCTTTGCTGGTAATGGAACATGCCGTGTTCCAGCCCTGAAGCTGCATGTGATTTCTGTGTTCAGGTGAATGCCTGCCGAGTTTCTATTGAAACTGAAGGCTTTGGCTTCCGCTGTATTGACTAGCCAGTTCTGGTCAGTTAAACTGAGTATAATGGCTTTTTTTTTCCTCCCTGAAAGTCATACCAGAGAGCTCTTATTCCATCTCCTGGGGCAGCTGCAGGCTGTAGCTTCCATAAAGGATGGCTTCATCTCTCTCTAAGTACAATGTTCCCAAGCAGAGGCAGATAAGCCTCAAGTTTCTTATTTGTCCAGGAATCCCTTTTCACCCCCAGCCTTGGAATCTAAGTTGACTGGTCTGTTGTTTGCTGGAAGGTCTCCTAGAATTGAGGTCTCGTATCAAGTAAGCAATTATTGCCAGAGGACCAAGACTGAGTCAGTGGTTTTCAGTGGGTCTAAACCGTCTGCTCTCTCCAGCCCCCAACAATTATTTGGTACAAAATATCGGTAAGGCCAAAGTTGAGAAACACAGACACATAGGAGCTAGGTAGCAAATAGTGTGAGAGCAGCGCATGGCTATGTGTGGATTTGGGAGTTCCAGAAATGCAAGAGTGACTCAAGAAGTGGGCCAGAAGGCAGTGGTCTGGAAAGAGCTCTTGGAGAGCAGGCCGTTTAAACTAGGAACAAAACGTAGACTGTAGGAAAGGTAAACATCCCACTTGGGCCAAGAGCTGCAGTGGTCTCCACGTGCTTCACAAAGGCTCCATGGCTTCTGTGATGCTAAGAGGGAAGACTAACTAGAGGCAGGGCTGGGTGGGAAAGGTGAGTCCATGTGGTTGTATGCCAGGTCAGGGTTCCTGTGGGAGGCAGGAGTCTCAAGTAGGAGAGTGACACTGGGGTGTTTTAGAAAGATTGGCGTACATGTCATAGCAAGACCAGATGGACTGGGGTAAGGTGGGCCACAAGTGGGAGAGGAAGTAAGAATCTTGGAATAATCTTAACTGTGAACAATGAGTCAGTAGTTGCAGAAACTGGAACAGGTGGGCCTTCTGACTGACCTTATCCTTTGTTATTTATGTGTCTTATTAAAATGGTATTCACCTGATAAAAGCGGTCGCTGAGACAGAGTTTGAACTCTTGGGAAAGTGGTATATAAAAGAGACGTGGAGACAGACATTGGTTGCAGCACAGTGGAGAAGGAATGAGAGCACTGAGCTCCGTCTGATGTCAGTGAGCGCTTTAGCGGGGAGGGGAGGCGGTCAGCAGGAGTGAGTGTCACCAGCCTGACAGGTGGATTTGTGCTCTTCTTAGATTTGCTAAGAAGCAGCTCACTGATGACCTTGAGACACCCTTTGTAATGGAAAAGTGGATACAGAATCAAACTTGGGGGGATTACAGAGTAGAAAGACGCTGGCTGAGGGTGACTTGGGAAAGGGGTCTGGTCCCAAAGGAGGGGGACAGCAGTCCTGGTGTGCTTCTGATCACTGTACTGTCACTTGGTTCCAGTTGTAAAGGAGCTGGTGGTGTCTGCTGGGAAGAGTGTCCAGATCACCCTGCCTAAGAATGAAGTTCAGTTAAACGCCTACGTTCTTCCAGAACCAGAAGAAGGTATGCTAGCCCTTTGGGAACATTTCAGTTTGCGTTGCTGTCTCTAAGCCTCAGTGCATTGGCTTCTCTAACAGCCCTGTGAAGACAGGGAGCAGCATGTGGGCATACAAACCCACAGGCAGCACAGAAGGCAGTGGTCTGCACAGCTGGAGATCAGAGACTGTTTTCTTAGCAGTGCTGGGCACCACAAATGCTACGAAAGTGCTTTGCCATAGAGCTGCCCTTCCAGCCTCATCCTGGAGGCTTTGATGTCAAGCCTATGTTCAAATCCTAATTCACTCAGTCATTGGCTCAATTGTTTTAAGCAAATTACTCCTGAGTTTTTCTCAGTGAAGATGGGAACAATAATCCCTGTTTACAACATTCCTTGAAAGGGCAACATGTGACAGTATATAAGTGACCTCTTCAGTGCCTCGCTGATGTTCTTTAGTGTGCCTTTATATAAGATTGTGTCCATGTAAAAGGGAACAGCCAGGCTGGGTATAATTCACTGGTAGAACACTTGGGAGAGGGAGGAAGGGGAAGGAACCAAGGCTCAGATGAACCTGCTTACTTTGCCTAAACAACTAGTAAGTAATAGGTGTGGGACTTGAAAGTATTCAAGACTGCTGCTAATATAGATTTGTTACTTGAGAAAGTCAGGGCTGGCAAGGTGGTTCAGTGTGTAAAGGCTCTTGCCACCAAGCCTGATGACCCAAGTTCGAGTCCCACAACCCACATGATGAAAGGAGAGAACTGACTCCTACAGATTTTCCTGTGACCTACATGCATATGTACACACACACACACACACACACACACACACACACACACACACACACACGAGGTGGGGAGGTAAATTTAACAAAAAGATTTTAAAATAAAAAGTACAAGCTTCAACATGACAAATAAAATTTATAAGTTATATAAGAGAGTTGGTAGCCACTAGGCGTGGTGGTACACTCCATTAATCTCGGCACTCGGGAAGCAGAGGCAGGCAAATCTCTGAGTTCCAGGCCAGCCTGGTCTACAGAGTGAGATCCAGGACAGCCTGGTCTACAGAGTGAGATCCAGGACAGCCAGGGCTACACAGAGAAATTCTGTCTCAAGAAACTAAAGGAAAAGAAAAAAAGAGAAAATAAATATATAATAAATGATAAAGTATTTGTTAAAAAGAGTTGGTGATAAATTCACTGTTTAAAACTTTGTATTATGAGGTTTTAAACGTCATCCATTTCATCTTTTAAGAGTATGTCAGTATACCAGATTTGACTGGTAAACAGCCACAGTCTCTTAGGACCACCTATGACAGGGTGAAAACATTGAAAGGGATTGGTGTGTGTCACTTGTGTTAAAAGGCTAGCTGAGTCAAATGCTTTTCCCCCTCAGGATGAGCCCTTCTGTTTTGTTTGTGTTTCTGATTCACTTATTCTTTGTTGTTGGGTCTGGAGAGACTCCTCAGTGCTTAAGAGTATGTTCTGCTCATCCAGAGGACCGAGTTCAGTCCCCAGCACCCACATTGGGTGGATCATAACCACATGTAACTCCAGCTCCATTGGATCTGATGCCTCTGGTCTGTAGGGCACTCAGGTACACATACCCCCTCACAGACACATACTGCACATAATTTAAAAATAATGAAAAGAATATCTTTTTAAAATGTATTCTTTGTTGTTTTTTAGACAGTCTCACTGTGAAGTCCTAGTTGGCCTTAAACTCATTGAGAATCACCTTCCGGGTTGGGGATTTAGCTCAGTGGTAGAGTGCAAGGCCCTGGGTTCGATCCTCAGCTCCAAAAAAAAAAGAGAGACTCACTTTCCTCTGCTTCCCAAGTACTGGGATCAAAGGTGTGCACTTGGTTGAATTCAATATTCTTAATGTGGGAGTCTAATACCAAGTGATATATTCATGCAAAATATACTTTCTCAGAGCTAGAATCCTGATCTACTCTGTATTTCTGCTCTTGAAGTAATATTTCCTTATCAGTTCATTCCACTTTCTTTTTTTTTAATTGAAAAGTTTTTTTTTTTCTTCTTTTGGTTTTTTCGAGACGGTTTCTCTGTGTAGCTTTGCGCTTCTCCTGGAACTCACTTGGTAGCCCAGGCTGGCCTCAAACTCACAGAGATCCACCTGGCTCTGCCTCCCAAGTGCTGGGATTAAAGGTGTGTGCTACCACCGCCCGGCTGAAAAAGTTTTTTTTCGTGCAAAATATTTTGATCATGTTTTTCCTCTCTTTCAGTTCCGCCCAGATCTTCTTATTTTGTATATTTATATATTTTTTAAGATTTATTTATTTATTATGTATACAATGTTCTGCCTGAATGTATGTCTACAGGCCAGAAGAGGGCACCAGAGCTTATTACAGATGGTTGTGAGCCACCATGTGGTTGCCAGAAATTGAACTCAGGACCTCTAGAAGAACAGTCAGTGCTCTTAACCTCTGAGCCATCTCTCCAGCCCTATATTTATATTCTTGTTTTCCTCTCTCTTCCAAGAACAAAACCACACCTCTTCCCCCCCCCAAAAAAAAAAAACCAGAAACAAACAAGATTCAAAAACAAATTTGAGGCCAACCTTGTCTACAGAGCTAGTTCCAGGACAGCCAAGACTACACAGAGAAACCCTGTTCAAAAAACAGGGCTGGAGAGATGGCTCAGAGATTAAGAGCACTGGCTACTCTTCCAGAGGACCTGAGTTCAATTCCCAGCAGCTAGCAACTACGTGGTAGCTCACAGCCATCTGTAATGAGATCAGATTCCTTCTTCTGGTGTACAGGAAGACAGAGCACTCACTCATATACATAGAATACATGAATAAATAAATACATCTTAAAAAAGAGAAAAGGAAAGAAGAAACAACAATAAAACAAAAATAAGAAATAAACACATAGAAGTCCAATTAGACAAAAAAAATTCCTGAAACAAAGTTCATAAAAATACCCTTGAGTTTGTTTTGGCCAGCTTACTCCTGGGTGTAGGGTTTGCCCTAAGTGTGGCTGATATACCTAGGGGACTCCACTGGACAAAATTCACTGTCCCTTAGCCAGGGGTTTCAATTGCCATAGCTTCTTGGTTAGGAGTGGGACCCCATGTCCACTTCCCTTTTTCAGTTTTGGGACCCCATCCGGCTTGAACCTGTGCAGATTTTATCCACATTGGCACAATCTCTGTGAGTTTGTGTGTGCATCAATCCTGTTTTAGCTGTAGTAATGTTTCTTTTATGAATTTGAGTGCCTTTACTATGTTTGGTATATAAATGTTTAGAATTGCAATATCCTTTTGGTGGATTTTTCCTTTAACAATTATGTTGTATCCTTCCCTATCTCTTCTGTTTATGTTTTTTGTTTTTGTTTTTCTTGTCATATATTAAAATGACTATACCTGCTAGCTTCTTAGGTCCATTTGCTTAGAATACCTTTTTCTATCCTTTTACCCTGCCATGATGGCAAGGTGTGTTTTCTTAGATGTAGCAGAAAAATGGATCCTGTTTTCTGATCCAGTCTGTTAGTCTGTGTCTTATTATTGGGGAATCAAGACCATTAATATTAAGAGTTCTCAGTAACCAGAGTTTATTGGTTCTTGTCATTTTGTAGTTAGAGTGTCATGTACCCCCACCCCCATCCCCCTTAATGTATTGTTCTGGGAGTAATTATTTATTCCTTGTGTCTTCTTGGGTATGGTTAACCTCTTTAGACTGAAGTTTTTCTTCTAATGTCCTTACAGATGAACTGGTAGATAGAAATTGCTTAAGTTTGGTTTTATTGTGGGATGTTTTTCTTTATTTGTTGACTGTAATCAATGGTTTTGCTGGGTATCATAGTCTAGCTGACAGCTGTGGTCTCTCAGTGAGTAGAACATCTGTCCAGGCCCTTCAGGCTTTCAGAGTCTTCATTGAGAAGTCAGGTGTCACATGAATCTTAGAAGGTCTTATTAATAAAAACAAACCTGGTGCCAGGTATTGGGGTGAACGCTGAAAGATCAGAGAGACAGAACAGGCCACAGCTAACCTCACCTCGCCAGTGTCTCAGCTGAACTGGAAGCCTCTGAGTCCTCATCCGGAATGAATCTCAGCTGAACTGCGCTCAAAAGCCTAAAAGCTTAACAGACTCTAGTTCCTGGTTTTCACACCTTATATACCTTTCTGCTTCCTGCCATAACTTCCTGGCATGTGTCACCATGCCTGGCTGTTTCCAGTGTGGCTTTGAACTCAGAGATCTGAATGGATCTCTGCCTCCAGAATGCTAGGATTAAGGTGTGTGTGCCACCATTTTCTGGCCTCTATATCTAGTGGCTGTTCTGTCCTCTGACCCCAGATAAGTTTATTAAGGTGCACAATATGTTGGGGGACACAATATCACCACAGTCAGGTGTTATTCTAATGGGCCCACATTTATATATGAATTGGTCTTTTTCTTTGCAACTTTTAATTTTCTGTTTTTGTTTGTACATTTGGTGTTTTCATTATTATGTGTTGTGGGAATTTCTTTTCTGGTCCAATCTATTGGTTGTTCCATATGCTTCTTGTACCTTCATAGGTTGGGGAAATTTTCTTCTATGATTTTATTAAGAGTATTTTCTTTGGGGCCTGAGGAGATGGCTGACAGGTTAAGAGCACTGGCTGCTCTTCCAGAGGTCCTGAGTTCAATTCTCAGCAACCATAGGGTAGCTCACAACCATCTGTAATGAAATCTGGTGCCCTCTTCTGGCCTGCAGGGATACATGCAGAAAGAACACTGTATACATAATGAATCTTAAAAAAATACTTTCTGTGCATCTGGGTTTCTTCTTCCTCTATTCCTATTATTCATAGATTTGTTCTGTTCATTTTCATAGTGTCCCAGATTTTTGAATGTTTTCTTCCTAAGTTTTTTTTTTTTTTTTTTTTTAGAGTTAATTTTTTTGTTTTATTTTGAATGAGCTATCCATTTCTTATACATTGTCTTTAGGACCTGAAATTCTTTCTTGCATGTTCTGTTGATGAGGCTTACCTCTGAGGCTTTTTATTTATTTGTATATATTTTATTTATTTGTTTGTTTGTTTATTTTTGGTTTTTCAAGACAGAGTTTCTGGCTGCCCTGGAACTCACTCTGTAGACTAGGCTGCCCTTGAACTCAGATATCTATCTGCCTGCCTCTGCCTCCTGAGTGCTGAGATAAAAGTGTGCGCCACCACCACCGCCCACCACCGCCCGGCACCTCTTGAGGTTTTTGTTTGACATCTTCAGTTCTTCATCTTCAGTTTTATTTCATTTCAGGTTGGTTTTTGTTTTTTTGGTTTTTTGTTTTGTTTTGTTTTTTAGTGATACATTTCTACTTCCATGTGTTGAACTGTTTTCATTATTTCACTCATTTGTATTTTCCTTGTCTTCATTAAGGCATTTATTTATATCCCTTTTAAGGTTCTTGAATATACTCAGACTTGCAATTTTGAAGTCTGGTCCTGTGCTTCAGCTAAATTTTCAAGGCCTCTTGCAATAGGATTACTGGCTTCTGAAGAAGTGTATTGTCTTGGCTATTCATGTTTGTGTTTTTGTACTGGGATGTAAGCATCTGGAGTTACGTTTGAGCTGTTTCTTGGGATCTTGTCTTGTTGGGAGGGTGCTCCATTCTTTGGTTGCTGTTGCCCTCTCTGGATCCTAGGCAAGTGTGGTAGCTGTGGGGGTCCCTGGTAAAGAGTGCTACTGTGGGTCAGCAGGTGACACAAGGAATAGAGGTGGACTAGGAGGGAAGGCAGAGGGGCCTCAGGAAAGAGCTGGGGACCTGGCTCCTCAAGAGTCGGACAGGAACGAAAGGGCTCAACCCACTGTCTTCGGAGAGGCTCTTTGCTTTCCTCCGTGGGTGCTAAGTTCAAGGTGAATGAATTTAGTTGTCCTTGAAGATAGAGGCGAGGAAAACCTTTCTTTAAGTAGTGGTTGCTTCCGTTTCTGTTGTTTGTGGAAGTTAGGCCCAACTCTGCAGGACTTTTTTTTTTCTAACTTGTATTTGCACACATACTTTCGAGTTATCATCATGTTGCGGATCAGCATTACAAAGCACACGTTTCTTCCGAACTCCCCTACGCTCCTCTGCCCAGGTTCTTTGGTTCTCTGAGGTAGATGATTTCATTTTAAAAGTTGGGACCACTGAGGCAGGATCCCCTCTGCATGTTCTTCATTCTCTTCTACCCTGTGGCAGCACACTAGGATCTCTGTGCGGTTGGAAGGTCTGGTTTCAAAGCCCTTGCCCTAGATGAATAGCCAGCATTCTGTCTAACTACCTATATGTGTGTATACATTCCTACCCATGGAGGAATGCCTTTAATGCACAATTCATTCTGTGAGTGTCCCTGACCTAGGAATATCATCCTTTTTTGAAGTCTGTTTTTAGCTTTTGATATATGAAATTATCAGTTCTCAAACTATTGTGAATGTGTTTTCTGTATAGGAATTTTTTTTTTTTTTTTTTTAAAAAAATTACAGTTAGAAGAATTATCCAGGCGGTTGTGGCGCACGCCTTTAATCCCAGCACTCGGGAGGCAGAGGCAGGCGGATCTCTGTGAGTTTGAGGCTAGCCTGGGCTACAGAGAGAGATCCAGGAAAGGCACAAAGCTACACAGAGAAACCCTGTCTTGAAAAACCAAAGAAGAAGAAGAGGAGGAGGAGGAGGAGGAGGAGGAGGAAGAAGAAATAATAATAATAATAATAATATAATAATAATAATAATAATAATTATTATTATTATTATTATTATTATTATTATTATCTCTTAGCTGCAGCTGCCCTGGCTTTTCAGCCTTGACTTTTGTGTGTGCCTATGTGAGAACAGCTGGGGGACAGCAGGCCGAATCATCATGCTAGTGTGGCCGAGGAACACTTACAAAACAGAAGTCGCTTCTCAGGCTTTGGAGGATTAGGTTTTGTGTTCAACATTTGAGCTCCTTAAGTAAAAATGTGGCCATGCTTTGTCAAGTGCTTTGCGACTGGTTTTCTCCCTCCCTTGAGTAGTAACTAGATCTTCTATCCCATCCCATCCTTTCCCAGCCTGCAATGCATCTGTCTCCAGTGGAAGATGACTTTCCTGGGATTCCACATAGGTGACAGGATTCTACCTGCATGCTCTGCAGCAACACAGTCTAAGCTGCAAACGAGGACCATTTAATGCTTCATTTGATCTTAATTAATTTCAGTGGGGCCTGTTTTAAATGGGCCATGCCCTGCCGTCTTCTGCAGTGTGTTATTTAGCTCAGCAGGAATGAAGTACCTCTTTTAACTCACCAGGGTGTGATGACCTCAGCTAGACGAGCATTGTTAGCACTCTGTAAAAAGCTATTTTTGAACCATGTTATTTAGAAGTCATTGCTGTTCTTTGTTGCAAAAGAAGTTCTGTAAGAAAATGACCTTTGTTCCCAATGAGTTCATCTGTAGTGCTTGGTAGGGCATGTATTTTCAGTGAGAGATGCACCATGAACAACCTGATTTTTTTTTTTAAGGAAGGATTGGTCTCCGGGTGGGAATGGGGCAGAAAGAGCAATGTTGAGAGAATGAGAGACCCTTGCTGCAGCTGAGTCAACAGGACCCTTTCAGGAAATGCTTTGGCTTCCCTTCAGGCTCTGGGGTAGAATGTTAAAACTAAAGCTTTGTCAGGATTGGAAAGAGGTTTCTTATTGGCAGGCTGTAGAAGCTATTTGTTACTGGCAGCCTTTGGTGTGTAGGTGCGTGTTTTCATGGTTTTTCTAACTGCCCTTCTATAGGAGAAACCTACACCTACGACTGGCAACTGATTACTCATCCCAGAGACTACAGTGGAGAGATGGAAAGGAAACACTCCCAGATCCTCCAACTGTCCAAGGTGAATTTGCCTCCTTTCCCCTGCAGGGCGAGACAGAGGAGGTGACTTTCCAAAATAGAATACAGGGTTTCCTGTCCATACTGAAATGAAGAACAATCTTTTAGTTGTGAATTCTTCCAAAGTCCCCATGGCGGACAGCCAGTGTTTGTTTAGTATGTGATTCTCAAATTTTCATTGCTGGTGAGAAGCCTGTACCAGCATGCTGGTGGTGGCTGAAAATACACACGCAACAGCTCTGTGAGGTGACACCTCAGAATTCCAGAGATAAGCGAGGTTATTTGTGTCCACATGACTGCATCTGCTGGAGTAGTCCCTTTGGGGTTCAACTTTCCATCCCAAAGCCCACACTTTCATTCCTAACTGCTATGATGAGCAGATGAAGGACAAGGCAGTGGAGGTGTGGATGGGGACAAACGGATGAGTTTGAGATACTGGATAGGGTAGTGGGGGGAGCGAAGTCTAGAATGATTCTAGCTTTTAAAATTCAACTTTTGGAGTAGAGGAAATGAAGAGACAAAAAAAAAAAAAACAAGTTTGAAGGAGAATTACAGATAGGTGATTGATTCATCTGGAGTATGTGATTTGAGGTACATACGGGGCATTTGGGTGGAGTTGATCCCTTAGCAACTGGAGGAAAGGACTGGAGACCAGGAGATAAGTCTGGGTCAAGAGATAAATTTGTATATCTGCCTAAAATTGAAACTGTAGTCATAGCTCAGGGCAGCCAGTAGGGGTGTGGGGGGTGAGGCAGAGGGTGTGGGAGGAGCAAGGTAGAGAGGGGGAAGCCAGGAACAAAAGCATTTTGAGGAGAGATTGGCTGATCAGTATTCAACCAAAAGGGATGAAAAAAAGGAAAATCTTTATTTTCTTCCATGATGTTCATTTTAATCATAACAAAAATTTGGAAACCACCAAGTATCTAACAATGTAGAATGCTGTGTGAATTATCATACATATATTTATGCACTGTTTTATAGTTATTAAGATGAATAAATGTTAAAGAGACTATATCATAACCAAGGACATTACTTATGCTAACTGAACAGAATAAAGAACAATAAAAAGTTTGACACCTTAATTTTAGCTAGGCCCCAATACCACTGAATTTTGGCCTGGAATAGTGACAGGTAATGTTTGGCTCTGAAGAAATGAGCTGAAGCCAGGTGTGGTGGCGCAGGCCTTTAATCCTATCACTGTGGAGGCAGAGGCAGGTGGATCTCTGTATTTGAGGCCAGGCCGGTCTACATAGAGGGTTCCAGGACAGCCAGGACTACATAGAGCAACTCTGTCTCAAAAAAACAAAACAAAACAAACAAACAAAAAGAAAAAGATAAAAAAGCAATGAGCTAGATAAAACTTTTTTGTATATGGTCAAGGGTTAGAGGAGACGGACGAACACTAAGATGGGCTTGGGATGATAGTGCACAGTGGTGACTTCACTGTTGGGATGATAGTGCACAGTGGTGATTTCACTGTTGCTTTCTCTTTGGATTGTGTTTACACAGTTGCTGGAAATTGGAAGGAAAAAATCAGATATTTACGCATAATTTGTTTTTTTTGTTTTGTTTTGTTTTGGTTTTCTGAGACAGGGTTTCTCTGTGTAGCCCTAGCTGTCCTGGAACTCACTTTGTAGACCAGGCTGGCCTCAAACTCACAGAGATCCAGCTGGGACTAAAGGTGTGCACCACCATGTCAGCTGTTTTTTTTTTTTCTAATTAAATTAATTTTTGTATATATGGGTGATTTGCCTGCATATATATTTCTCTACCACTTGCATTCCTGGTGCCCAAGGAGGCCAGAAGGAGGATGTCAGATCCCCTGGAACTGGAGTTAACAGATAGTTGTGAGCTGCCATGGGAGTGCTAGGAATTGAACCCAGGTCCTCTGGAAGAGCAGCCAGTGCTCTTTCTTAACCACTGAGCCATCTCTCCAGCCCCCCATTTGTTGTTGCTTTTATTTTTAATAAGATGTTTCTCCTTGAAGAGTTGATTTTTTTAATTTCATTTCTGTGAAGTGGAATGGTTGGGTCTTTAGTGTTCCTCTGAGAAGAAAATGGGAGTATAGAGACGCTGAAATGCTTCTTTTGTTCTAGATGCAGCCAGTAATAAGAGCTGCAGTAAAAGATGTCTTTCTTATTAATTTAACCCATCTTTAATCCTTTTAGCTACTTTACTTTTTCCACTTTGAAAATAGGGCAAGAAAAGAGTGTAGGATTCAGACCAAGATCTCTCTAGTATTCTGTTGTGGTAAACATGGCCTCTGCTCCTTGTATTTTTCTAAAGCATCTTGTCTTCCCTTGCCAGCTGACTCCAGGCCTGTATGAATTCAAGGTGATTGTGGACGGTCAGAATGCCCATGGGGAAGGCTATGTGAACGTGACAGTGAAGCCAGGTATGCCTCACCTCATGGTCCCTCTGCAGGGCTCCTAAGAGGGAGGGAGATTTGGCCTCCGGCTTTGAGATTCCTAGTCTTTTTTTTTTTTTTTTTTTTTTTTTGGTGTGTGTGTGTGTGTGTGTGTGTGTGTGTGTGTGTGTGTGATATTCTATTTATTGGGCAATTCCTAGTCCAGCATTGTTGTTTTTTAAAAGTGGCATGAAGGAGCCGGACAGTGGTGGCGCACGCCTTTAATCCCTGCACTCAGGAGGCAGAGCCAGGAGAATCTCTGTGAGTTTGAGGCCAGCCTGGGCTACAGAGTGAGATCCAGGACAGGCTCCAAAGCTACACAGAGAAACCCTGTCTCAAGTCAAACCATGCAACAGGACTCACTTGGGAGGTTTACTGGGGGAAGGGCAGAGAAGGAGACAGAGACTGGTCCCTGAGGACAAGATCAAAGGAAAAGAAAGAGACAGGAGGTAGGCAAGGCCTGCCTTTTATAAGGAAACTTAGCCAATGTGCTGCAGCTGCAGCTGAGGATGTATCCTGTCAGGACCCTAAGGGCAGGCCAGCACAGGTGCCTAAATGTTAACAGGCGTAGTAATTGTAGCAAAGTGCACTGGGCTGGGCACAGGAACATTAGTCCACTGGTCTGGACCCTAAGGCCCAAGCAATGACTTGTCTACCAGAGACTCCAAGTGGGCAGGACTGAGAGATGACTAGTACTGTAACTAAGAAACCCAAGGGAGCTGGGAGCCCTGGAGAAGCACACAGGAGAACTGACCAAGTGACCAGCCAGGTGACCTCATTAAAGCACTACCAGTTTTCTCACATTGGAAACTCAGTCCTGAATCCATACTGTCATTCTCTTGAAATGAGCCCTGTTGGTAGACTGCAGAACAATAGTGAGGCATTCTAGTTTGCATTTAGACAGACATTTGCAAGACCCTGGAGATGCGTGCCCACACTGGCACAGATCAGATCAGTACCCCTTTCTTCCTCTGTTGGCAATAGTTTATTCCTTGGGCTCTGAACCCCAAATAGTCTTTTTGCCAGACACTGAATGTGTGAGCTGCACACTAGGACGGTAGCTCAGTAGTGAGGCTCTTGACTAGCCTGAGTGAAGCTGTGTGTTAGCTTCAGCATGGCAGGAAAAGCATGAAGACTATGTGTTGACTCATGGTCAGCATGAAGACCATTGGGTCACATCTTGCAGTCATTCAGGTGGACTAAAGTGGTTTGTGACCTTCCTTTCCCTTGGCCATATTAGCCTCACACAGCTAACGCGGACAGTTGAGAGGTCACGGCATCTCTTCAGCGGACGTGTGCAAAGGACACTTTGCTTGCTAAAGCTTTAGTGTTCCTTTGCCATCCACCTCTAGCTGGGCTAACCCCAAAGTAGTGATAGGTAGCCATGCACTTTGCGTCATCTCGATACATGGAAAGCTCGCACAGGGCCTTGTAGTGATGCATGTATTTCAGTCTAGCTCTCAGGTTTGGGAGTTGAAGGTCAGTCCAGGCTACGTAGCTAGCAGGCTCTGTGCTGACATGGTCTTAGGAACAGTCAGGTTTGGAACAGGCCTGACCGGGTGTCTCTCATCACAGTGGCAGCCTGGTCTTGATCCTTTCCCATCTGGTGGGGCTTCATTCTCAGCTTCATTTCTCCATTGAAAATGGTTTGTAATCAACACAGATATCCTCTACCCTCCTACAAGTTTACCTTTTCTCTCCCGACTCCTTTCTGGGTCA
The DNA here is from genome assembly GCF_004664715.2 of Peromyscus leucopus. Lineage (NCBI taxonomy): Eukaryota > Metazoa > Chordata > Mammalia > Rodentia > Cricetidae > Peromyscus > Peromyscus leucopus. Next base: position 127,420,457 of record NC_051064.1, read on the forward strand.
CTTTCTTGCAGAGCCCCGAAAGAATCGGCCTCCTGTTGCCATTGTGTCACCCCGGTTCCAGGAGATCTCACTGCCAACCACTTCAACCATCATCGACGGCAGTCGTGAGTGTTTGCCTCAGGGCTCTAGAGCGGTGGTCACTGGGAACTCCAGGGCCGGCTGTGTCCTTACTCTGCTTAGGTCAGTCTTTTTAACTGTTACAGGAAAGTCAGCCATCCGAAGCAACTGATTGGGCAGTTACCAGTCAGGCCAGTTAAAATCTTGTTTGAAGTGATATTTCTACTCAGAAAATAGGATTCTAAATTCTAAAATACATTTAGAATTACTTTAGTTGAAATGGGCTCGTTTTCATATTTGCTTAAATGGTTTCCTTTCTTAGTTGTTGAAATCAAGTTCTTGGCTACATCAGCAACAGAAAGGGCTGCCCTAGGAGTGTTCAACAGACATTACTGCCTCATAGGCTAATGTCAGCCTCCTGGAGAGGCTCACTCAGCGCCTTGCCTGGGTCTATGTTCTTTTGTTTGTTTGTTTGTTTTGCTTTCTTTTAATGATTTTTGAAGATTTATTTTTATTATTTTAATTATGTGTAGGAGTGTGTGTGCGCATGTGGGTTCAGAGGAGGTCAGAGGCATTCTGTTCCCTAGATGGAGTGATCTCCCCAGTCTGGATTCTGGAAACTGAACTCTGGTCCTCTGGAAGAGCAGCTTGTGCTCTGAAACCACCATCTCTCCAGCCCCTGGGTCTTTATTAATTGTGACTGTGGACTGAGGTTTCTGGAGCCATGGCTGTGGCTCAGTGTTTACGCAGCGCGCACAGGAGCTGGGTTAGTCCCCAGCACTGGGAAACAGGAAAAACCAAGCCCCAACCCAAAGTGTTGAGGGAGTTTCTCTCCTGTGCTCTGATCTGCTCCATCCCCATCCCTCTGCCTGTCTTGGCACCCTGACACACTTTTTTTTAGCCAAGATAGCCTCTGCTCTAGCAGAGGACAGAGGTTAAGCATTTTATGTCGATGGTTCTGCTAAGAGGAAGGGACCAGGAAGAAGCAGGTGTCCGAGGAAGGGGTGGAAGGGTTTGGACATCGCTGTTGCTTTACAGTTTGGAAGGTCAAAGTTGAATACTATGTAAAGACACCATGAAGAGCATGTCCCCCCGTGCTCCAACTGTCGCCAAGGCATTGTCGCCGGGGCGTTGCAGAGAGCTGTTCTGCATATTGCAGACTGCATGTGTAGCGTCTTCCCACGTGTCGCCTGTACTGTCATTTGTGATGGAGCTCGGCTCCGTGTGGAGCATTTGTCTAATCAGTGCAGGAAATGCTTATCCCACTTTCAAAGATGACTTCTGCTGAGTATAGAATGTCACGGTGTGAATGTGTGTTTGTTTACAGTATCTGTCGGTGACCATTAGAATACTTTAATTCATTTCTATGATGAGCAGTGCTACCACAAATAATATTGTCAACATGATGTTTAACATACATGAGAGTATATCTGTAAGATAAATTTCTAGAATTATTGCAGGATCGAAGATACATGTTGCCATGTAGAGCAATGAGCTGTATCAATTCAGCTAATGTGAGGGCCTTTTTCTCCATATATTTATCATGCTGTGAAACAAACATTTATTGTATTTCCTTATTGTATGTGTTAGGGGAGGGTGGTGCACACATGTGGCGGTCAGAGGACAACTTGTGGTAGTCAGTTCTCTCCTTCCACCACGTGGAGTCTGGAGATTGAACTCAGGTTGTCAGGCCTGGTGGCAATGTCTTGACCTGCTGAGCCATCTTGATAGCCTGAAACCGTTTTTTGTTGTTGTTGTTGTTGTTTTGTTTTGTTTTTTAAACCAGTGGGATAGGTTAAAAAATAGTATCTGAAGAGTTTTTTTTTTTTTTAATTTAAGTGAGAGTTCAATATATTTTCATGCATTTAAGAACTATTTGGTTTTCCTTTTCCATACAATAGCTTTTTTTTTTTTTTTTTTTTTTTTTTTTTTTTTTTTTTTTTTTTTTTGTTTTTCGAGACAGGGTTTCTCTGTATTGTTTTGGTGCCTGTCCTGGATCTCACTCTGTAGACCAGGCTGGCCTTGAACTCACAGAGATCCACCTGGCTCTGCCTCCCAAGTGCTGGGAGTAAAGGCATGCGCCACCACCGCCCGGCTCATACACTAGCATTTTAATGAGATTTCCTATGTTAGAGTCCTTAGAAAATGATACTGGAACATTCATAAGAGGCCAACTGACCCAGTATTCCTGAAGAAAAACTGCTTTGGAGAGAGAGTCTAATTTTACTTTTCCCAGGTTGAGCTCTCTGTGTGGCTGCTTGGTTTGCGTAAACCGGGTAAGTGCCCAGGCCCGACATTCCTGGGTCCTCACTGATGTTCCTTGTGATCTAGAGAGCACTGACGACGATAAAATTGTCCAGTACCACTGGGAGGAGCTCAAGGGGCCTCTGAGAGAAGTGAAGATCTCCGAAGACACAGCCATACTAAAACTAAGTAAGCTCATCCCCGGGAACTACACTTTCAGGTAAATTAGGATTCAACTTCAAGTTGACCTTGTAGGGGTGACTTTGAAAATGTCCCTTCACATTGGGGTTGGTGGAGAATTCAGCCATGTGGTGACTTCTGGTTGTTTGTTTGTTTGTTTCTTTTTGAAACAGGGTTTCTCTGTGTAGACCTGGGTGCCCTGGAACTCTCTCTGTAGACCCAGGCTGGCCTCGAACTCACAGGGATCCACCTGTCTCTGCCTCTTGAGTGCTGGGACTAAAGGTGTGCACCACCACTGCCTGGCCAGCAGCTTTACTTTTTACCAACAGTCTGAAGATGATTTGTAGAATCTCTCTTTATTGGGAATTTTTGGAAAATTTGATTCAAAGAAAGTCCTTTGAAGAATTAGCATTGACATTTAGAATGTGCTTCAAGAGGCTTTAGGCTGACTCTAGTGCATTCCTTATATTTGCATAATTTATGTTACAGTATACTTGTAATGAACATCATGCATCTTATGCAGAAGATAGGGGGAGAGGAAGTTGTATTTAGTAACTCCTCTGAGGTCACATATCAAAAGATTTTCTAATCCTCCAATCAGGGCTCATCCCACTTCTCTCCTGGACATCACACACACACACACACACACACACACACACTCTCTCTCTCTCTCTCTCTCTCTCTCTCTCTCTCTCATACTCTGTCACACACACATTCACACTCTCATACTCACACACTGTTTTACACACTCTCTCACATACACATACACACAGAGTATCAAATAATATATACTATTTGAATCTCCTTCTAATCTGTACCTTACAGACCTCAGTTTCCCATGAGGCTCCATTGTTAATATTCTGACCCATCCCTTGGCATTGCCCTGCGTCCTAATGTGAAAACCTCTTTTTAAGGAAAATCTCTCTCTCTCTCTCTCTCTCTTCTTCTCTCTCTCTCTCTCTCTCTCTCTCTCTCTCTCTCATACTCTGTCACACACACATTCACACTCTCATACTCACACACTGTTTTACACACTCTCTCACATACACATACACACAGAGTATCAAATAATATATACTATTTGAATCTCCTTCTAATCTGTACCTTACAGACCTCAGTTTCCCATGAGGCTCCATTGTTAATATTCTGACCCATCCCTTGGCATTGCCCTGCGTCCTAATGTGAAAACCTCTTTTTAAGGAAAATCTCTCTCTCTCTCTCTCTCTCTCTCTCTCTCTCTCTCTCTCTCTCTCTCTCTCTCTCTCTCTTTTCCTCCCACAAGTGTACACCCTTCGAATCCCCTCTTACTCTTTCTCTCTGTCTCTGTCTTTTCTGTCTTTCTCTTTATCTCTATTATAATAAACCCTCCACATGGATACAGAGTCTAGGTTTCGAATTACTGACCACCACTGCCACCACCATGCCCACAAGACATGCATCTGTCCAGCATGCCAGCATGGTTCCCTGCACGAGTGGGATACCCTGGCCCAGCCAGCTGGAGGTTTCCCACGTGTGCATAATTCATAACACCTGTAATGAATAATGAATGTAATAACACCAGAGGAGGGAGCATGACTGATCTCCCCTCTTGTACTCAGTGTCTCACCAGTACCTATCATGGTGTGACTGATGCCTGGGTGCCTGTCCTCCATGGGTCTAAGGTTTATTGAGTTCTAGACATTGTTGGTAACATGGAGTTCATGGTGATTCCCCTACAGGCTTTATAGTGGGCAATCCACAAAGAGACAAGAATGAAACTCAGCTCAGCCTGATTTTATTGTAACCGATGCTAGACCAGGACTTCTAGAGTCTGGCCCAGATCATTTTACTTTAGCCGTATTCAATTTTTGGAAAAAGTATTCAGATAACAATTAACTCAGTCCCAAGAGTACAACAATTTAAGACATGTTTACATTGAGATTCCTTACAAGGGACATCTGGCTTCTTTCACAGGAATGGGTACTGTGGACTCAGATAGTGTCCAAGGTCTAGGGAGGTTGACTGAGGTAAACATAAGGCCTGTGGGTGTCAGGATTGGCCTGGCCCTCAGATGACACAGAAGTCACGTGGGCTGTTGTAAAGCATAAGTGACCTCACTCCTAAGAGTGAGTTTGTGGTCTAAAAACAGTGCTCAGGTTTTAAGGGAAACAGTCTTGGATAAGTAAAAACATAAATTCTGGGAGATCTGGCAGAGCCTGCCTCACCAGACAGCAAAGGATCACCATAGTGTAAAACTACATCATCCTAGTGATCCAGGAAGAGCAGCTGAGCTCCTCATCCCATTGAAGAGGTGAGCTTTGTGTCTAACTTCCTGGCTTCCACAGTGCTTCCCTGTGTGCGTGAGGCCTTTTTGCCCTCTCCAGGAGTTGACACGCTAGAACAGCCCTTATGTGTGCTCCGACTTGGTGGCACTCTCGCTGGCTCTTAACGCAGAGGAAGGGACAGTGGTTTCCAGTGCAGCCTGGAGCCATCTCATTGGTTGAAAGGGGAAATTTGGGTTAGTTTTTACCTTCAATTTCTCATACGGCACTTTCCCACTTACTACAGAATTAACCCTTGGCTAGGTTGATCCTTTTTAAAAACAATGACAAAATTGGACATGGTGGCGCAGACCTATAACTCCAGCACTTGGGGGACTGAGGCAGAGACCTCATACCAAACTAAATAGCAAGACTATCTCATATAGATGTAACCAACCATCTTATTAAATAAGAAACACAGAACCAATGTAAAAGAGAAAGCCAAAAGGTCAGAGCTCAGAGCTAAAATCTCACCCTTCCTCCTGCGGTGGTCCTAGCTCTCCGAAAAAGAGCTACTTCCTGTGTGTATGTCTTTCATAGTCTTTTTGTTCTGCCTTCTCATTGGTTGTAAACCCAAACATGTGACTGCCTCGTCACTGTCTGTATGTACAGCCCTCTAGGTCTTAAAGGCATATGTCTCCAATGCTGGCTGTATCCCTGAACACACAGAGATCTATGGGATTAAAGGCGTGTACCACCACTGCCATACTCTGTCTATGGCTCTAATAGCTCTGACCCCCGGGCAACTTTATTTATTAACATACAATTAAAATCACATTTCAGTACAATTAGAATACCACCACAATCTCAAAAAAAAAAAAAAGTGACAGTAATAACTATATCTGGAATACCTACTGTGTGCAAAGGGTTTTTCTGATCCCTTGCCACACAGTATCTCATTTAATCCTTTAAACAGGAATCTTGGTTGTTCTCATTTTACAGATTAGAAAATTTTGGCACAAGATGGTTAAGTAATTTACCCAAAGTCACATAGTAGTCTGACTTCCGAGTGTAGCAGACTTTTTTTGGGCTACAAACCAGCTCCCAAATCATGATATGGAGACTTCTTATTAGTTATGAAAGCTCAGCCTTATCTTATGCTTGCCCCACTAGCTCTTATGATTTATTTTAATCTGTTTCTCTTCATCTGCATTTTGCCTCGGGACTTTTTACCTTTCTTTCATTCTGTATGCCCTACTTCCAGTCTGGCTGGCTGGTGGCTGACTGCCTGGCCCTGGGAGTCTCCCTCCCTTTGTCCCTTGTTCTCCTCGTTCTCCTGAGCCTAGATTCCTCCTCCTACCTCTTCTCTCTGCCCACCTGCCCCGCCTACCACTCTGTGCCTAGCTATTGGTCATTCAGCTCTTTATTAGACCAATCAGGTGCCTTAGGCAGGCAAAGTGAAACAGCAACACATCTTTACATAGTTAAACAAATGCAGCATAAATAAAAACAACCCACCTTTACATAGTTAAAGTAATATTCCTCAGCAAATGTAACACATCTTTACAGAGTTAAACAAATGCAGCACAAACAAATGTAGCATACCTTTCCATAATTAAAGTACTATTCCACAACATTTCCCCTTTTTATGTAAATAAAAGGTTTTAACCTTAACATAGTAAGACTATGTCCAACAAGAATGATCAAGTACGAATTACATTTACAGTATCCAGTCCATTGGTGTTTTTGTTGTTTTAGGGTTTTTTGTTTGTTTGTTTGTTTGTTTCTCTGTATAGCTCTGGAGCCTGTCCTGGAAGTCATTCTATAGATTAGGCTGTCCTTGAACTCACAGAGATCTGCCTGCCTCTGCCTCCCAAGTGCTGGTATTGAAGGTGTGCACCACCACTGCCTGGCATCCAGTCCATTTATAGTTGGCAAATTCAGAGAAAATACTCCATTATTTATCCTATCTTAGTGAGTCCAAAGTACTGTACCTAATTTACCTGCTATCCTAACTAAGGAAAACCATAACTGTGTCTATTCTTCAACTCCATCAAAGACCTGAGAAGGATAAAATATTACCTGAGTAAATGGGAAGTGCAGAGCAAACAAGTTCCAAAGCTATAGAAACAGAAACATCTGGCTGCCTGGACAGTCACCCAAAGTTCCTCTGCAACATTAGGGCATCTGTCTTCAGCCTACAGGCCTAGACTATCTGGCAGACTTTTCTGTGAAGCAGGAATTTGGAAGACTGTCGTACCTTGTTTTGGCAAAGTTCAGCAGTCTTTTTCCTTTGTGTCCTGCTTGTCCAGTTTATACAGTGTACTGTCAGCAGTCAAGGCAAGAGAAGTTTCTTGCCCAAATGGCTAGCTTTGCCACAGTGAAAGAAAACTCCAAATGGAGTTTCTTTGATGTCCATCATCCTTTTATAAAGTAGATTGGGGCTGCCAGGAGCAGTCATGTCTCACTGTCATGAAAAGCCTTAAGTTATTAAACATCTTAAATACCATAATGTAGGTCTTTGAAGTGTTTGAAGACCATCTATCTATCTAAAATATATCTATGTTTAATCTTGAAAACATACCTAACATAACTACAAGTTTGATTATTATAGATGATTATCAACCTGCATTTCTTAATTATATGTTACATTTTAAATGAACTGCATAAGCACAATACCCCAAACAAGAGTAGAAATATACATACAGTATAACAAAAATAATTTTAAATTTGTATCAATATACTAAAATCTATATCAATGTAAAATATTTGAGGTTAATAGTTGTCTTTTTATCCTATATTCCTATATACCCACTGAATGATGACAAACATCTATAACCCACCAAATGACCAAAAACCACCCACCCCACCACTTAGGAATATGGGCATTGTGTTCTCTAGACTGCTTCTTCTTGTTTGGGGGCAACAACCTGAGAAAATTGAGATAATGGTCAAGTCCTGGGAAAACTAGTGATAACATTTGTTGTCCAGTCTCAGAACTGTTCCCATGCAGCGGGATCGGTATATACGTCACCTGTCTTGTAGTTTTTCTTGCTTTATTTCTTTATGTCTGTAGCCAAGATTTTCAGGAGGGGGGGTCTCTCTTGATCAAACCTGATCTTTATCAACCTTGAAGAAATCCACAGCCTTTTGTTTCCTGTGGAAACAAAAGCATAACCTCTTCCCCAACACAATGCATTTTTTTACTTCTGTTTTAAAGTTAAAGCATCTCTAAAGTATCTAGGCTGGTTTAATTCAGCAGTCCCTTTTACAGTCCCATGTCTCTCAACAGCTGTTGTTCATTCATGGGCATTCAAAAAATTCAAAGTCAATATAGGACCATACAGGATCCAGATTGCCTGTGTATTTCCCATCTTTTTTTTAATGATTTATTTATTTATTTTTATTGTATATGAATTGGTGTTTTTCCTGCATGTATGTCTGTGTTAGAGTGTTAAATCCCCTGGAGCTGGAGTTACTGGCAGTTGTGATGTGGTTCCTGGGAATTGAACCTGTGTTCCCTGAAAGAACAGCCAGTGCTCTTAACCACTGAGCCATCTCTCCAGCCCCATATTCCCAATCTTTATGTGTCTTTTTTCCTTTATATTACTTTACTTTCTCTTTAAAGACTTTATTATTTATAAACTATTTACTTTTTTCTATGACCGACTATACCCATTTTCTTTTCTTTTTTAAGCCTATGCACATTTTTAAACATATTGTAACCTGTTTAGAGGTTTTTTTCCATCTGGACTTCTCTTTACTGCGTGTCTCTAGCCTTTTCGGACCATGGGAGCCAAACCTTAAACTGTGAAGTGGCATTTGCGTTTGCAGCTGCCTCTGCCCTGCTGGGATCCATGAGAGCGAGCCTGGCTGAGGGCCACACTCACCTGGGAGCTGTGTCTAACTGCCCCCGCTCTAGGAAGCTGGTGCCCTCATGGTGGCAGGCATTTTTACTTAGCTTTTTGTTTCTACTTAATGTGCTGGCTACTCAAGTGCTCCCTATATGGCAGAGTCTCTTAAAGGAGTAGTATCCATTTTCGGTTTGTTTGTTTGGGGCTCTCTCTCTCTCTCCTTTTTTTTTTTTTTTTTTTTTTCCAGCTTTCTTAGATCCTATGTGAAAATATGGGCCCTATGTTGTAGTGGCAAATTAACACATCTTTACATCATTAAACAAATATTTCACAACATCAGAGTCTGAGCTTCTAACCACAGTGGTAACCTACAGTCTGGGGGGGGGGGGTAAATGGGTCTAGGTAATATGCTGTTTTTTAATCTATGATAGGAGAGTGGCCCTGACTAGCATTTTGGTTGATTGATTGCTTGTCTTCTCACTACTGCTTTTACACGGCATTAGCTTGCTCCCCGCCCGCTGTGGCCAGGTGCCTTTGACTCTAAGGCTCTGAAGGCCAGCCAGTGGCCCTTCAGGTGAGTCAGAACAACGGACCACAGCCCATGTGTCTGGAACTCGCTCCTGGAACTCCTCCTGACACAGGGGGCAAGCTACCAATCAAACCTGTGAGAAGTCAGGGGACCAGGGAAAGAGGCCAACGCCACAGTCCCCTTTTCCATACTTGACTCCCTGCAGACCACAGGTGAAGGGTAAGGCTGGCAGGAAGGCCCACAGATGGCTGGGATGTCTGAGGCTGCTGGTGAGAGCTAAACAAACAGCACGTCTTTTCAGCGCTTTTCCTCTTTCTGTCAGCAAAATGGAAGGATCCCAAACTCCCGCTCGCTTACACTCTCGTTCTGAGGTGGCGTGAGAAGCTCTAGGCTGTTCAGCTGGAAGGCATCGTTTAGGTGGAAGCCTGCTCTTAGAAAAGAACATTTCCTTTGCAAATCCTGCTTCTCACTGCACAAACTGTGGGCATGTTGCGTAGGAGCATTCATTCCCATCTCAAGCTCCTGGCTCACTGGAGCCAGCCTTCCTGGTCTGTCCCCGAGCTCTATGCCCAGGATTTCCACATCCATTTTGATGATGTGCATGTGGCTGAGAGAGAACGACGGTGGACAGCTGCTGTGCGGTCTGTGAGCTCTGCAGGAGTGGAGGCCAGGGGTGATGCCTTCTTAGAATGGGGTTCTGAGCTGGGCATGGTGGATGCTTGCAATCCTGGCACTCCAGAGGCAAAAGGAGAGAGGCAGACAGCTCTCTGTGAGTTCAAGGCCAGCCAGGGTTTCTCTGCACATGGGTACACACAGACAGCAGAGCAATCTGCTGCTGTTGATATATATATAGGGCCTGGATTATAAATTCCGAGGCCACTGCTGTCAAGCTGTACAACTGTGGGCAACTTACTTTTTTTCTTCGCTTCTCAGTCTCATCATCTTGGTGTGGAGAAACAGGAAGGTAGCGTTTACAGAGCTTCTTGCCTGTGTTCAGTAGATATAAAGCATTCGGAGCTTCACCTGGTACACCGGAAACCCTCAGTCAGTTTTAGCTTCTAACATCACTCTGCTTTTCCAACAGGATGGGTAGGAGTGGGAATTCCTACCACCACGGCATTGCCCAGTATTGATGTTCAGTCCTCTGGGTCTGTCCCTTTTCCCTTAACCCTCCCTGTTGAACTCTTCTCTGCCAATAGCCTGACTGTCGTCGACTCTGATGGGGCTACCAACTCCACCACTGCAAGCCTGACAGTGAACAAAGCTGTGGATTACCCTCCTGTGGCCAACGCAGGCCCCAACCAAGTGATCACCCTGCCTCAGAACTCCATCACCCTCTTTGGAAACCAGAGTACTGACGACCATGGCATCACTAGCTATGAGTGGTCTCTCAGCCCAAGCAGCAAAGGGAAGGTGGTGGAGATGCAGGTAGGACGCAGGTCTTCTCTCACGTGGGGGACAGGGAGTTACTGGCTTGGGGTCACCCACTCAAGGTTTTTTTCTGCCCCATTTTAGTTAACAAAGTCATGTTTGTGCATTTAGATTTTTAAAGAAATCTCCAAACAAATTTAGAAAGTTTTAGGGACCTCTGACCTAGCAGATGGTCTGAAACCTTTCTATTAGGAGACTAGGTAAGAAATGTATCTGGGGGCTGGAGAGATGGCTCAGAGGTTAAGAGCACTGACTGCTCTTCCAGAGGTCCTGAGTTCAATTCCCAGCAACCACATGGTGGCTCACAACCATCTGTAATGAGATCTGGCGCCCTCCTCTGTATACATAATAAATAAATAAATCTTAAGAAAGAAAGAGAGAGAGAGAGAGAGAGAGAGAGAGAGAGAGAGAGAGAGAGAAGAGAAAGAAAGAAAGAAAGAAAGAAAGAAAGAAAGGAAAAGAAAGAAAGAAATGCATGTGTTATGTTGACCCAACCCAGAGTAAAACCTCAAGGTGTCCCCAGGGTGCAAATCTTTAAGTGCTCGTTGGAGTAGATCGTCTGGCTAAAAGATGGCTTCCCCAGAAGTATTCGAGAATAGACAGGGTGTTTAAATAACCTGAGTGGGCTGTGCTGGAGGGCCCTTTGCCTCCTCAGCCCTGCTGGCACCTGTCACATGGAGATATGACCCTAGTCCTGCCTTTTTAAGTTTTTGGAGACAGTGTTTCTCTGTGTAGCTTTGCGCCTTTCCTGGATCTCTCTCTGTAGACCAGGCTGGCCTCGAACTCACAGAGATCTGCCTGGGTCTGCCTCCCAAGTGCTGGGATTAAAGGCGTGTGCCACCACCGCCCGGCCCTAGTGCCTCTTTTTAAGAGCAGACAGAAATAAGACTCTTGGGTGGAATTTTCCAAATATTCAGTGCTACAGGGCAAACAAAATACCTGTAAGCTGGACGCAGCCCTAGGTTGCTAGGCTTTGCTGTTGTTCTATAGGAAGCGCCCGCCTTGGAGGTTTGCCTCATATTATTACAACGTTCCTTCTGCTATGCAGGAAGGATTCTGTATCTCTGGGTTTCTAGGCATGACCCAAGGCATATTTTACCCAGCTGTAGTTCATGTGTTCTGACAGATTTCTCTGCAGTCACAGAATCTGTAGAAATTCTTATTAGTACAATATCTCATGCTGTCCTGTTCAATGGTTATGCTGAGCTGGGAGGCAACAACCCAGTACCAAGTTAGCTTTAAAGACTTGACTGGCCGGGCGGTAGTGGCGCATGCCTTTAATCCCAGCACTCGGGAGGCAGAGGCAGGCGGATCTCTGTGAGTTCGAGGCCAGCCTGGGCTACCAAGTGAGTTCCAGGAAAGGCGCAAAGCTACACAGAGAAACCCTGTCTCGAAAAAACGCAAAAAAAAAAAAAAAAAAAAAAAAAAAGACTTGGCTGAACCATTTCTGCCAGAGTGAGCATTGCTTGCTGTGCCGTGACCCTGGGCATCATTTCCCATGCCTGAATTTCTGCATGTAGGGGGTTAGAACGCCAACCCTGCAGCTATCTGCAATGCAAGAAGGAGACTACACCTACCAGCTCACAGTGACAGACACAATAGGGCAGCAGGCGACCGCTCAAGTGACCGTGATTGTACAGCCTGGTAAGTTCCTTCCTTCTCAGACTCGCGTGATGGCTGGTCCTGTCAGCCCTGGGAGGAGAGGGTTTGAGTTCTGAGCTAAAGGAGCACAGAGGTAGAAGGCGTCACCCCCGGAGCCTGAGAACCACATCTTTCATCCCCTTTACATCGCTGGAGCAGGCTCCTCAGCTTCCGTCTGTGCCCTTCCCTTGCTGGTTACTGTGCCTTCCTGTGGGCCTGGGAGGGGGAGCCACCACCATATCAAATGTTTGAGAGGGACCCTGGACAGCCCGCCTTATCTAGTGAGCTGTCTCTCTCTTCCGACCCTATTGCATTAGATCCCAGAGCAAGGGTGGTGTTAAAACCTCACTGTTTTCAGAATCGTTTGACATAATCCAGTCTTCTTCACTGTGAGTCCCCTAATGGCATCCATCTCTCCCACATACTTGTAATGCTCCAGACTAAGAGGCAGAGTTCCCATGACTACCAGAACAGATGCCCCAATGGGTCCTCTCCTCTACAACTAGAGTGTTGCTTTTGACGGCCGCATCTCTTTGTCCTAGAAAACAACAAGCCTCCTCAGGCAGATGCAGGCCCAGACAAAGAGCTGACCTTGCCTGTGGACAGCACCACCCTGGACGGCAGCAAGAGCACAGATGACCAGAGAATCATCTCCTATCTTTGGGAGAAGACCCAGTGAGTATTGATGGAGACCCCCTGTGCAGAGCTTCCTGGCCTTGGAAGAGCATGGTTTCATTTGCTTTCAGGGTTGACTCGCTCCCACTAGTTTGTTCAGGAGAGGGAGAAAGAAATATTTATGCTCCTAAATTTCAACTCTTCAGAGGGATTTTCTGATTTTTTTTTTTTTAAAGAAGAATGTGTATCATTGGCCCCAGGTAGTGTGACCGGCTTTTGCAGGTCCAGTCCACTTGCTAACTGCATAACTGAATTACACTTGAGAGGCAGACGGAAGGGGTAATGGAGCTGAAAGATTCCATTGTTCAAAATTAACAGGTAAGGTTAGCTGAGGATGGGAAAGCAGCTACTAAGAGGAAATGAAAATTTATCTGTACAGCAGAAGCACGCCAGTGTTATTGTTCTCGGGAGACATTCTTAGTTAAGTTAGTAAACGTCAAGGACTGTAGCCACAATACTACTTTTTTTTTTTTTTCCCCGAGACAGGGTTTCTCTGTGTAGCTTTGCACCTGTCCTGGATCTCACTCTGTAAACCAGACTGGCCTCGAACTCACAGACATCCTCCTGCCTCTGCCTCCCGAGTGCTGGGATTAAAGGCGTGTGCCACCACCTCCCGGCAACGATACTACTTTTTAAATGGAAATGACCATTTGAGCCAATTTTGTTTATACAATTTCTTTCAGCTCTTATGAACCATAACAAATGGAACTTAAATTGTATACAGGATCCTGCAGGAAGCGAAGGGATTTTAGGGAATAGGGAAGTTGAAAACATTCTTTATTTCCAAAAACAGCTGCTACAGTACAGGCTAGAGTTTAGTCTTTTGTTTTGTTTTGGTTTTTCAAGACAGGGTTTCTCTATGTTATAGCCCTAGCTGTCCTGGAACTCTGTAGACCAGGCTGGCCTCGAACTCACAGAGATCCACCTGCCTCTGCCTCCCAAGCACTGGGATTAAAGGCGTGTGCCGCCACCCAGTTTAGAGTTTAATCTTAACACACACACACACACACACACACACACACACACACACACACACACACACACAGATACTTTATTATAGCATTGGCGATGGGTGGAGAAGGCTTTAATTTCGACTTAGGAAGTCCATGTTAGGCGCCAGACATCCTTTTCCACAGCTGCTATGGAGAGCTGGTCTCCCCTAGCTCATCCGTTCTTCCTGGAGCTGTCTGATGAAGGCCGACCTGAGGAAGCCCCAGGCAGTGCCAGTGGTGGTGCCTGCGGTAGAGACAGTCCTGAGTAGATAGTGCTTCCGCGTGAGACGGCTCGGGACAGGGTCAGAGGTCGTCAGTGTCAGAAGCAGAGCTGGGAGCTGGCAACTCTCTCTGGTTGTCCTTAGTTGGAGGGAAGCGTGGGTGTGCAGGGCTCTGGCTGTGTGTGCAGCCCTTGCCTGTGTGCTGGCTGGAAGCCTGCTGAAGGCTGTTGTGCGGGGAGACACAGCGGAAGGAGGCAGGATGGGGTGCCCTGGGGTCCGCGGCGCTGTCCAGGATCTGGAGGAGACAGTTTTGTCCCCAGAGCCCCTTGGCTCTGCAGTCCTCCCCTGACTTTCCCTCAGGAGGGTTCGGGGTGTGGGTAGAAGTGTTGCTCCTTAGCTGGCAGAGCAAACCAAGTAATGGCTAGAAATGCTTCTCAGAACCTCCTCCTCCTCTCGGTCACTGAGCACAGAGCTGCTTATATAAACAAACTAGAGTAATGAAGAGTTTGAATGTTCTAGAAGCTCATAGAAAAGATAAGCCTAGATGTGTTTAAAAGCTGATGAGTGAAATTTTCTGACCAGAAGGAGCCTGTGTTTTTGGACCAAGTGATACTTTCTCCAAATAGAATATTTTTAAACATTTCCTGTCAAGGTTTGGGAGACAATTGTTCCTGTCTTAGCTGAGACAATAATTGCTGTTCCTGCTGCCAGGAGAGCAGCAGACAGGTGCGACTCCGCCCTCTGATTGCTCTCTTGTCTAGGGGGCCTGATGGGGTGCAGCTGGAGAATGTCAACAGCAGTGTCGCCACCGTGACTGGGCTGCAGGTGGGGACCTATGTGTTCACCTTGACCGTCAGAGATGAGAGGAACCTGCAGAGCCAGAGCTCTGTGAACGTCATTGTCAAAGAAGGTGCGTCTTGCTGTGTGTGTGTGTGTGTGTGTGTGTGTGTGTGTGTGTGTGCGCGCGCGTGCAGCAGCCTCCCTGGGTCTGATAGCCCAGGAATCCACCTCTTCCTGTTCCGGGCAGGACTGATTAGAAGCAGATAAGGAAGCTGACTGTGGGGAGGGCACCTATCATTTTCTAAACACTCTCTGAGAATAACTGTGAAGTGATTTTTTAAACCCCCTTCCTCTCTGCACACCCTCCCCCAATCCCTCTGCTTCCTCCCTGCATTTCCTTCTCAGATGAATAGTGAAATATTGATTTGTTTTCTTTGCATTTTGAGTTTGTCATCTGCTAAAACTGGGGTTTCTGTGACTCTCTGGCAGCTACAGTGACCCCTGCTGTCCGGGGCTGGGATGACAGTTGCTCTGCTGCTGTCCTGAGTTCTCTATCTGGCTTACATCTGCCTCCCGATGTTGGGGAGGATTGGGAGAGGCCATGGCTGGTAGTAGAACATCTACCACGTCGGTGGTGACCTCCAGTGTAATGCTGACTAAACTCTAAACTGTGTTAACACCTGGCAAGCCGAGCTTCTGTGCCATAGACTCTGGAGGGCCCGCTCTAGGGGTCACACTCTTCCTTCTCTTGTGAAGGTGGGGGCGGGCTGAGCAACATTGGAAAGGAGAGGTCATGGTGTTAGCTGGCTCTGAGCGCCCCGGCCTTCATTTCCACCCACTAAATCCCTTTAAAGCAGAGAGCTGCTCCGAAGTCACAGGAAGAAAGCATGGTGACCCCTTTGTGTGGCAACAGCAGAGCCCGGGAGCCTCAGGGGTCTGTCGAGTGGCTTTGGCTCTGCCCCCTCGGACAAGCACCAAACAGCTCTCCACTTAAGGTCCTTCCAGTGCTAGCCCCTCATCAGCAGCACAAGCGCATCTTCCTCCCCAGAATGTCCCATTATTCAATGCTGTCTCCTTGGTTAGAAATCAACAAGCCGCCAGTAGCCAAGATCACTGGGAACGTGGTGGTCACCCTGCCCACAAGCACCGCAGAGCTGGATGGCTCCAGGTCCTCGGATGACAAAGGGATAGTCAGCTACTTGTGGACTCGAGATGAGACGAGCCCAGCCGCAGGGGTGAGTGGGTCAGGAGTGGGATGCTGTGGAAAGTCAGGGTAAGGGTGGGTGAAGAGGGGGATCCTACCCTCCAGTGTCTGGTTAACCATGAAGCCCCTAGATCGTGCTCTGGAATCAGGGAGTCAGATGTCTTCCTGTGGGCCATCCTACAAACTGGTGTGCACAGTGGCTTCTATCTCTTGCCCCCTGGAGCTGTGGAGGGCGGGCGGTGCTGTGGCTGGTCCACAGCAGAGCTGTGTGGCTCAAGCAGGAGCTTCCTCCAAGAAAGGAGTGGAATCCATGTTGTTCACCCCCACAGGAGGTGCTGAATCACTCCGACCATCACCCTGTCCTCTTCCTCTCCAACCTGGTTGAGGGGACCTATACGTTTCACCTGAAAGTGACCGACGCCAAGGGCGAGAGTGACACAGACCGGAGCACCGTGGAAGTGAAGCCTGGTGAGCACATCGGCCAGCTCAGCGGCAGGCCTCTACCCCGACAGCAGGTCCAGCCCTCACTGCCCGCAGCCTCCCACCCAGCCCTACTCACGCAGCCAGATCCTAACCTCAGAGAGGGCAGGCAGGCTTGCTGAGGGTCACACAGCAGTGCTCACGTCAGATAGACCTGTGTCCCAGCTCAGTACCTTCTCCTTTGCACACGACCGAGGAGAGCAGGCTCAGGGAACCATGGGAATCTGAGCACAGGAATGGTTTGAGTCATGATGTCTCATCAGCACCCAAATACAGAAAACAACTTATTTTTGTAAGTTGAGCCTCGGGCTTTATCTGACAATCCAGGAAGGTAAAATAATGTCCTGCACACTTCTCAGATTTTCAGAAATAAATGTCCTTAAGTAGAAACTTGCTTTTGTGGTGCTGGTGCCTGCACTAGTGACAGGAAGGATGCCCTGAGTAGAGATGGCAGTGCTTTACCCTTGGCCAGCCTCAGGCATGGCTCTGCCTTGGTAAGGGCCTTCCAGGCCTTGCCTTGCCCCTAGGAAGAACAGTGGCTGAAACAAACAGGGTCTCTCTCATCTGTGTTCAAAATCAGGCTACAGGTAATGCGCCCTGGCTCTTCCATCCAAGTCTGTAGGCAAAGTTTTTTGAGCAATCCATGGTTGCTTCAGATGTGCCCAGCAAGCAGAACCATGTCCAGGTTCTAGAGGTAAACAGTCTGGCACTGAGGTCATTTCCTGGCTACCTGGATTTGCTCTGTGTTTGCTGCATTCACACCACTGTTAGGACGGTCGGGGGTGTATTTCCCCCCCATATTTCTAAACAAAGTACTGCATATCCCTGGAAGTCAAGTGGGGTCAGGGGAGGCTGTGGACACAGTTATCTGGAGAGCTCACCTGGGCCCGTCAGACAGGGCTGTGAAACAAAGGCCATCCTGCCTTCCTCCTGGTTTGTGCCTCACCCTAGAACTTGTGTGGCAGTGGCGGTGGCGAGCCTTCCCAGCCAGCTCCTGATGGCTTTCCTCGGGGTTCACGCCTCTTATTTCCCGTTTGTCTGCTTTCACTGTTCCCTCCACAGTGACAGGTCTGTTTTAACTCTCCCACTTCTGAAACCATGACTGATCCCTGTGCTTTCCAGACCCCAGGAAAAGCAACCTGGTGGAGATCATCTTGGATGTGAACGTCAGCCAGCTGACAGAGAGGCTGAAGGGGATGTTCATCCGCCAGATTGGGGTCCTCCTGGGGGTGCTGGATTCCGACATCATTGTGCAAAAGATTCAGCCATACACGGAACAGAGGTAGCTGGGCAATGAATGTGGGGAGCAAAGGAAAGCTGGGGGTCCCCAGGCTTCCCAGTTGAGCAGCAGAGGGGCAAGATGGAGAAGGGTGGGTACTTTGATGAGGAACTAACTACTCACAAGTCTGTCTTATCAATCAGGCCTCAGGCCCTGTGGTAGAAAGTCAAACAGGCTCTGGAAACAAGGTCAGAAGAGATCCTTATGTTTATAAGCTACAGTCTGAAAAGGGAGATAACAATGTTTATGTTCTCACTGCCCAGCAGGGTGGCACACTATGTGGCCTCAGGAAACAACCAGAGTGTTTGGTTCTCCCAGGAGAGCTGGAGGAGGAGGTAGCCCAGAGATTTTCAGTTTCCTTGCCAAGCTTATGAGAATTAAGAGATTCAGAAGGGAAGCAGTATGAGCTGCAGCCCATGGTAGGATGGCACAGGCTTCTGGAAGGCGTTTGGGGTTGCGCTAGGTAGCCCCAGGGTGTGGGTAAAGGTAAGGCTAGTGGAGACCAAGAGACTTGCGTACAGAAGCACTCAGGTTAGGCTGTTTTAAAAGCAAGGAAATCCCATTTTAGGTTTGTCTTCAGGGAGATGAATACTGTGGAGGCTAAAGAGGTGAGGGAGGAGCAGTTGGGAGCTCCTGGGCCTGTCCAGCAGCAAGTCAAGAGTGCCTGCTAGGGCGGTGAGAGGGTGAGGCACCCTGAGGGGTGCTGTGCCTTGCTCAGCGGGTGCTGAAGGAGATGAAGGTGAGCAAGGCTAGGCAGGTGATTCAGGCCATGGACTAAGATTAGGGAGGAAGGAGCTCACTTGACTATTGGATTTGGGGTGACATTTTCCCTCATGTCTTTGAACCCCTGAACTTCTTGCCTCCAGACTTTTTGAAAGATAGGATTATAGTTGATGTTTTGGTTAGGGCTTCTATTGCTGTGAAGAGACATCATGACCACCACAACTCTTATAAAGGAAAACATTTAATTGGGGCTGGTTACAGTTTCAGAGGTTCAGTCCATTATCGTCATGGCAACATTCAGGCAGATGAGGAGCTGAGAGCTCTCCATTTTGATCCACAGGCAGCACAGGCATCTCTGTCACACTGAGTACAGCTTGAGCAGAGCCCACCCCACAGGGACATAGTCCTTCCAACAGGCCACACCTACTACAACACAGTCTCAGCTTCTAATAGTGACACTTCCTACGGGGCCATTTTCCTTCAGACCACCACACTCCACTCCCTGGCCGCCAGAGGCTTGCAGCCATATCATCATGCAAAAATGCAGTCAGTCCAACTCCAAAGTCCCCATCGTCTGTAACAGTCTCAAACTTATTTAAAAATCTAAAGTTCCAAGTCTCTTCCAACATTCATGCGGTCTTTTAAATGCGTTTCCCTGTAAAATCAAAATCAAGAAGCAGATCACATAGTTCCAACATATAGTGGCACAGGATATACATTACCATTTCAAAACATAGGGAAGGGAGCATAGCGAGGAAATACTGGTCCAAAGCAAGACTGAAAACCAGCCGGGCAAACTCCAAACTCTGCATCTCCATGTCTGATGTCAAAGTGTTCTTCAGATCTTCAACTCCATCCAGCTTTGTAGACTGCAACACACTTCCTTCTCTTGGGCTGGTTCCACTCCCTTGGCAGTATCTCCTTGGCTCTGGCATCTCTAACATCTTGGGGTCTCCAAGGCAATCCAGGCTTCAACTTTACAGTTTCACACAATGGCTTCTCTAGGCTCCATTCAGGGACACCCTGACACATGCCTGCCTCAGCAGCTTTCCTTAGTCACGAAGGAAGATTCAGTAACCCCTTTCTCCTATCCTTGCCTCTAAATTCAAAACCACATGGCTGAAGCTGCCAAGTTCTCTTGCTTGCTGGGGCTCAAACATGGCCTCCTTGTTCAATTACATCTTCACCAGCTTTCTGTTTTCAATGGTTTTCTTCACTGCCTAAGCTTGGCTGTTCCAGAACTTGCTCTGTAGTCCAGCCTGGCCTCAAACCCAGAGGTTCCCAGCTTCTGCCTTCTGAGTGCTGGGAGTAAAGGTGTGCACCACCACACCTGACTCTAAGTTTTCCTTTCATTCCTTTTCACAAATTAGAAGCTTAGCTGGGTGGGGTCTTGCCCTGAGGTCACACTCCCTTTGTTCCATGTAACATCAGGCTTTTCTTTCAACTATTCATCTCCTTGAACACAGGACTTAGCTCCATTCCACTTCCTGGTGCCCCTTTTACTCCTCAAATTGTACATTTTGTATTTTTCCTTTCTCAGCTTGCTCCTTTTCATTATAGATCTTCATAGAGTGAACACTAATATAACCCCACAAAAGAGTCAATACTATGCTGTTTTGCTATTTCCTCTGCAAATGGAGTTAATTCAAAACTCTTCAGTTTAGCCTCAGGCAAACTTTTTGGACAAGAGTAAAAAGCAGCCTTGTTCTTTGCCAAAATATCACAAGAACAGACTCTAGGTCACATACTAACATTCTTCTTCTCTGAAACCTCTTGAACCAGGCACCTACAGTTCAAATCACCCTCAGCACCACTGTATCCCATGCTTCTACTAGTATGGCCTATTAAGCCCCACTTAAAGTGTTCAACTGCTTTTGTAGTCCAAAGTCCCAAAGTGTTCCATGTTCCTCCAAACAAAAACATGGTCAGGGAAATCACAGCAATACCCTACTCCTGGTACCAACTCCTGTCTATTGCTGTGAAGAGACATCATGACCATCACAACTCTTATACAGGAAAACAGTTAATTGGGGCAGGCTTACAGTTTCGGAGGTTTAGTCCATTATCTTCACAGTGGTGTGCAGACAGACAACCTGAGAATTCTACATCTTGATCTGCAACTATGTGTCACACTGAGTAGAGCTGGAGCAAAGGAGACCTCAAAAGGAGACTTCCACAGTGATACACTTCCTCCAGTAGTACACCTACTACAGCAAAGTCACACCTCCTAATAGTGCCATTTCCTATGGGGGTCATTTTCTTTCAAATCACCACAGTTGGGAACCTGGGGATGAGGAGGAAAAATAAAAATAAAAACAAAACCCACAAAGACTCAACTCAAAGAATCAAAGTCAGAAAGATGCATGGATGACACTTGGACATGTCAAGGGGCTGGGGTGATGGCAGAGCTCCGGAGCCCATAGCATTTCATGGGAAAACGGGAAGAAGTGGCAAACCTGGGAAGAGCCACAGAAAGGGTGACTAGCAGCTAAGCATGATCTGGTGGTTGGGCTGCCAGCAGCACAGTGAGAACAAAATTAGCACAAGGAGTGTGCTCTGCAGATTGCCAAGAAGACAGGACGCTGTTACACGAAGTCTGCATAGAAACCTCTCTGCACTGGAAGATGGAGACTGGACACAGACTCACCCTTTAAAGACACAACCCCTCAGCCTTTTTGTTGCCTGGGGCACAGTGCCAGTCTAGGGAACTGGCTGTGGGGAGAGGTGTTGGACTCAGTGCTGGTGATCCTGGGTTCTGTTGTATCTGTGTGAGGGGTATAGGGAGATGCATCCTGAGCTTGGGAGCAGAGGTGAGGGATGATGGTTGGGAGCAGTTCCGGGGGGATGCCCACTTTAAGCAGCATTGGAGTCAGAGCTAAGATTGAGGCATCAGAGAGAGCAGTCACTCCAACTCCTGATGATGGTCACCTGGAGTTTTAATGAGGCCCAGGCTCATCCTAAGATATTCTGACTCAAGTGGTGCTGTGGGCCACAGAAGTATGAAGTAGGAATTCAGCTGACGATGCCAAAACTAATACCTGAAGGAAGAAGCCAAGGGCCTTCCAGAGGACAAAGCCAAGAAAAGAGTCTTGGTGATATTGGCTCTTGAATATTCAGCCGTATTCCTGCGATGAATTTCTTGTGTGCTATTGTAGATTTTTCATTCCTAGAACAGTGTGGATTGATCATTCTTTGGGCATACTTTTTCCCCATACAACTAAGATATTTGGATGACAGTCACACAGGCAAGGCTTCCTTCTTCCAGGCTTTTTGTTTCTTTTTTAGCATTAGAATCAGATATCTCCGTTAGCAAACTTCCAAGGCCAGGGCCAGCTCCAGACAAAAGCATTTTATCTGAGATACCTCTCAAATATCCAAGGACAAATGACAGACAGAATAAGCATTCCAGACCACCTGCTGGTCTCCTGAATTAAGGTAAATATCCATACAGAGACACTGCCTAGGCCCGGTGGATGTGAGGTGCACAGCTTTGTTTCTTGTGCAAATTAAGCTCAGACCCTGCTTCCTTGCACAGCCTTAGTGGTATCTCTAGACTTCCCTTTTGACATTGAACTTAGAACAAAAGGGCATTTTGCACACCAGGTACATCAAGCTGTGACACAGCTGCCTGGCTACCCACCTTGCTAGAAAACAGCCCAGCCGAGGTACACCGAGACCGTTAAAGCCCTAAAGAAATATAGGCAGTTTTATTTTACTCATGATTTGTACTAACATTGTAGACTCCTAACGTTTTACCTAACCACTCCTAGGAATGTAGTCTGAGCACATAAATTCCCTTTTTTGATCATTAACCAATCTTAGCTCTTAGTTGGCCCCACCTCCTTTAACCCCTCCCCTTTTGGGTTGTAAAAGAAAGCCTGACAGTCACTGCCTGAGGTAAACTCTTACCTGCCTTTATGACCCTGTAAGAATGCAAGCCTTGTGACCTTGCTTTGGCCAGAGAATTGCTGCTTTGTGTGGGTATATAACTGAAAACCTCAGAGACTAGAGAGGACTAGAAGAGGGGAGGTAGAGGATGGGGAAGAACTGGATGGGAGAATTCAGATAGAATTTAGAGTGTACAGGAGGAAAATGTAGAGAGATACCTGACAAGAAAGGAGCTAAGTATGAGAACAGAATTGAAGCTATTGTAGATAGATTTTGACTTAGAAGAATAAAGTGTATGGACTAAACAGTATAGTGTACGTAGATTCAATCGAGTATCCCTCAGATTAATCTGCTGCTGGTAGCATCTCTTCAGGACTCTGGGAGAAGACTATAGAGAGGCTGGACCCCAACAGACTTGGTTAGAGTGGGACTGGACCTCTGCAGTGTATGAGCTTCCAGGGAATCCGATCCAGTTGACTGGGTCAGTGACATGATTAGAACATTTTCTTTCTTTTTGAATTTCTCGTCTATATGCATGTGCTGTGAGTGCAGGTGCCTACAGAAGCCAGAGGTATCAGATCCCTCTGGAGCTCAAGTTACAGTCAGTAGTGAGCTGCCTCCCATGGGTGCTGGGAATCAAACTCCTCTGTAAGAGCAGTGTGCGTTCTTAACCACTGAGCTGTTTCTCCAGCCCCAGGACTCTTGTTTAAAAAAACTAAAACAACTCAACCACTAACAATAAAAAGCTGTGCTCCATGAACTATGAACCAAAGGTTGAGGGGCCCCCAGCTGGATCAGGCCCTCTGAATAGGTGAGATAGTTGAATGGCTTGATCAGTTTGGGAGGCAACTAGGCAGTGGGACCAAGTCCTGTGCTCATTGCATGAGTTGGCTGTTTGAAACCTGGGGCTTATGCAGGGACACTTGGCTCAGTCTGGGAGGAAGGGACTGGACCTGCCTGGACTGAGTCTACCAGGTTGATCGCAGTCCTAGGGGGAGGATTTGCCCTGGACGAGGTGGGAATGGGGGTAAGGGGAGAGACTGGGAGGGGGGAGAATAGGGGAACCCATGGCTGATATGTAGAACTTAATGGTATTGTAAAATAAAATATATATATTAAAAAAAATAAAAATAAAAATCTGTGCTCAGTGTCTAGGGAGCAGACTAGGGCAAACAGCTGCTTAGATCATCCACGTTGTTGGGGACTGGCTGGGTAGAAGTGTTCACGCCATCATTGCAGGTGGCCAGAGGTGAGGATTTCAGGAGGGGCTCTGTCTCCAGCCTTCCACACCAGTGGGTATCCTGGGAAGCATGGGAACTACTTCTTCCCTCAACCTGCTGATCACCCATGAAAACTCTAGTGCTCAGTTTATAGCATTGGTGCTGAGGGTTAAATGTGACCGTATGGGCCCAAGAGGTAGCTCAGTAGGTAAAGGAGATTGCCGCTAAATTTGATGACCTGAGTTCAATCCCTAGGACTCACATGATGGAAAGAGAGAACCAGTTTCCACAAGTTGCCCTTTGAGCTCCACACACATCCACACACAAATTAGTGTAGTAAAAAATTTAATAAGGTATTTGTGTAAATCATAACATGTAGTGCTCGATCAGAAGTGGTTCGGTTTGCTTTTCATTTTGAGACAGGGTCTCACTGTGTAGACCCTCCTGACCTGTAAAGTGCTATGTAGACTAGAACTCAGAGGTCCCCCTGCTAGGATTAAAGGTGTGTGTCACCACCCTGGCTACTACTTATTACTGCAAGTTTATTTCGAGACATGCTGGATTGAGGCATCTCTGGAAGATCTGGGGTCTCTAATCTCAGCAAGTTTCTGCTGACACAAATTAGTCGCTATTGGTCCTGTGGAAAGGAGATAAAGATGTGAGGGTTATTGGTAGACGCAAAAATAAAAGCTGTACACATGGATCACCGGAGGAAATGGTAAGAAATGAATCCCCATTTTTATGTAAAGATTGAATCGGGTCTGGAATTTTCAGGGCCCCGTTGTTAGCTTTACTTTGTAGTAGCTTTTAGTCAATGACAGTACAGCCCACACTTTATGCCATGTCATACTTGGACAATGTTGCAATACTTTCAGATAGCTTGTCCTGGAAGCAGCTGGGCCAGGGCCTCTGGGATACTTAGGCACCTCAGCCACCCTACACGCTAAGGGGTCAGTACCTTGGGCATACCTATAAATCCTCATGGCCCGCTGCCGAGGAGGTTTGCTTTGTGACACTAAGGAGCAGGCCATCAGAGATGAAGTTAAGGCCAAGGGAACAGACCTGAGTTCAGATGACAGACAGAAAACAGACTCTGGGCTTGGAGTGCTGTTACTTGAGACCCCACTGTGTAGGGTCTATTTGCTTCACAGTAACAGTTGTTTGGCTTATGGGCCATCTTTCTAGCAGTTTGCAAAGTGCTGTGGTTTGCTTTATTAATAACCCAGGCACAAACCCAGCTCCGCTGTGGTCTTAGCTAGCAAAGGCTGGGAGCAGGGATAGGGTGTCATGGAACCCTACTCTTCTCGACCTCCTGCTGGCTGTTTGGACCAGAGACTCTGGTGGTCAGGGTATTTTTAAAAATGTAAGCTTTAGGTATAACAGGGTGGGGATCTGGCTCTGCTGTAACTGTGTGACCCTGGACAAGTGAGTCAGCTCCTCTGGGCCCATGCTGTCCCCTGTAACATGAAGGTGGGGCAGACAGCATCTTTCTCACAGGCCTGTTGTGGCAGTCACCACAGGCTGAGCACTGTGTCTCCCAGATACAAGGTGTTTAGTGGAGGAGGCTGTGGCTGCTACTGTGGACCACTCCAGCACACCCACTGTTGTCTGTCTCTACAGCACCAAGATGTTATTTTTTGTTCAGAATGAGCCTCCCCACCAACTCTTCAAAGGCCATGAGGTGGCAGCCATGCTCAAGAGTGAGCTGCGGAAGCAGAAGGCCGACTTCCTGATATTCAGAGCCCTGGAGATCAACACTGTCAGTGAGTCGTGGGAAGCTGGGAGCAAAACCCTGCTGCAAACAACCTTTCACCAGGAGATTCTCACCCCAGGGCCCACAGGCCCCTGACAGTGCTCAGGGGAACTGTGAGCCCGAGTAAGAAAATAGTTGTATCTTTAGTTTTTATCCAACCCTGCCTCCAAATTCACCATCACCCTCAGTTTTGAAGGCAGGCAGTATTAACGGAGCTGGTGACTCTGAGGCCAAGGAACTGAGAGTTAGTCGGCCTCACACTGTACTGCAAGAGCATTTGCACCCGGCACTGCTGGGGATTAGCTGTGTTGGACCCGTGGAGCCTCCTCCTTATTGTTAGAGACACATCAAGACAGGCGTGTGGGCGCACACCTTTAATCCCAGCACTCAGGAGGCAGAGGCAGGCGGATCTCTGTGAGTTCAAGGCCAACCTGGTCTACAGAGAGAGATCCAGGACAGGCACCAAAACTACACAGAGAAACCCTGTCTCAAAAAACCAAAAAATAAAATAAAATAAAATGAAATAGATACACATCTACTGTAGAAAATTTAGGCTCTTAAAGATTTCAAAATTAATCTAATATTTTATGTATCATTTCTGGAATTACATTACTCTGAAAGGAGGCATGCAGGATTGCGGGTCACTGGTATAGACAGCAAGGGAGACTCGTGGGAACTGTTTGACCAGGGTCTGGCACCTGCCTGTCACATGAAGCCACCATGACCAAGGGACTTGAGTTTTCACGAGCTTTGGAGCTGGTTGTCCTGGCTCTGACTTCTCCTCCCTCTTTCCTGCTACCTTCAGCATGTCAGCTGAACTGTTCTGACCATGGCCACTGTGACTCGTTCACCAAGCGCTGTATCTGTGACCCATTTTGGATGGAGAATTTCATCAAGGTGCAGCTGAGGGATGGAGACAGCAACTGCGGTGAGCGTGTGTGGCTTCGTGCCAGCCAGCTTGGCTGCAGAACGGCGTTGTGCTGCGGGGGTGGTGGTGTTCAAGGCAGATGAGCAGGCAGGAGAACCCTGCATTTTCTGTTTGCAGAGGACTCTTTCCTCCTCCCTCCCTCCATACTTGCTGACTGTCAGCAGAGGGTTCTGGAGCAGGCAGAGCAGCTGCACGCTGTGGCCTCATGGAAACCACATTCTCCATCTCAGAGTTGGGGCCTGCACACTGCAGGGCCCAGAGCACTGCTGGAGGGGCCTGGGACACAGGGGTGCTTTAGAAGCTGGCGAGCTTCCACTCACTCCCCAGGGAGCCAGGCACAGTCCACCCTGGGACACAGGGGTGCTTTAGAAGCTGGCGAGCTTCCACTCACTCCCCAGGGAGCCAGGCACAGTCCACCCATGGTGAAGCCACCACTTTTTCTCTTTGCAGAATGGAGTGTGCTGTATGTGATTATCGCGACCTTTGTTATTGTTGTTGCCTTGGGAATCCTGTCTTGGACTACTATCTGTTGTTGCAAGAGGTAAGGGGTGCAGAAGCACTGTCCTCATTTAAAGGGTGTCACTGCCGAGACTTGCAAGGTGGGGACCCTGGTGGGGGTGTGGCTGGGTGCATGTCCTTTGAAGTGCTATGACCTATCCTCACACCTGGACACACCTGGACACACTTATAGACTTGAGTTCATGATTGGTAGTTCTAGTTTGTCTCTGTTTTTACTTGAGACAGCCTACCTAGCTACGTTAATTATTTCATGTTTACATTTATTATGTTTTTCATTGTTAAAACATGACTTCAAGATAAGGGCATAGCTCAGTGGTAGAACACTTGCCTGGCATGTTCCAGACTTTAATGTGCTTTGCTACTAACTTTGCTACTAACATACCTGAACCACAGGTATGATTTTTGTGTGTCATGATAATGTTCAGGAGGCATCATCTTTTTTATACCACCAAGAGCCTTCTCCCAATCCACACATAAGGAAACCCAGGCTTAACATAATCACCTGTCTGAGGGCGGTTTGAGAGGGCTGCGACTGACATATTGCCTTATTTAAAAAAGTGTAGTTTTTAAAACCTCCAGCAGCCAGATAACCCATCAGCAGCTCCACGCTACACTGCTTCTCCCCGTCACGCCCTCCAGCCTTGCTCTTGTCTCTATGCTTTCTAAGCAGCCGTCCTGATGGGCCTTGTGTGGTTAGCCCACCCCAAGGTGGTCACAGCTCCCTTGACTTTTCAGGTTACCCCCTGCTCTGGCTGAGAAGTGAGGAGAGGTGCTGTGCACGTCAGCCCAGCCTCACAGACCTCCTTCCTGAGCAGAGACGGGGGTTGTGTTTTTTAGGCAAAAAGGAAAACCCAAGAGGAAAAGCAGATACAAGATCCTGGATGCCACTGATCAGGAGAGCCTGGAGCTGAAGCCGACCTCCCGAGCAGGTAGGACTCCGGGAGCCGGTGCTGAGGGGCCAGACTGAGTGCTCATTCCCCATGTTCCTTCCCCTCACGCTCCTTCGCCTGCTCATCGCAGGTTTGCTTCTCGCTCAGTGTCCCTGTGTCAGGGTCAGCAGCCTCGGTCTCTTGAACCTGAGCAGTCCGTCCCTTCTGGGCAGAGACCAGATCATAACTTGCCTTTCCTGTAACCTCCTACCCCATCCTTCTCATTAGGCACATCCCCAGCTGTTTCCTGACATCTGTGGGTGCTGGGCAGTCAGGTGCCTCCCACTAGGACTCCTGCCTGCTACACAAGCCCATCCTGGACTGAGCATTGGGGCCGGAAGAGTTAGGGTGTGTCATCGGCCTCTCGCCCTTGAGGCTGATTATTAGATGGGGTTCTCTCATGAGGGCCACAGGACAGGTCGTCTGTCCGTGGGAGCCACTCTCCATGTAAGCCACTTCTAAACTGTTTTACAGAAAACATTTATTAAGCACCCTCTGCTTAAAGCTTTGTGTTGGAAGAGGCTGTGGTGGAGACAGGCCTAAGACCTTTTGCCCTCAGAGAAGACTACTGCAGAGAAGGACGTCCCCGAGCAGCTGGGCTCTGCCCCAGGCAGCTCCACTGTGAGCGCTGCGTCTCCAGTGAACCTAGGCTGTCAGAGCAGCGCTCGCACATGTGCGTAACTGGCTCCCCTCGTGGCCAGTGTGACCCCATCACTTGACTCCTGACCGTGTTTCCTTCATAACTCTTTTCCTGGCTTGGCTACTGGCCTCTGTGTCTATTTACTTTCAGGGGCCACCCATCTTGTGCATTTCCAACCTGTTCTGATCAGGTTCTGCTGCTTCATGTTCAGAAAGTTTATTTCTCACCCCATTTACCCTTCCAAAATCACACTCACAGCTATACAGAATGATAGTGAAAAGTCTTAATGAAGGAGTTCATGGAAGGCCTGAGATGCTCAGCAGGTAAAGGTGCAGTGGTAAAGGCACCGGCCACCAATTTTGATAACCTGCATTCAGGCCCCAGACCCCACCTAGTGAAAGGAGTGTGTAAGTGTGCATACTCTCACACACTCAGCAGTGTGAAGCTGGGTGTGAAGGACGAGTAGCATCAAATCTGTCCACAGCACTGCAGACAGAGACAATGTGGTGAGGCCACACTGCATGGAGGGCAGAGGGCATTTAGGGAGGGGGATGAAAGCTATATACACTGGCCAATCGAGCCGGAGTGAGTGACCCGCGGCTGGATAGGTGAGCGGGTCTTTGCTGGGGTGCCCTCTAAGAGTACTGGGGTGTCTTACTTGGGCTGAGGGCTGAGCATCTCTGGGTGGTAAGAAGATGCTGTAAGTACAGTGAGTCTAGCCTGCTACATGCTGTCACTAAAGGAGAAGCTGCAGGTCAGGAGCCTGGTCTGAGTGGTGACAGTGCAGAGGAGCAGACTGGGTGAAGGCTGAATCCTGCCTAGCTGTTGACAGAATCAGGACAGCTGTTACCAGGACTGTTAGGCAGAGAATGGTCAGGACTGAAAGATGGGATTCTACTTGCCAGTGAGGATCAGCACCTCAAAAGTGGATCACAGCCATAAAGAGGCCCCAGCACTCAAGATGGGCTGTGGAGGGGAAACGCTGTCATAAGTCACAACTCCAGAGACCCTCACAGCTGCCTACAGGGCTGGTAGAAGGGGTGATGGCTGTCGAGGTAGGATGGGGAAACTGCCCTACGAATTTTGAAGCCTTTTTCAAAATTGAGTCAGCAAAGATAACCTGAGGCCGGGTGGTGGTGGCGTACACCTTTAATCCCAGCACTCAGCCAGGCGGATCTCTGTGAGTTCGAGGCCAGCCTGGTCTACAGAGCAAGATCCAGGACAGGCACCAAAACTACACAGAGAAACCCTGTCTCGAAACACCAAAAGACAAAAAAAACAATGATAACCTGAGGGGGTGGACAGAGGGCCAGGACTCACCAGACTGCATGCAGGGCAGGGCCTGGTGGTGAAATCCTAGGAGTAGGGAGTGTCATGAAGGGGAGCTGCAGGGGTGAGGTGCTGACAGCAGCAGGTTTATATCTGCTTTTGTTCCTTCTATTACAGCAGGCTGAACCAAATGAAATTACTGTTTTTCGAGACAGGGTTTCTCTGTGTAGTCTGGCTGTCCTGGAACTTGTAGACCAGGCTGGCCTCAACTCACAGAGACCCGCCTGCCTCTGCCTCCTGAGTGCTGGGATTAAAGGCGTGGGCCACCACCGCCTAGTCAAAATTACTTTTCAGCACCCACAAAAGTGGCAATTCTCTGTGGCTCAACCTAGTTTGCCAGAAAATTGGAAATACAGCATGTGGAGTCTTTGTAAGGGAACACACCTAAGAAATCAGCCCCTGGCCCTCCCTTGGTGCTACCATCCAGGCAGAGCCCAAGTTAATAGTATCTTAGAGTCGGACTGCAAACGGTGCCATGTGCTGGGCTGCTTTTGCCCACATTCCTTACAGCCGATCTGCACCTAGTCATTACTGACAGGTATATATTTACTGATCAGTTATACTGTTCATCACTGTGTTTCTGGAGAGAGAGAGAGCATGGGCGCGTGCGCACGCACGCACGCACGCACGCACGCACACACCCCTCTTATTGTATTGAGGGCAGACTCAGGAGACACCACACACACACCCCTCTTATTGTATTGAGGGCAGACTCAGGAGTCCCAGCGAAGTGTGTTCAGTTTTCAGCCTGCTCCCCGCCCCCCTCTGTCATTTTTAGTGGGTGAAGTACATGAGCAGAGCTGTGGCAGACAAGTACTGGGTGAGAATGGGGCTGCCCAGCCAGGGAGGGATCTCCTTAAAGGCCATTGTCCTTTGCTGTGGGGAAGAGGAGAGACTGTGTGGGGACAGGAAGTGAATGCTTTCAGTCTGTAGTAGAAGGGACAGCATTTATGGGACCTCCATTGCCACTGCTCCCACCACACTGGAGAGGCCCATGTTGCCAGTGCCCTTCTGTGGCTCTGGAAGTGACTGCAGGCATATCCCAGGACTGTATCCTGTGGAATGGTGGGCCTTAGTCCACTGCATGACCAAAACAGCATGGGGATGAGGTCCACAGCAGGGTGTGATCCTTGAGTGTGAGTGGTCAGGGTCAGCCTTGGGAGACCAGAGAGCACTCACAGCTATCAATCAGGTTGGCCACCAATCCTTTCAAGATGTCATCAATGTTTAGGAGGATGGATGGCGAGTTTGTGGACTGAAGTACAACTCACCTGACAGCCAACACTTTTTAAAATTCTGGTTGAACATGAGAGGGCCTGGGAACTGAACACAGGTCCTCTGGAACATCAGTCAGTGCTCTTAACCACTGAGCCACCTCTCTCCTCTTAGCCCCCACTTTTAACAGATGGGAAGCGAGTTCCCGTGGCTGGGAAGTGCCATTGTCTAGAACACAGCTGGAGTGTTGGCTATTCCTACTTGCAATCATCTCTTTGGAATGGGATGTACCCTAAAGCTGTTGGTAAACAACAGGTCTTCCCTGTGGCCTCTTCAGTGAGAGGAAAGCTGTGGAGGTTTCTGCTGTGGTCTTTAGTCTCAGCTTTATGGATTTTTTTTAATTCTTTGTGTGTAATTGTGCATGTCTGCACGAGGGTACATCCACATGACCATGGAATCCAGAAGTGTCAGATTCCCTGGAGCTGTAGTTACAGAAACCACATGTTGTGGGTGCTGGAAATTAAATTCAGGCCCTCTAGAAGAGAAGCAACTACTGCTCTTAACTGCTGAGCTCCAAAATATTTCCTAAAGAACTCGGTGTGTTCTGATCAAGTAGCTGCTCAGGACTGTCTCTGAGTGAGAGTCCCACTGTTCTTAAAATCTCATCTATCTATCTATCTATCTATCTATCTATCTATCTATCTATCTATCTATCTATCTATCTATCTATCTATCATCTATATCTATCTTTCTTTCTGACACAGGGTCTCACTATGTAGCTCTTTGTCCAGGGACATAAGTACTGTCTGAAGGAGAACACACCACTGGGTCACAACAACCGAAGCTCGGGGTTGTAGGAAAGTCCAGGTCTCGTCTCCAGACTGTTGCTCTCTGGACTCTTCTAGGCAGCCCAGACCCTCCTCCCACCTGCCCTTCCTGCAGGATGCCTGGCCTTCCCTGTCTCATATCCAGGTAGAGATACGGATGGGCTGTGACACAGGCCTTGGAAGGTCTTTCTGACGGTCTTATCTTCTTGGCAGGCAGCAAACAGAAAGGCCCCACGCTGAGCAGCAGCCTGATGCACTCGGAGTCGGAGCTGGACAGCGATGATGCCATCTTCACATGGCCAGACCGAGAGAAAGGCAAGCTCCTGCATGGTCAGAATGGATCGGTGCCAAATGGGCAAACGCCATTGAAGACCAGGAGCCCACGGGAGGAGATCTTATAGCTCCTTGGTCTGTCTCATCCAACTGGGCCTCAGTGCCTGAGCCAGAGCAGCTCTAGGCTGGTTCCTGACCTTCTGGGTCTGAGGCAGCTGCTCTCCCAGCATGTGCTGGTCACTCCATCCCAACAGCCCCCTCAGAACTGCTGGTACTTGAATCCACAGATACTTTATAGGAATCCCTGAATGAAGCTGTGAATGGAAGAGGTTTCCTCTATAACCCTATGTGGTAGGCCCCCCCTCAAATATCCTCATCTCAGGGCCTTTTTGCACACACCTCCCTGCCCCCTGCCCGAGAGCAGTGCAGCTGAGCCCAGAACCGAGGGCCACCAGCCTAGCCCTCGGCATATTCTTTGTTTCTCTGGGACAGTGTGCCCTGCCTTCCCCAGCCAAGATATCCCTGCCCACCACTGATGCTGCCTGGCCCCCAGCTCAAGAGCTGGCTTGTGTCCTGACTGTAGCAGGGATGTCGGGGGCTGCTGGGGATGACCAGCACCTGCTACCAGGCTCAGGCCACCCCTCGTTCTCCCAGAGGAGACAGCCACAGACAGAGTGGAACTCTGTGGCATTTGAGTGCATGTGTGTGACTGCCCTACTGTGATCCCTTCCATGTCTCTCCACCCGTGTCTTTTTCTGTGTCCTTTGCACGCGTGAGTGCTTGAGTGTATGTATACCTGTTCCTTATAGGTCTCTTGGCTGCTCTCAAAGCAACTCTAACTTGGAGACTTTCAGCTCCTTGAAAGACTAGTTAATCCCTCTGGCCCTGTCACCAGTTCCTCAGCCATGGTGTCAGGCAGTTGAGGAATCCGAGTTTCAGGGAGAGTGACTTTTTAAAAAGGACTTAGAATTTCTACTACTGCACTATCTGTTGTGAGATAATTAAACATGCTATTTAATTGTGAGTCTGGCTACTAGGTTGTGCTATTTCATGCTACATCCATGACCTGCACTGCAGGCCCATCAGTGGTGTAGACCTGCCTGTGAGGTCATCCTCCTGAAACCTGCCTCAGCACACTGGCTGTGGTACAGGGCTCAAGCCTACCATGGGAGGTGGGCTTGTGCTATGAGTGCTGGCTGTCCACAGATGCTCTCCGATTTGACCTTTTGTTACACAAAAGTGACTTCTGTCACCTGTGACCAAGCTGAGTCCTAAGGTCCAGGATGTATTAAGGATTTTGGGGCAATGCTGTTCCTTTTTGAGTTCCCGCATGAACTAAATGAATGTACCCATTGTCATATAGCCCAGTCCTATCACAGAGGCTGGAAAGCACGTCTCAGTGTATCACAACTGACAGTGACTCTACCCAATACCATGGGAATAGCCATGGCACAAAAGGCTGACAAGCTAACAGCTGAGTGTGAACAGGGGAAGGTGAACATCTGGTTATCACTTCTGAGTACCTGAGTGTCCACAAATAATCCTTTTTTTTTTTTAAAGATTTATTTATTACATATACATATACAGTGTCCTGCCTGCATGTGTCCCTGCAGGCCAAAAGAGGGCACCAGATCTCATTAAAGATGGTTGTGAGTCACCATGTGGTTGCTGGGAATTGAACTCAGGACCTCTGAAAGAGCAGCCATTGCTCTTAACCACTGAGCCATCTCTCCAGCCCCAATAATCCCTTCTGTATGGAGTCTAAAGTACTGGCTAAGAAGAGGTAAGCGTGATTATGTAAGATCATTCTATAGGAGAATGTTCATACTTTTTACAGTTTAAGTCAGGTTGTTCCATGCTGTAAATATTTTGAGAAAATCCCTAAAATATCAGGACAAGAATTTATAGCAACTTAAACACCAGCCGAGGGAAATTATTTCAACCAACCAATCAGAAAGCAGGACTAGAACCAGGTGTAGTGGTGCCATGCCTATAATCCCATCATTCAAAGGGCTACGGTAAAAGTGCCATGAGTTTGAGGCCAGGCTTGGGCACACAGAGAGACCTTGCTTCAGAAAGAAATGAACCGGAAAAGATGGCTCAGCAGCTGCTCCTGCAGAGGGCTGGAGTTCAGACCCAGCGACCACACTGGGTGGCTTACCTAGGACTCCAACTCCATCGGGATCTTCTGGTATCCACACACACCTTTAAAAACAAACACACAAACAAAGCAGGACTGGGGTGGACTACAGGAGTGTAGGCAACAGTTATCACCAGAGCTGGTAGGATGGCTCAGCACTGGCAAGGATGAAGCAGAAGGATTGCTGAGTATGAGGCCAGCCCAAACTATATGGTGAATTATGGTGAATTTCAGGCCTGCCTTAAAGTGAGGTCTGTCCTGTACTCCCCCATACCATTAATAATGGTAAATTTCTATTTATAGGAGACACTTTGTTATATTTTATAAGAATACAAAATATTTTGTTTCCAATTAATAAAATCACTGCCACTTTCTTTCTCCTAAGGGGAGTCACTACCAACAAACTAAAACCCAAAAGAATCAAGATTTCCCCAAATACTGAGCATCTGTGAGACTGATGGTAATGGTCAATTAGCATACCTTGAAGGTGGTGTGGTGGTCTGTAATGTCTGTAACTCCCTCCTCCCAGAGCTGCTGTTTCCCCGAAAGCCCATCTCCTAATAGTTCTAGGATAGTAGTCAATGGCAACTGAGAGATGCCTGGAGGCCATGACCTTCCCCTTTCCCCTGAAGCTACTAACAGGAGCAGCGCTGAGCTTGGCTCTGGTCTTTTTCCAAAGACTACCAGACTGCTGTGGGTACAGCTGCTCACTCAAATGCCATGAATCTGACAGCAAGAAAACATAATCCATACCAGCAATGTAAGGCAACTGGGAGAGATGGTTTCAGAAGTCAAGAGCACTGACTGATCTTTCAGAGGACCCAGGTTCGATTTCTAGCACCCACATGGTGACTCACAACTGTTTCACTCTAGTTCCAGAAGCTCTAGTGCCTCTGTCTAACTTCCTCTGGTACCTGGCACACACACCCTTATATATTAAACATGATGTATTTGCTGGATGTGGTGGCACACCCCTAAAAAACTAATATGAATAAAATTTAGCAAATGGAAACAACTCATAAAATTTGTGAAAATATAAATGAGTTATATACACACACTCCTGATTTTAATAAATATTCTCAAGGATAAGAAAGCTTCAAAAGCAGGAGGGTCAGAAGTTCAAGGTCATCCTTCGCTACATACCAACATTAAGGCCAGCCTAAGAGAGGGGAGACTTCTCTTGGAGAAATGGCCAAAGAGAGGGTGTAACCACTGAGAAAGTGGTCCTCAGAAACAGCCAATACTATGAAAAGAACAAACCCAGTAACATTCATTAGCATTCTGGAAGCCAAACTGCAATACAGTAAGTAGAAGAGTGTAACTCTGAACAGGAAGGTTAAGGTACATTAAACCAACAGGAGTAAACAAGTGTGCTTAAGCAGCAAGCTGGGAGCACTGGAGTAATCCCAGGACCAGGACAGCAGAAACAGGGAGATCATGAGTTCCAGGAGAGCTTAACTGTAGCGAGCTCTTCTTTAAAACATAAATGAAGGGCTAGCGAGATGGCTCAGTGTTAAAGGCCAGGCTCTCAAGCAAAAAGCTAAAAATGAAATTAAAAAATAGAATGTATTATTTAAAAAAACACTTCACCTGTATGTGTATAAACCTGCACGAGCATATGTACCACCTGTGTGCAGGAGTCAGTGGAGACCAGAAGCCACTGGATCCCGGGAGCTGGAGTTTCAGGTGGTTGAGACACCATGTAGATACTAGATCCTGAAGCTGGGTCCTCTGCAAGAGCAGGAGGCACTCTTGACAGCCTGAGCCATCTTTCTCCAGCCTCTGTAGTATTCATTTTAAATAGGCAGGAGGGGTAGGTGAGAAAGGTGCAAGCTAAATCCCTGAACCCAACAGAAATTATGGTAGAAAGACACCCAATGGCATCAAGTTGTTCTCCACATGTCCTGTATCATGCATTGTGCCCCCTGCCCCAGGATCTCAGGAGCCTTGGTCCTGCAACTCTAGCTAGGGGTGC
This sequence comes from Peromyscus leucopus, assembly GCF_004664715.2. Classification (NCBI taxonomy): domain Eukaryota; kingdom Metazoa; phylum Chordata; class Mammalia; order Rodentia; family Cricetidae; genus Peromyscus; species Peromyscus leucopus. The sequence continues at coordinate 127,456,623 of NC_051064.1, forward strand.
TGAAGGAATGAGGAAAGGACAAATATACACAGTGAAGCTGTTATGGGAGGGTGGGGTCTAACCAGGACTGCTGAACCTGGAACCTCATTATGTACAAGGAGAGGGGTTAGCTATTCTCAGTAGGAGGTCTCTGCAGCTGAATGTTCTCAGGCATCTGGGAGGAAGAAGCTGCAGTGTCTTTCCTCACACTGATCAATCATCCACACTGAGAGTCTTGAGAAAAGTTTTGTCAGATCTCTGAGCCTGGCCCATATAGGTTAATAGCTTTGCCATTGGTCTTGGGAGTCCTTGACTAGCCACACGATATCAAAATATACATTCCTCTAGGATTTCACTCACTCAGGGCTTGCTCTGCTTGCCACACCACCATCCCACATACAATAATAAAAAATTTAAACACAAGAAAATTTGTTATTCAAAAAAAAAAAAAAAAAGCAAAAGTCCCCCAAAGCACAGTTAAATGTGTGAGGTTTGAATGAGAATGGTTCCATAGACGTATGTATTTAAATACTTCCCAGGTGTGGAACTCTTTGGGATGGATTAGGAAGTGTGGCCTTGTAGGAGGAAGTGTGTCACTGGGGGTGGTCTCTGAGGTTTCAAATGCTCACACTATTCTCAGTGTCTCTCTCTGCTTCATGCTTGTGGGTCGATTGTGAACTATGAGCTACTGCTTCAGCACCATGCTGCTGGCCATGCTCCTCACTAATGATGGGCATGGACTCACCCTCTGAAACTGTTGCTCTGGTGTCTTCTCATAGCCACAGAAAAGTAATTAAGACAAAGTAGAACACGGGAAATGGCAGCAGTTCTACTGGCACCCCTTAGAGCAAAGGTAAGTGTGCAGACACAGGGTGGGACTCACACTCCCTCCCCACGCACTTGTTTCAGTGTGCTGAGACACCTGTGTCAGCAGGCCGATGCCAGGAGAGTGCTGGGAGGCAGAGACTGCAGCCCAAGTGTGCAGCGGACAGCAGAGCTGGGTGGAGACGGACATTACTGTCTAGTATGGGTTGTACCACAGCACAAGTCAAACTGAATACTTGGATTCTGAGATGCAGAAATCATCTGCAGATTACAATATTTTGCAGGACCCACAATATTGAACATAAGAACTCACATGTATTTGAAACTAAGCAATCTGTGTATATTATAAATAAATTTAAAAATCTGGGGTCAGGGACATAGTTTAATGGGTAAAAGTACTTGTGGCCAAGTCCAATGACTTGATTTCTATCTTGAAACACACAGTGGAGGAGAGAACTTGTGATATATATATATATTGTGGTGATATATTTATTGATAATAAACTTGATGAGGATCAGAGGACAGAGCCAGCCACTAGATTAGACAAAGAGATCATGTAGTGGTAGCACACAACTTTAATCCCAGCACTTAAGATCTCACACTTTTGCTTGGTAAGCACACACGCCTTTAATCCCAGGAAGAAATATGGCAGGGCAGAGAAGGCGTGAGGAAACAGGAACTCACTCTTTTTAGGCTGACGACTTTGTAGAATTAAGAACTAGTGGCTGGCTGTTCTACTTCCCTGATCTTTCAGCATTCACTCCAATATCTGGCTCTGGGTTATTAAAAGACCATCTAAGATTTGAACAAGAACTGACTCTACTAAGTTCTCCTCTAGCCCCCAGGCATGCATCATGGCACACAGACACAGAAACACATATCTACCTACATACCTACCTACCTTTGGGGCCAGTGAGATGACTCAGTAGGTAAAGACACTTTTGCTGAGCATTTGAGTGCTCCACAGAACACACATGGTAACAGGAGGACACTGATTCCTTCAAGTTGACCCCTGACCGCAACACACACACACACACACACACACACACACACACACACACACACACGATTTAAAAAAAACAAAAACAAAAAAAAACTAGTAAATAAAAATAAAGGGCTGACAAGACAGCTGAACAGATAAAGGCACTTGCCGCCAAGCCTGACAACCAGAGTTCAATTCCTTGAACCCACATGGTATGGACGGAGAGAAGTATCTCAAGCCAGATGTCTTCTGAGCTCCAGACCACACTGTGGTGAGTGTGCACACAGGAGATGGGTAAGGTGTTAAGAGCCATTTTACCTTCGAAAGCCTACCATGTACCAAGGTCCAACAACTAAAGAAGTTGTTACTGTTTCCCATCACAGAGAAAACTGAACAGAGGTTTTTCATTTACTTAGGGTGACAGAGATCACAACCAGAAAGACCCCAAAGCCTTCAACTCTCCAATAAGTTACAATGCCTCACAATCAAAAATACCTCAAGAACAGTGACAAAGTACCATAATGGACAATCCTAGTCTAGAGGAAGGTGGGGAGCACTGGTACTTCACTCACCATTTTCTGAGCTTTCAAATGGCCACTATAAAGGATCTTTGTATTCACATGGAACTCATTTGTAGAAACCTATTTTATGTTACATATTGGGGGAAAATAATTTTATAAACTTAGCAATGTCATAGGGCATATACAAATGGTCTATGGAGAATTTGGTAGAATACCAAGACACCTCTAGAGACTAAGAAAAAGAAAGCACTTTATTCCCACATCCCCAACGAGATCCTCATTCATACATGAGAGTAAACCCGAAGTCAGATTCTTACCATCTCAAACACAGTCTAGAAGAGGTCTGCTCGGAAGGAGGCATGTAATGTGATGGCACTTGGTATTTCTAGCTGTTGGGATTTCAATACAGTTAAAATTGACCTAAAAGTGGAAACAACTCTTGACAGAAAGAAAGCAAGCCACGGGAAGCCTGCAGTGAAACCATGCATTAGGGAGACTGGATAGAAACCAAGGAACTTGGCTGAAAACTGTTTTTCACTTTTTTGGGTCATTTTACATCTCTTGGCTCATACAATAAGATCAAATAAAAATATATTTAAAGTTCTTTAAAACCACAAAGAAAAAGAACTCACCCATCGAATACAAATATACTATTTTATTCTATGGGAATAGTTCTGTGGTTCCTGCAAAGGGAAAATCCAAAGACAGTTAAAGACCAAGGAACAGCAGGACAGGACAAGCTCAGGTTCTGTTTGCTGATATTTTTTTTCTCACTCTGTGTGTGTGTGTGTGTGTGTGAGATTTTACACAATTTTAACAAAAGAAAAAGTAAGTGATTTGATGCAACAAACAGCTACATTTATGAAGAATGACTGATGACCAACCAGTTTTAAATTAGTTCAGGGGTCTGAAGCCCCTGCACTAACATGCAGCTGAAGCACTGATATAGTCATTGATCTGAGTAGTGGTTGTTCTCTTAAAAGATACATTTTTTTTTCTGGTATTTTATAACAATTTATCTACTAAGCTAAACAGTATTTGTTTCTCATACAAACTACAGATGAGAAATGTTAGTGTTTACACAAATCATAACTGATACAGTGGGACTGGACACCTGGTGTTTCTGGATGGTTTATTGGTGACTTATCAGACAGGCCAACTGCCTTCCCTCCAATCAACAAGGTCTGGAAGGAAGCAGTTCCCATCACAAATGACAAACACAGATGGAATTAGCCATACAGACTGGGGCAGATTGACTTCTTTCACACAGTTCTTGGTAACAAAAAGGAAATTCGTTACAGGCAGAGGACAGAACCACCAAGTACACAATGTCAAAAGGCCCATTTAAAATTCTGTTGTATTTAAGTGACTTATTTGTTTAAAAAACAAAAGTTGCTACCCCCACCTAAAATATGGGACCACACTGAAGTCTTTCAAGGTGACACGTTGTAAGAAGCTTATGACTTCTTTCAGCTCTGCTGTAAGCTCAAATTAACTTCAATTAAAGAAGCTCAGTAATTAGCCAACATTATTAAAAGCTTGATTCAAAATTTTGTAGGGAAGAAACTGACTGGAGAAGAGGGAGACAGTCTGATAATGTCACACACACCTAGGCCTTGCAATCCTCATAAGAACTAAGACAGCTAGAATCTGGAATAATGCTGTAAGAAGACCTGCTTATGGATATGTCAATCATCTCGTACTCTAACCCCAAAATCTCTAACTTCAAGTTCCTTGGGGTGATGAGGTCAGCTTCCAAATGCTTTACACAGGAGCCTACTATGACCTTCCCTACCATAATTCAGATAGCTAACGTAATACTGTGTCTTTGTGGGATCACCCACGTTTGTCAGAATTGTGGAGACAGAGTCTTCTGTTTGAAATGACAAAGGCCTCCAGAAGGGGGTGCAAAGGACAAGAGTCACTTGGGCACAGGAAGTACACCAATGGAAGAAAAGCTGCCATGGGGAGAAACTGGGAACAGAAGGAGAACCTCCACTTCTGTGCCCCACAGCTGGGGTGGTGCGGAGACAGCAGCAGTAAAGGCCTGCACCCAGAAGTGGGCTGTCAGTGGCTTTCTACAAACGCTTCAAGATACCCGGGGTCTAAGGGGCTCCACAGATTTTCTTGTGGAATACCATCCTTTTACCTTCAATCACCCACAGCTGAGAAGGTAAGACCCTAAATGAAAAGGGGCACACAAACAGCAGTGGAGGGCATTTCCCCGATGTGAGGGACCTTCAGTCAAAGTACCAAAGGCTTCTATCCTTCACATAAGTGGGTTGGCAGTGTAAATCAATCAAGACCACTATCTTTTTACAAAAACATGAGTATTTTTATTGGATCTTCAAGGCTGAGTCCCAGTGTCCTCATCTGATGTCAGTCTCAGCTCTGTACTGATTTCTCTCCTGACTTTCATGGACAGCTTGCTCAAATAGCCTACTGCAGCCAGGGTCTCACTCCAAAGCTACCCCTTCTAACTAAGGTTACTATGGTAGAATTTTATACAACAGTTTTCCTTAAAAATATTCCATAATTTCTTATTCCCAAACAAAATAAGATTATGCACCACTCAGAAACTGGTTAGTCATTCAAAGATGTCTACGAACTCTTTCCCTGCCAATTCATTCACACTCCTCCTTTCGGTTTCATTTGCAGCCACACTGTGGCTCAGGAGCCGCCTGTTCTTCACGCCTGACAAGCAAGTCAAGAGGACTTGGACTATACATCTTTACGACAGCTGAGTGCATTCACAGCTTGGTGCATACCAATGCTCATGAAAATAGGAACCTTACTTCCATCTTAATCTGATAATTCAACATCAGAGTCTTCAGATTTGGCTTTGGCAAGTTCTTCATGTACCTCCCTCACCATGAGAATACGTGTCAACATGGTGTCCAGGGTTCCAGGGTCTATTGGGAATGTGGAGTACCACATGGGGCTATTAGGAACACAGGAGCGCTCAGGCTGAAGGTAGAACACATCATTCCTCTGCTTCACACTTTCAGAACTACCCACAGGAGGGAGCAAACAAGACAAAAGAGAAAAAGGGAAATTGTGATCAGAACACAGGAAATACACATCATTCTTTCTTATATAATAGCTCTGAATTTCTCCAACATGACTCACTTCATAAATAACACCAAAACCACAGGGGTAAATAGGGACACAGGCATTCTCCTCCCAAGAGCAACTTTGAACTGAAGTGAAGTGGTAGACTTAATAAAGAGGAAGCAGAACTGGGTGTTGTGGTAGACGCCTGCAGTTCCAGCACTTAAAGGTAGAAGAGTGAGGATTACAAGTTCAAAGTCCTCCTTGGCTATAAATCAAGTCTGAGGCCAGCTTGGGGACATGAGACCCTGCCTAAAAAAGTGCCTGGCAGTGGTGGCACACGCCTCAGGAGGCAGAGGCAGGTGGATCTCTGTGAGTTCAAGGCCATCCTGGTCTACAGAGTGAGTTCCAGGAAGCCAGGGCTGTTAGGCAGAGAAACCCTGTCTCTAAAAAAACAAAAATACAAACAAAAACAGAAGTACAAATCATATACTTCATTTTAAATGCTGCTAGGAGTAAAGCATATCGATTCATGGAAATGAATCCTGAGGTCAAGAACTCAGTAGGAGACACACATTATAGTCAGGGACCCATTCAGCACTTTCAACTCTGGACTAAGACTGTATGGCTAAGCGGGACAGCATGTCTAGCATGGGGATGGGTCTGGTCAGACTTCAGCTTTGTAAAATACAAAACTGCATTTCTTTAAAGCCTCCCCCTTTTAGGTTTAACAAAAACCAATCTTAGAACTTGTTTTCTATACAAAAAATAAATCAGTATAGATTAGACGCCACAACCCTGGAAAAGATCAAATGAGATATGATCTCTGTTTTCCAAGACATTTTTTGGGAGAAAACCTTTGGGTGAAGAGGGCTTGCTTCTTAGTTCCAAATCTAGGCAGACAGAAGGATGGAGAAAAAATGAAATCAGAGGCAGACCCAGTGTCAGAGGCAAACTATGCTTCTAGTTTCCAAAGACTTATGCTGGGTGATGAATGCACTGTACTCAGAACACAGAAAGACCCCTTACCATTTTGACAGGTAAAATTCATAAAGTCGAACAGGGCATCTCAGTGGGTTATCAGTATTCTCTGCCATCTCCACACCCACTGGAGCCTCTTCATCTTCATTTCGTTTCCTCTTGCCAATAGTTAGTTTATCTTGAGACAAAAAAACAAATGTTTGTATATGAGAAATGTAGACACACCAAGTGAGCTCCGCTGCACAGCCAAGGATCCTGTCACTCCTGCCCGTTATCATTTATTCAATAATACTCACTGGGTTCCTGTGTGCCAGGTGCTATTCAGAGTGTTTGGTTTATACACTAAACACTGTGCTTGTCCTGAAACACTTACGTTCCCCGTTGAACAAAGAGGAGTCACGTGGCAAAAGGGAGAGTGCTGGGGGAATGTCTTCCTTTGGAGCTTGCTTTGTTATTAGAATGGATTAGGTACATGGTTCATAAACGAAAGCAGAAAATAAGGGTTCCATACATGTTTGTCCTCCAGTGTGATTAGGAAAAGTGGTCCTCTCTCTAGTTGGACACATTTCTCCTGTGGCATCAGCACTGACTCAGTTGTTGCACAAGTTCCCCTCCTTGTGTGTTCTAAGAACGGGTATCATTTGAAAGGACACGACTCTACAGTGGCTGGGCTCTCCAGACAATGCAGGGTGCAGGCATAGGAAGGAGGCCGCTGCTTCTCCTCTGTCCATTCAGTCCAAACAGAGCTCTCCTAGGTGGACTCAGGAGCTCACGGCACTCTGTGTTTGTGTGAGTGCACAACACTGTATACACACTGGAAGTCGGAAAACAACTCTGGAAAACAGATTTTTTCCGTCTACCTTTCATGGGCAGAGATCAAATTTAGGCAATCAGGGTTAAGCAACAATGACTTTCACCTGCGGAGCCGCCTTGCTGGACCTCCATTTTATTGTTTGAGACTGGCTTTCTCACTGACATGCAGCTCAGCCATATGCTACACTGGCTGGCGTGGGAGCTTCATCTCTGAAGCTGGGTAACAAATATGCATTGCCACTTCTGGTTTTAAAAAGGTGCTGTGGAATATTAATTCAGGTTCTCACACATGCACATTAGGTACTTTATACACTGGGCCATATCCCCAACCTATTTTTCTTTTTTTTTTTTTTTTTTTTGGCTCTTGAGACAGGGTTTCTGTGTGGAACAGCCCTAGCTGTCCTGGAACTTGCTTTATAGACCAGGCTGGCCTCAAACTTGGAGATCCACATGCCTCTGAGTGCTGGGATTAAAGGTATGCACTACAATGCCCGGCCCCAACCCATTTTTTTGTTTAAGATTTATTTGTTTTTATTTAATGTGTGTGGTTATTTTGCTTGCATGTATGTCTGGTACTACCTGCATGCAGTGCCCACAGAGGCCAGAAGAGGGAATCAGAACACCCTGGAAGCAGAGTTATAACCATCTTAAGTTGCCATGTGGGTGCTGGGAATACAACACAGGTCCTCTAAAAGATGACAGAGGCCTTTAAAGAGGAAATGAAAAACTCCCTTAAAGAGGAAATAAAAAAATTCCCTTATAGAAATAGAAGAAAAAAACAAAAAATTGGAAGAAATCAAAGAAAGTCAAGAAAAAGTAATTAAACAGATGGAAGAAACAGTTCAAGATTTGAAAACTGAAATCGAGACAATAAAGAAGACACAAACTGAGGGAATGCTGGAAATAGAAATCCTGAGTAAACGAAGAGGAACTACAGATGCAAGCATAATCAATGGAATGCAAGAGATGGAACAGAGAATCTCTGACGTTGAAGATACAATAGAGCCAAAAAAGTCAAAACACAAAACATCCAAATTTGGGACACCATGAAAAGACCAAACCTAAGAATAATAGGGATAGAAGAAGGAGAAGATTACCAACTCAAAGGCACAGAAAATATATCCAACAAAATCATAGGAGAAAACTTTCCTAACCTAAAAAAAGAAATACCTATGAAGATACAAGAAGCTTACAGAACACCAAATAGGCTGGATCCAAAAAAAAAAAAAAAAAGTCCCCTCAAAACACTAAACATACAGAACAAAGAAAAAATATTAAGAGCTGCAAAGGAAAAAGACCAAGTAAAAATATAGAGGCAGAACCATCAGAATAATACCAGACTTCTCAATACAGACTATGAAAGCCAGAAGGTCCTAGACAAACGTTATGCAGACACTAAGAGACCACGGGTGCCAACCCAGACTATTATACCCAGCAAAACTCTCAATCCATAGACAGAGTAAACCAAATATTCCACGATAAAACTAGATTTAAACATTATCCACAAATCCAGCCCTACAGAAAGCACTAGAAGGAAAAATCCAACCTAAGGAAGTTAAACACACCCATAAAAATTCAGGCAATAATAATCCCACATCAACAAATACCAAAGAAGGGAAACACAATACCACTACAAAAAATTAACAGGAATTAACAATCACTGGTCATTAATATCCATCAATATCAATGGTTTCCACTCACCTATAAAAAGACACAGGCTAATAGAATCGATACAAAAACAGGATCCATCCTTCTGCTGCATACAAGAAACACACCTAAACTTCAAAGACAGAAACTACCTCAGAGTAAAAGGCTGGGAAAAGGCTTTCCAGTCAAATGGACTTAAGAAGCAAGCTGGTGTAGCTATCCTAATATCTAATAAAATAGATATCAAACTAAAATCAATTGAAAGAGATCAGGAAGGACATTACATATTTATCACAGGGAAAATCCAACAAGACGAAGTCTCAATTCTGAACATTTATGCCCCAAATACAAAGGCACCCACATTTATAAAAGAAACATTACTAAAGTTTAAATTGCCCATCAAACCCCACACACTAGTAGTAGGAGATTTCAACACACCACTCTCACCAAAGGACAGATCTACCAGATTGAAACTTAACAGAGAAATAAAGGACCTAACAGATGTTATGACTCAAATGAACTTAATAAGTATCTACAGAACATTCCAGCCTAACTCAACAGAATATACCTTCTTCTCAGCACCCCATGGAACCTTCTCAAAAATTGACCACATGCTTGATCACAAAACAAATCTCAACAGATACAAAAACATTGGAATAACCTCCTGTATCTTATCAGACCACCATGCCTTAAAGTTAGATTTCAACAACAACAAAAACTATAGAAAGCCTACCATCTCATGGAAACTGAATAATGCCCACCTGAAACATCAATGGGTCAAGGAAGAAATAAAGAAATTAAAGATTTTCTAGAATTCAATGAAAATGAAAGTACAACATACCCAAACTTCTGGGACACTATGAAAGCAGTGCTAAGAGGAAAATTTATAGCACTAAATGCACACACAAAGAAGTTGGAGAAATCTCATACCAAAGACTTTTACAGCACAACTGAAAGCTCTAGAACAAAAAGAAACAAACTCACCCAGGAGAAATAGATGCCAGGAAATAATCAAATTGAAGGCTGAAATCAACGAAATAGAAAACAAGAGAACAATACAAAAAATCAATGAAACAAAGAGTTGGTTCTTTGAAAAAAAAAAAAATCAACAAGACAGACAAACCCCTAGCCAAATTAACCACAAGGCAAAAGCAAAATCAGAAATGAAAAAGGAGACATAACAATAGACAACAAAGAAATCCAGAGAATCATCAGGTCATACTTCAAAACCTGTACTTCACAAAATTGGAAAAATCTAAAAGAAATGGACAATTTTCTGGATATATACCACATACCAAAGTTAAATCAAGACCAGATAAACTATTTAAATAGACCAATAACTCCTAAAGAAATAGAAACAGTCATTAAAAGTCTCCCAACCAAAAAAAGCACAGGACCAGATGGTTTCAGTGCAGAATTCTACCAGATTTTCAAAGAACTAATACCAATACTCTTCAAATTGTTTGACACAGCCGGGCGGTGGTGGCGCACGCCTTTAATCCCAGCACTCGGAAGGCAGAGCCAGGTGGATCTCCGTGAGTTCGAGGCCAGCTGGGCTACCAAGTGAGTTCAGAAAGGCGCAAAGTACACAAGAAAACCTGTCTGAAAAACCAAAAAAAAAAAAAAAAAAAAAAAAAAAAAAAAAAAAATTGTTTGACACAATAGAAACAGAAGGAACATTAACAAACTCTTTTTATGAGGCTACAATTACCCTGATTCCCAAACCACACAAAGATGCAACAAAGAAAGAGAATTACAGACCAATTTCCCTCATGAACATTGATGCAAAAACACTCAACAAAATATTGGCAAACTGAATCCAAGAACACATCAAAAAATTATCCACCTGAAAAAAAAAAAATCCATTGTGTGGAGTACTACTCAGCAGAGAAAAACAATGACAGCATGAAATTTGCAGGCAAATGGATGGAACTAGAAAATATCATCCTGAGTGAGGTAACCCAAGCCCAGAAGGACAAACATGGTATGTACTCACTCATAAGTGGATTCTAGATATAAAGCAAAGAACAATCAGACTGCAACCCACAGAACCATGGAGGCTATGTATATAGCAGGGGGGACCCTAGGATGACTGTGGCTTATGATAAGTTTTGGTTTTACACAATTACTGGGCAAGCCTCAGTGAAACATTTCACTATTAGGATAAGAACTTATACTGTATCAAGTTGATAATAGAAAAATAAATAAATTAATAAAAAAAGAAAAAAAAATTATCCACCATGACCAAGTAGGTTTCATCCCAGGGAGGCAAGGATGGTTCAACATACAAAAATCTGTCAATGCAATACACCATATAAACAAACTGGAAGAAAAAAAATGCATAGGCTTAAAAAAGAAAAGAAAATGGGTATAGACAGTCATAAAAATAGTTTATGAATAATAAAGTCTTTAAAGAGAGAATAAAGTAATATAAAAAGGATAAGCCACATAAAGATGGAAAATAAACAGAGTCTAGATCTTATTTGGAGTCTTGTTGATTTTGAATTTTTTGATTGCTGATGAGTGAGCAACAGTTGCTAAGAGACACTGGATTGTAACAGACATTGCTGAATTAAACCCGCCAGAGAGTTTAGGAATGCCTCAACTTGAAAATGGAAGTCAGAAAATGTATTGCTTTGGGAAAGAGGTTGTATTTTTGTTTCCACAGAAAATGAAAGGCTGTGGATTCATTCAAGGTTGATAGAGATCAGGTTTGATTGGGGAAGACCCCTGAAAATCTTGGCTATAGACATAAATAAATAAACCTAAACTAAAAAAAAACTATGAGTGTGATGTATATTTTACCTGCTCAGACATAAAACAAAAAATTATCTTCAGCTAGCTTATGTACCACATGCAGTCCATACTTGTGTTAATGCACATATGTATGCTACCTTTGAAAGTTTGTGTGTTTTCAGAGCAAGGGTGAAAATGGGTGGCTGAGGTGATCCAGCCTCTCAGATGCCCCTGTTGCAGTTTCCTCCGAGTTCCACATCAGAACAGCTTCAAGGCTGCTGGATGAGATGGTTCAGCCTCACAGATTATTGTAGCCAGTACTAAAGATAAGCCTTGTGCTTTCCCACTGCACAGAGAATGGACAACAATGGGAGGGCTAGTTTTCCCAGGACTTGACCATTATCTCAATTTTCTCAGGTTCCCTAAAGATGTCACCACCCACACACAGCAGGAAGCAGTACAAAAACCAAGAAGCCCACATTCCCAAGAGGTGGGGTGCGAGATTTTTAGTTGATCAATGGGTTATGGATGTTTTTCATTATTTAGTTGGAGTTCGTTACACATTGTTATTGGACATGGTCAGGGAGAAAGCTAAACAAAGGAGATTAGATTCAAGAGTCTCTTTCTAAAAGGAAAAAGGGGATACAATATAGAAATGATGGGATAAAAGGGTGGATTGTTGAGTCTACTTCTGAATAACCACTAGTTTCAAATATTTTACAATGATATGGAATTTTGTATATTGATACAAATTTAAGGTTATTTTTGTTAAAACATACTGTACATATGTTTCTACTCTACTCTTGTTTAAGGTATTATACCTACTCAGCTCATTTAAGAATGTAATGCAGATTTCTAGTACTTGAAAGTTATTATTACAAACTATTTAGGATGATTAAAAAAACGCAGGTTAGTAGTTGTAGTCATGTTATAAGTATGTTTTCAAGGGCAAACAGACATAAATTTTAGACAGACAGTTGGTCTTCGAAAACTTTAATAACCTACCGAATATGGCATTTAAGATGTTTTAATAACCTGAGGCTTTTCATGACAGTGACACATATCTTCTTTTGGCAGCACCAACTTACTTCAAAAAAAGATGATGGGCACTGAAGAACCTCCATATGGAGTTCACTTTCTTTATTGCAAAAGCTAGCCATTTGGGCAAGAAACTGCCCTTGCCTCGACTGCTAACAGTATGCTGTCCAAACTGGACACAAAATAATGCATCTGCTGAACTTTGCCGAGACAAGGTAGGCCAGTCCTTCAAAATTCCTGCTTCACAGAAAAGTCTGTAAGATATTTTAGACCCATAGGCTGAAGATAGATGCCCTAATGTTACAGAGGAAGTTTGGGGTGATTGTCCAGGCAGCCAAATGTCTCTGGTGTTTCTTAGTTTTGGAAGTTGCTTGCTTTAAACTTCCTATAATATTATATCTTGGATAGAGTTGAAGACTAGACAGTTAAAGTTACAGATTTCCTTAATTATGATAGAAGGTAAATTAGGTACAAAACTTTGGACTCATCAAGATAGGATTAGTAATAAAATATTTTCTCCAAATATACCAAACACAAATGTTCTGGACATTGTAAATGTAATTCTTAACTGATAATTGTTCTTATTATTTACAGTTTTAGTATGTTAGAGTTAAAAACCTTTCCTTTTTATTTAGACAAAAAGAGGAAAATGTTGCAGAATATTCCTTTACACTGTGTGAAGATGTGTAAGTGTGATTGGTTTAATAAAAAGCTGAATGGTCATTAGCTAGGCAAGAAAAGGTTAGGTGGACTTCTGGGAACAGAGAGGACTTGGAGAATAAGAAAGGTGGAGTTGCCGGCCAAATGCGGAGAAACAGGACAGGCTGTACAGAATAAAGATAACCAATCCTTGCCGGGTGGTGGTGGCGCACACCTTTAATCCCAGCATTCGGGAGGCAGAGGCAGGCGGATCTTTGTGAGTTCGAGGCCAGCCTGGGCTACCAAGTGAGTTCCAGGAAAGGCGCAAAGCTACACAGAGAAACCCTGTCTCAAGAAAAAAAAAAAAGAGGTCAAAGATAGCCTGAGCTATTACATAGTTAAGACAAGGTTCAAAATACCCAAATCCAAACACAGGAAGTTTAATTTCTAGTTGCAGAATAGCATTATTTTTCAGACATTAAAGACAAAGAGTCACTTAGTCTGTTTTTGAAACACATGATCATAATCTACTTACTGAAAATGCCATTGCTGATGCAAACCTACCAGAGATAAAAAGCAGTCTGCTTTAGGACAGCTTCTAAGTTCCTTAAGTAATTTAGAACTGACTAAAAGAAGCTAATTAAAAGCTAAGCAAGTTTCCTTTACCTGGCAACTGCTGTAAATCAGTGACTTGTTTTCTGATATGTTTTACATGTAGGTTATTTGGGATCTACCCAATTAAATCAAGGGGCTCTACCAAGTTAAATCAAATTTCTAACTCAAAGACAATAAAAGTACAACAAGGAAGAGTCCTCTCATTTTGAGAGCTTATAATCTACTTGAAAACAGAGAAAAATATTCAAACGTTAAAAGCAAGTTGCAGTGTGCCCTCCAGGTCTAAAATGAACTACTGACCCTCTGTGATAACTGTCTTAGCACTTCAAACCGAAACCTCTTCTATCAGCAACCCACCTGGCTCTGACTCTTGCTTCTGTAAAGGCGGGAAGAACCTCAGATATGTCATCTTGGTGCTGTACTTCAGAGTCCTGGTCCGTCTCATCACATGGGCAAAGGAAAGCTTCAAATGCTCAGTAACATTCTTTAGTTGAAAGTATTTGGTATTGAAAAACAGGAGGGTGTTTAACAGGACAATTGGCGAATAAGCGCCCAGCTGTTTGCATTCCCACAGATGCTCTTCTTCAATGCGAGAGAACATGTAACCTAGAAGGATGCAAAGAAGACAGTATAGTGTGATCTCTCAAATTCCACAGAATGAACAGAGTAAGAGAAGAACTGATCATTGCTCTCTCCCACTTCTTCTTCATACAGGCAAAGAGAAGCAGCACCAGGAAGAGGATGCCAGAGGACTCCAACTAGACAGACTGTCCTATAAACAGTGTTTATCTTTCCTGACAAGGCCATATATTTTCAACATTTTCTTTTGTTGAAGAAAGCAAAGAGCCAGAGACAATTTTATGTATAAACATATTCCAATTTCACTACCACAAAATATTTTCTTTAAAGTTTACAACCATTTAAAAATGAAAAACCGGGATTAGGGATTTAGCTCAGTGGTAGAGTGCTTGCCTAGCAAGCGCAAGGCCCTGGGTTCGGTCCTCAGCTCTGGGGGAAAAAAATGCAAAAACATTTTTAGCTTAGACTATAGAACCAGGACACAGGCCAGATTTGATCACCGGAAGTTAACCGGCTCCTGCCCAGACCATCAAACTTACCATTAGACAGTTCCATGTGTTTGGCCATAGTCACTGGGGAGCAGGTGGGCCCCTCCCTCCCTCTCATCCTTAACTTGCATTAGCAGCCATGCTCCTTGGGATTGATGGGAATATATATGAGAAGCAAGGTCTCAAGGAACTGCACTGTGCCTTGTTCTCCATGCCCCTTAAATTCAGGTCTAACCCAATGCTCTTTCCTCTATCCTCTCTACTGCTGCTTCTGTATTCTATTATTGGGAGATCAAACATGAACATGACTTTACTACTTCCAAATCTATGTTGTGAGCTTCCCCTCCATTAAGTTCATCAAACCACCATGTGGCTCAGAATGCTTCAAAGGTGCTCCAGAGCTCAACATGAAGGACACAGTAGTTATTACACTAACTTCTCCAGTCACAGCCTGAGAGCCTAACTGAATCACAGACTTCTCTAATGATACCAGATTAAAGAATTCACAGATAATAACAAGTACAGATATTTAGCACACACTGACAAAGATCATCTGTAAATGGGTAAACCAGTGGCAACTAGCATGCACCTTTACTGACATTACCAGACAAAACACTTCTTGAAACGTAAGTATAACTGAATGTAACTTTTTTCAGTTGTTAGTACCTCTATGTAAACTGTATGTTAGTTTTATACAGTTACTGTTCAGTTTATTTTACTAAAATGCTGACCAACAACTCCAAGACTTTCTCCTCAAAAGCTCAACTCTATTACGTCAGGACAGACAGATTATATTGTAATATATGAAAATATTTTAAAAAGCAATTTAAAAAAATATATCATAAAAATAATTAAAAACAATTCCCTTACCATTAGGAAGTATTGTAGGCTCCCATATTTTCAAGAGCTTGGTAAGTTCAATCATAAATCTGGAATAGGGCTCCGTAAAAATGTTATCTATTCTACCATTTTCAAACAGGTACTAAAAGATAAAAGAATAACACATACTGGTATAAAGAAAGCTCAAGATTAGAAAACATTGTAAGAAATGGTTTCCCTTAATGTCTGCCTTTGTAATCCTGTCCATCCTACACAGCTTCTAAGCACTTTATTGTAGGTTAAAATACCAGGATTCAAGTCCAAAGCTCTTACATGGAAACTGGTCACTGTTTTTGGCACTGACTTTGCAAAGTCAAGTTCTTTATAAAAAGTGTGGGTGGTACAGAATACATACTACAAACAAGAATATGGAGCAGCAGGTAAGAGTACCTACTGCTCTTACAGTGGACCCAGATTCTGTTCCCAGAACCCACAAAGCAGTTTGCAATCATCTGTAACTCCAGTGCCTGAAGATCCAATGCTTTCTTCTGATCTCTGTTGGCTCATGCACAAACACAGAGCACATACACACACTCAGGTGCACACAAATACATATAAAACAAATACACATAAATACGTACATTTTTCAAATAAGAACCCTTTACTCTGTTGATGAAACTGATCAATGCATACTTCCTAACTCTCCTCTCCTGACATGCACTGTATGCAAATGTGATCACAAAGTTTCTGTCTGCCATTCTACTTAAACTAACTTTCTCTTGAAACAATACAAACTCAAATTAATGAGCTTACTGGGGGCAGTAGGTGCCGGGCGCACACTGGACATTTGGTTCAAGAGGTTAAGAGCACTCGATAGATAATCTTCCAGAGGACCTGTATTCAATTTCTAGCACTCATGTGGTGACTCACAACCTGTAACTCCAGTTCCAAGGAATCCGACACCTTCTTTTGTCTTTCCTGGGCACCACATGGTGCATAGATATCTATGTAGGCAAAATACCCATACACTTTAAAAAAAAAAAAAAAAAAGCTGGGGGAGGGGGACAAAGCTAGAGAGATGGCTGTCTGTTCTTGCAAAGGACCTGGTACCCACATGGTGACTAACAGCTCTAACTCCAGTTTCAGGGAATCTGACACTTCTGTCTGCCCCCATGGGCACACAACATGCACATGGTACACAGTCATACATACAAGCAAAAAACTAACAAACAAACAAACCCCCCTCATATGTATAAAATAAAACTGAATAAATCTTCAACAAAACAAAAACAAACAATACGACATCAAAAACTTCCTGGGGACCTTCCAACCACAGCTCTCACCAATTTGACCATACCTTGAAAGATTTTTTTTGGAGGGGGAATGGGACGGATGGACAGCAAAAGGGTCTCTCTATATGACCTTGGCTATCCTGTAGCTCACTATGCAAACTACAGTGGAACGTACAGAGCTCTACCTGCCTCCCAGTGCTGAAATTAAAGGTGGTGCCAGTAAACCCAGCCTGAGAGGGGCAAACATTAACAATATCACAGAATAAGAAATAAAGAAGCTGGGTGGTGGTGGTGGTGGCGGCGGCGGCGGCGGCGGCAGCAGCAGCAGCGCACGCCTTTAATCCCAGAACTTAGGAGGCAGAGCCAGACGGATCTCTGTGAGTTTGAGGTCAGCCTGGTCTAAAGAGCGATATCCAGGACAAGTACCAAAGCAACACAGAGAAACCCTGTCTTGAAAAACAACAACAAAAACAAAACAAAAAAACCGAAAACACAAACACAAAAGAAAGAAACGTTTGGATAACACAAGACAAAATATAATAAATGATTATAGAATAATACAAGGTACATTTAGTTCAGTTTTTTAAGAATTTATTTTATTTTTATTTATGTGTTTGTATACATATGTGCACATGTGATTGCAAGTGTCCACACAAGCCAAAAGTGGGTATTGCTTCCCCTAGAGCTGGAGTCATAGGCTGTTGTGAACTACCTTAAGTAAGTGCTGGGAACCGAAGTCAGGCCCTCCGAAACAACAGGAAGACTTACTGAGCCATCTCTAGAGCCTGTGCATTCAATACTTTTAAGGTTTTTCTCATATCTATTACAACTGGCTGTGTATAAGCTACAGAAAATTATTCCCATTTATATTTATCTCAGTCATTAACAAGTATCCATCATTTCAATACAAATTTGAATTGGCCTTTTAAGCTATTAACTTGCCTGATTGGTTATTAATATTTTTTCTCCTCCCCCCCACAGTGTTAGAAACTGAACCCATGCCATGTACATGCAAGATGCAAGGCAAGCACACTGACCATTGAACTCATCCCTTAGCCCATTTATCTTCTTTTAACAAAGTCATTTTCTGACGTTTAACATATAGAAGATTGTATCAGACATTTCTTTCCCACCCAACAGTTCCTAAATAACCACTCAGAGGCTTATATTAATTATAAATGCTCAGCCAGTAGCTCAGGCTTATTACTAACTAGCTTACACTTAAATTAACCCAAAATTCTTATCTATGTTTAGCCACATGGCTTGGTACCTTTTCTCAGTACAACATTCTCATCTTGCTTCCTCTGCTTCCTCACCTGGTGACTCCTGACTCTGCCCTTCCTCTTGCCAGCATTCTTAGTTTGGCTTTCCAGCCTAATTTTCTGACCAGTTACTGGCCTGTCAGGGTTTTAGTTTGGGGGGGGGGGTTGAGACAGAGTTCTCTGTATAGTTCTGGTGCCTGAACTAGATCTTGCTCTGTAGACCAGGCCTAGCCTCAAACTCACAGGGATCTGACTGGCTCTGCCTCACAAGTGCTGGGATTAAAGGGGTGTGCCACCATCACCCAGCTAAAATGATTGGGGGGTGGGTAGGGTGGAGGTGGTTTGAGACAAGGTTTCTCTGTGTAGCCCTGGCTGTTCTGGAACTCACTCTGCAGTGCTGTGGATATTGCTCTATATAAATAAAACACTGATGGCCAGTGACCAGGCAGGAAGTAGGTGGGACAAGGAGAGAGATTTCTGGGAAGCGGAAGGCTGAAGGGAGAGACACTGGAGCCACAGCCAGGACAAGCAGCATGTAAAGACGCCGGTAAGCCACCAGCCACGTGGCAAGGTATAGATATATAAAAATGGGTTAATTTAAGATAAAAGAACAGTTAGCAAGAAGCCTGCCACGGCCATACAGTTTATATGCAATACAAGTCTCTGTGTTTACTTGGTTGGGTCTGAGTGGCTGTGGGACTGGCGGGTGACAGGATTTGTCCTGCCTGTGGGCAAGGCAGGAAAACTCTAGCTACACTGTAGACCAGGCTGGCCTTGAACTTAGAGATCTGCCTGCCTCTGCTTCCTGAGTTTAAAGGAGTGCACCACTATTGCCTAGCGGCCTGTCAACTTTTTATTAACCAATGAGAGTAATTCACAGAGTAGAAAAATATTGTTCCACAGCATTTCCCCCTTTTAGTCTAATTAGAAAGGAAGGTTTTTAACCCTAATATAGTAAAACTATATACAACAAAAAGTTATTAAGAAAGAATTACAGTAACACTATCTAATCCGTTTGCATTTGGCAAAATTAGAGAAAATACACATTGGGTATCAGATGTAGCCCAAATCCTAATTGGTCTTAATAAAACTACGGAGTCAGCTGTCAGGGTGAAAGCTGAAAGATCAGAGAAGCAGAGCAGCCAGCCACTAGAAAGACTTCTTACCTCTAGGAATCCTCAGAATGAAAAGGACTGAGCTCCTGTCTCCACCCCACTTTATCATTCTTCTCTCCACCCAGTCATATCACTTTCTGTTTTCTCCTTCCAAGTACTGGGATCAAAGGCATGAGATCCCAAGTGCTGGGATTTAAAGGTGCTTGCCAACACTGCCTGTCCTCTAGTGGCTAGCTCCTGACTCTGATCTCCGGGGATGCTTTACTGTTAGAGCACAAACAAAATTATTACCACAGAAGATAGATAAGACTACTTAAATTTAGCTAACAAAGTCAACTACTAGTAAGATGTAAAATACTTTAACCTTAAGAAATACAAACTTTTAAATACATTAATAAAAGTAAAATGCATGGTTTTACAGATTTCTTCATCTGGGTAATACTGCCTACCACTCCTATTCAGCACTGTACTGAAAGCCCTAACTAGAAGTATGCCGGAGGAAAATAGAAACCATTCACAGAGGAAATGAAGTCAAATGTTATCCTACTTGCAGATGACAGGACACATATACGCACTCACGGCAAACTAGTTAGAGCTAACACGTAAGCACAGCAAGTAGTGGGAAGAAACACAGCCCCATTTCTCTGAAATAGCACCAAACAATCCAAACAGGAAGTTAAAAAACAAACAAAAAACCAGGTCCATTGATAGTAATATCATAAAGAGAGGCTGGAGAGATGGCTCTGCAGGTAAGAGCACCAACTGCTCTTCCAGAGGTCCTGAGTTCAGTTACCGGCAACCACATGGTTGCTCACATCCATCTATAGTGGGATCTGATGCCCTCTTCTAGTGGGCAGGTATACATGTAGATAGAGCACTCACACAAAAAATAAATAAATAAATCTTACAAAAATAATATCATGAAGAATAAAATACTTGGACTACAGAATAGCTCAGCAGTTAAGAGCATACAATGCTCTTAAAAAAGACTGAGTTTGGTTTGGTACCCAGCCCCTTTCCTTCCGCTGAAAGAAAGGGGAAAGAAGATATATACATGGATATTGCAACCTTCTGTAATTAAAGCTCCAGTAATCTCCAATGCGCTCTTCTGGCCTTCATGGGCATTAAACTCAAAGGCACAAGCCCATCCTTAGATGAATACATATATATACAACTAAAAATAAAAAAATAAAAAAAAAACCAAAAACCTAAGGAAGACTTAAATCCAACTACAAGCTGCAACAGAATGTGAAAATTATAGAAGACCTAGGTAAATGGGCAGATACAAGACTTGATTTGGCCAGACAACAATATTGTCCAAATAATCTGTGCATGCAACACAACCTTTTATCTAATCAAAATGGCCATATTGGAGGAGGAGCAGAAATGGAAAAGCCAATTTTAAAGTTCATATGGAATTTCAAAGTATTTTTTGAGAGTATGGAGGACAAGGTCTCTTTATATAGTTCAGGGTGGCCTGTAACGCACAATGTAGACCAGGGTAGCATCAAACTCACAGAAATCCACTTTCTTCTGCCTCCCAAGTGCTGGAATTAGAGGTGTGGGCAAATATATGGCTACAATCTTGAGTAGGCAGAAGGAGAAGGAGTTAATGTCATCCTCAACTACATAGTGAGTTACAGGCCAGCCTAAAAGATATGAAACAAGGAAAAGAACAAAAACTGGGAAAATGGACATGGAAGCCACAAAGCAAACTCATTAGAAAAATTAAAGAATAGTAGTACAAAAGAAATGAGGATGACTCCTGCTAGCAAGGCCATAAGTCACTATCTAATGAGTATTCTCAGAATCTCATTATAAAGGCTGAAGAGAGGGCTCAGTGGTTAAGCTCTCAAAAGAGGACCCAGGTTCAACTCCCAACACCCACATGACAGTTCACAACTACCTGTAACTCTGATCAGGGATCAGATGCCTTCTTTTGGCCTCCATGGGCACCAGGCACACACAAGATGTAAAATACTCATACACATTAATAAAAAAAAAATCCTCATAATATACAGGAGGGAAACATGCATGTGTTTGTGTTCACACAAACACATGCAGGCCAAGGACAATATTGGGTAAGTGTGGTGATAGTTTGTTTGTACTCTAACAAATAAAATTTGTATGAAGATCAGAGGACAAAGCCAGCCACTAGATTAAACATAGAGGTACAGTGGTGGCACACACCTTTAATCCTAGAACTCAGGAGGCACAGATCCATTTGGATCCCTGAAAGTTCAAAGCCACCCTGCACTACATGAGATTAATCCAGTCTAAAACAGAAACAGAGACAGGCAGTGGTGGCACACACCTTTAAGCCCAGTACTTGAGAGTCACATACCTTTAATCCCAGCACTAGAAAGGTTGAGAGAGAAAGTGATATGGCTGGGCAGAGAGAAAGGAATACAAGGGAGGAGGAGAGAGGAGTTTGGGGCCCCTTCAGTTGAGGGCTCAGAGGCAATTTAGTCTGAGGATTCATGGAGACAGGATCTTGCCTCCCTTTCAGTCTGAGGATTTGGTAGTGGCTTGTTCCTTTGTCTCTCTGATCGTCAGGCAAATTTGTAAGAGTACAAACAAAATATCACCACAGGTAAGTTTCCTCATTTAATTTATTTGTGAAAACTTTCATGGAAACTGAAGATGGCTGATTTTTTTTTTTTTTTTTTTTTTTTTTGGGGCAGGCCACCCCAGCACTGGGATTACAGGTAGACAGCCCCATGCCAGCTTTTTCCGAAGTTTCTGAGACTCTCAACTCAGGTTCTTATGCTCATGCAGCATACACTTTCAGGACTGAGCCCTCTCTCTTCAGCCTATTGCTAGTATTCTAGGTTCATTCCAGCATTACCCACAGCAACCAAATTATGAAGTCAACCAGTGTCTGCTAGATTTGAATGTGAAATGTTCTCCTATGCTTGTGCGCTTGAAAACATGGTCAACAGCTAACTGTTTGGGGAGGCTGTGGAACACCTTGGGACGTGGGGCCTACCAGGCAGATAGGTCATTAGGGACAGACCTTTTGATGCTAACAGCCTAGCCCAGCTTAAAGGCCCAAGCTGTCTATGTGGTCATGATAAGAACAAGCTATAAGCTCCCACACTGCATTTTATCCATCCCAATAGACTATGTTCTCTGAACTATGCTGAAATACACCCTGCAAAGGTACTGCTGCCAGGGATGTTGTCCAAGTGATAAGAAAAGTTAACTAATATGGTACCCATAAACAGATGAGATGAAAACATGCTAACTATATAAAAGCAATATTATCAGCCCTTTTTTTAAAGGGTATTCTGTCATTTTAAGTATATTACATGGACAGGCTTGAAAAATATTATGCTAACTGAAATATGCTCAGTACAGAAAGATAAACACAAAATGATCGAAATTTTTTTTACATGCTTTACATGTAGTATCTAAAACTTTTAAACTATGGATATGCAGCTACTTAGAAGCAAGATGTTCTGGAGTATTATTAACACAGAAGAGGGACTACAGATAATAGTAATGTGCTGTACATTTCAAAAGATGGGAAAAAAAAAAGCCAGAAAGATGGCTCAGGCATGAAAACACTAGCTGTCAAACTCAGTAGCCTGAGTTTAATCCCCAGAAACCACAATACACAGAGAGAACAGATTCCCACAAGATGTCCTCTGATCTCTACAAAGTGCACCATGGTCTGCCTGCCTCAAAATGAATGAATATATTTTAAAGGGGAGGAAAGAAAGGATTTAATGTTTGTACCACAAGGAAATGATGAATGGTTGAAGAGAGAGTTAATTTGATCTACAATATGAATTTGTATCAAAATATTACATGATGCTCCACTAATATATGTTCTTTTATGTTTTCATGTATAAAAAAATAAATTTAGGGGAATGAGGTGGCTGTTTATAAAGCACTCTTCTGCACAAGCAATACCTGAGTTTGGTCTCTACAACCCTAGCAGGATTAAGCTAGATACATAAACCAGCTAGCCTCCAACTTCCCATGATCCTCTCTGCTTTCTTGAGGGGGGGAGAGGGAGAGAAGGAGAGAGGGAGAGGAGGGAGAGAAAGAAAGGGGAAGGGAGGGAGGAAAAAAAGAGCTCAGCTCACACTAATCTAGAGGGTATCCTTCACTGAAAGAAATAAGTTGCAAGTTGTATGTTGTATGGACCCCACTCTACTAAATAAAAACTGTGCAAAACAGAGCTGTTGAGATGGCTCAGTGGATAAGAACACTTGCTGTACAAGTGTAGGGACCTGAGTTTGAATCCCCAGCACCCAAATATAAGCTATGCACAGCCAGATGGGCCTGAAACCCCAGCACTGGAGTGTGGAGACAGGCATCTGAAATTTGACAAGTCAGTCTAACTGAAACAGCATGCTTCAGATTCAGTGAGATAAGCTGCCCCAAGGGAATGAAGCAGAGATACTTGACATCCAGGACATGAATGTGCACCCCCACACACACAAACACACACACATGTACACATATGTACTTCTCTCCTTTGTCCCTCAGACAGACAGAGAGGGGCACAGACACACACAGCAAAGCAAAGCGAAGCAAAGCTAAGCAAAGCAAAGCAAAAATATTAACAAGGAGCTAGAGATATTGGTTCAGCAATTAAGAACACGTGATAGTCTTGCAAGACATGGATTACGTTCCCAGCATCTAAATAGCAGCTCACAACTGTCTACAACTCCAGTTCCAGAGAATTTATCTGACCCCTTCCTGTAATCTCTGAATGCACAAGGCATGCACTTGGTGAAAGACATGTGGGTATTAGGAATCAAACGCAGGTCCTTTGAAGAGCAGCCAGCCTTCTTAACTGCTGAGTCATTTCTCCAGACCACAAGTTACTTTGTTTTGTTTTATTTTTTTTGAGACAGGGCATTTTATGTAATCCTGGCAGTCCTGGACTCACAGATATCTTCTTGCCTCTGACTCCTGAGTGCTGGGATGATAGGTGTGTGCCACTGACCATGGCACTTACTTTTGTGAGTAAAAGCAAAACAAAACAACAAACAGAAAATCCCACCTTGTTTAAGAACAGTCATACTAATACTACCCAGAGACAATAACCATTGCCCACATTTTTTATTTCATCTTATTATGAATTCATATCACTATCATTATACAGTAATAAACACAATTTATACTTTCATTTATTGAAAGACTTAATATATTCATGTGTCACTAAGCATTACTATTTTTTTGAGATAGATACATAGAGGTCTCACTATGTAACCTAGGCTGTCCCTGAACTTGCAGTCATCCTGCCTCATCCTAATATTATTACTCACTATTGACTTAGCTCTCACATTTGGTGAGCATGAACTATACCCAGTAACTTTACAAACTTGTCAGAACTTCAACTGTGATGAATGAGTTCTGACTTATTTTTGGTTGTGAGCCTAGCCTTTAAGGGCTGAGCCATCTCTCCAGCCCTGATTTCTGACTTATGACTATGTAACTGTCCCCAAACTTGTAATTCTTCTGCTTCAGCAACCTCAGTACTAGGATTATAGAGGCATGAACCAAACAAGTCCTAGCCAGATACAAATGCTGAAGAGATACTAAACAAAAGTTGGGGGGAGGGGGAAACATTCCTAAATACTATACACAAATTGCTGTAGAAAGTGTGCATTGCCTCCAGTTACTAGAATTCTCATATCATAGCACTTTTATGAACTTATGAACAAATCTTTGTAAATGTAAGTACTTGTGTATCTATTATTTTACTTTGTACTTTAAAAGTGGAAATAAAACATTTACACATGAGGAGATGGCTCAGTCAATAAGGTGTTTGCCCTGCAAGCCTGGAGAACTGAGTTCAGTTCCTAAAAGCCATAAAAATGTTTTGGTTGCTGGGCGACAGTAGTGCTCGTCTTTAATCCCAGCACTCAGGAGGCAGAGCCAAGTAGATCTTTGTGAGTTGGAGGCCAGCCTGGTGACAGAGCGAGATCCAGGACAGGCTCCAAAACTTCACAGAGAAGCCCTGTCTCGAAAAACCTTAGTTGCTTCTAGGTAGACTGCTTTTTATGCCCTTTTTGTTCATTTAACTAAAAAGTACATGAGCCCCGCCCCCATGTTTATATTCTACCAATAGTCCCAGTTTAGTTTACAAAGGGTGTGTAAGACAGCTGCTCACTAAAAAAAGTTTAAGACAACAAATGACAGTATACATTAATTTTCAACAAGTCCCAAGTTATCTCAGATGATGAAAACCACAATCAAATTTATGTTATTGAAATTGATACCTGCTGAATTCCAAGGCACAAGTATAAGATACTGTCTGGGTCATATTTTTCACCATTTGGTCTCCGCACCTCTTGGATAAACTGGCATAATCCCAAACTCAACTCAGCGAAAGTGCAGGACAGAATATCTTCCTTCAGCTTCATAGAGCGGACTGGGAAAGGAAGAACACATATGAAACAGTAACTCACAGAATGCAGCAACACCAGTGTTCACTGAATCCACACCGGTACCACTGTGACCCAAACACTGGACTGGATCACAAAGTCATTGAAAACAAGCATGACAGCACACACCTGTAATCCCAGTACTCAAGAAGCTGAGGCAGGAAGATCTGAGATCCAGGCTAGCCTAGGCCACACAAAAAAGCCCTGTCTCAAAATCAACCAAGCAGTCAAATAACAGATCCTGACCTAAAAGATTTTTTTTCAAATAGAGAAATAAAGATAGTTTACTGCATGTAGTGCAATAGGTACTATGACATAAGTTTTGTTTAACTAGGACTCTATGAAAGTAAACAAAAGAAGTGGTGTATGCCTTTAATTCCAGCACTTGGGAGGCAGCAGCAGGTAGATCTCTTTTGAATTCGAGGGCAGCCTAGTCTATGTGACAAAGGACAAGACAGCCAAGGCTACCTAGTGAGAACCTTCTCTGAATGAAAAAATGAATGAGATCTAATAGGGAAGAGTCTGGAGGAAGCAATCCTATGGCCAGACCACAAGAAATGAAGATTAAAAAGGCAGACCAGCAAAGAAATCAAACCTGAAGATGCAAGAGATTTCCCAGAGACCATTTCATAAATATTAGCCCTAGACTAGCTGTAATGCAGCAGCAGGCAGAGTGTCTGCAGTATGCACAAGGCCTGCTTCAACTGCAAGCACCAAATAAACTGACATGGTGGCACATGTCTGTAATCCCAGGTTTAGGAGCACAGGCAGATCAGGAGTTTGAGGACAACCTTGCTAACTATAGAACTTCAAGGTCAGCTTCAGACATATGAAATCTTATCTCAAAACAAAACCCACTAATGTGGAAATTGGAGAAAACTGGGTTTCTTTTCTTTTCTTTTTAAAGCATTTCTTTGATTTATTTATTATGTATACAGTGTTCTGCCTGCAGTCCAGAAGAGGGCACCAGATCTCATTACAGATGGTTGTGAGCCACAATGTGGATGCTGGGAATTGAACTCAGAACCTCTGGAAGAACAACAGTGCTCTTGAGCCATCTCTCCAGCCCCCGAAAACTGGGTTTCTAAGATGTGATAAACACAATTTGGAAAACACAATACTGAAGAATTCAAAGACCTCCCAGGGCTAAAAGCCGGCTGGTATATTAACGGCCTGGGAAGAGCCGCAAAATAAATGCTGCTTACCTTTCTTTTTCTCAGAACTTACTATAGGACATTTCAAATGCCATAAAATACTATGTTAGGATACAGTACTGCTGTTCCTAGCCACTAAACAAAACGATTCAGAGAAACTGGGGAACATGAAGAAAGAAAGAACAAATCAAGGTGAACTACAGTGAGTTTCGTGTGTCATACTAAGATTTTGAAGAAAATGAAAAGCTACAATTCCAGCAGGAGAGTCCCCCTGTTTGTCCAGATCCTACTGGAATGTGCTGATCTGTGTTTTGGATTATGAACCTTTTCATCTCTGCTCTTCTGCATTTCAACAGTCTTACATTTTCCCAAGATACACCTGGGATTCCTCTGTACTGGTTCTTCACAAGGCAAAGGGAGAAGAATCCTGGGACCATTCTTGATCTTTTTACTCCTGCATTCATCATACTGTCTGCTAAGTAACAGACATTCTGTAGTATTCTGTGGACAAACGAGAAGTAGAAAAGGCCGGGCAGCTCCTGTAACTACCACACTGAGACTTGGTAATCTAAAACAATACTTCCAGTCTACTTTTATTCTTTTGTTGTTGTTGTTGTTGTTGTTTTGTGGGGGGTGTTTATTTTTCAAGACAGGGTTTCTCTGTCTAGTACTGGCTGTCCTAAAACTCGTTCTGTAGGCCTTAAACTCAGAGATCTGTCTGCCTCTGTCTCCCAAGTGCTGGAATTAAAGGTATGAGCCACCACTGTTCAGCTACCAGTCTACTTTGACTCCTACCATTCTCCACTCACATTTTTTTTTTAAGTTGGGGTTTTACTAAGTTGCCAAGACTGGTACTGAAGTTGTAAGCTCAAATAATCCTCCTGCCTTTGCCTACAAATAGCTGAAGACACAGGAACTGTACCAGGCACTGCATCGGCTCTCTTTGTTCCTTCAATAAAGACGGCTATTCAACAGGGGAATGGTTGCAGGCACAACCTGCAAACAGGAGGGTATTCATAGAACCTTAGGAGCATCAAGATAGCACTTATATCTGTAGGGACTGTGAGTCATCACAACACAGAGCAGCAACATCTGTTCTGATGAGAATTCGTGTACTCCAAGACCAGCAAACAGATTACTAGCAACAAAAGACAAAACCTGATATAGTTACTCACTTGTAAAAGAGAAGGTACAGCAGGAAAATCTCAAACCAAAACCAAAACCAATAAATAAATTAGCAATAAATGAAAGCTTATGCAAATATGATTCAAGGGGGCCATGCTCTATCCCATGCAGGCAACAGGACCTGGCAATGTTGCCCATGTGGTTTTGTCTTTAGAGGCATGTAGCAGTGGAGTCCCTTCCTGCAGAACTAGAAAGACCATTTTGTGAAACTGTGAAAGTAAAGGTTGGATTGGATTGCACTGGATAGCCCCAAATATTCGAGATGCCAGAGCCATGAGATAGCTACCAAGGATAGCTACAGACAGGGAATGAAACCAGCTCAGAACCATCTAAAAAAACCTCTGACATCAGACACAGAACTAGAGGATTAAGAGTTTGCCCTGATGAGTTTTGGTCTTGCTTTGGTCCAAAACTTACTCACTGTGCCTCCTTTCCTCCTTTTTGGGAACATTAATGAATACTCTGTGTCAATGCACATTAGAAGTACATAATCTGCTTTTTGATTTTACAGGTTACAGCTAAGAGATTGCCTTGAGTCTCAGAAGACTTTGGACTTTGAAACAGTATTAGACTGAATACACTTTGCATTATGCTATGGCTATAAGCCTATGGGGACCAGGGAGTGGAATGAATGAGAATGGCTGCTGTGGGATGGTCTGTATGTCAAATTACTCTGATTGGTCAATAAATAAAACACTGATTGGCCAGTGGCTAGGCACGAAGTATAGGCGGGACTAACAGAGAGGAGAAAAGAAAGAACAGGAAGGCAGAAGGAGTCACAGCCAGTTACCACCCTGACAAGCAACATGAAAAGATGCCGGTAAGCCACGAGCCACGTAGCAAGATATAGATTTATGGAAATGGATTATATTAAGCTATAAGAACAGTTAGCAAGAAACCTGCCATGGCCATACAGTTTGTAAGCAATATAAGTCTCTGTGTTTACGTGGTTGGGTCTGAGCGGCTGTGGGACTGGCAGGTGACAAAGATTTGTCCTGACTGTGGGCAAGGCATGAAAAGTCTAGGTACAAATGGCTTATATATTTGCTTGGTTCCCATTTGGTGGTACTATTTGGGAAGCATTAGGAGGTGAGGTAAATCAAGGTGTGTCACTTGGGGCAGGCATTCAAAACACTCCTGCCATTTTCAGTTAGCTCTCTCTGTGGTATTCTCATGATGTAAGCTCTCTGCTACTGCTCATGCCAGCCTGCTGCCTACTGTGATGGTCATGGACTCTAATCCTCTGATATGGTAAGCCCCCAAATTAAACTCTCTTTATTAAAAGAAAAAGTTACAACAAACATACTCACTTCATCCATAATGATTCTATAAATATAAAACACAAAGTAACAAAAAAAAATACAAAACTAAAATTAATCTATACTAGCATATCACAACAGGGAAACCTTATGAAAGTCTAAAACTACACTGTTGCGTTTGAATTCTTTGACTCCAAAATGATGAGAGTGAAATGTAACATACATTAAAAGGCATCTGGACCTTGGGGTTGGGGAGATGCTTGGCAGACACAAGCACTTGTTGCTCTGGCTTGGTTCCCAGCAACGACGTGGTGACACACATAGTTCCAGGGAACTAACGTCTTCTGACCTCCTCAGCTACCAATCACACATGTGGTGCATGTACATAAATACAGGAAAAACACTCATATACACAAAATAAATCTTAAAAATTTTCTAAAGCCATAAGGATATTGATGGCAGGGAATATTTCTAAAGAAGAAGCAAGTCTTTTCTTGGTATTTTTTCACCCAAAATATCACAAAATTCTTAAGTGTTTCATATGGTTTACCATACAGAAAGAGGACTCAAGCAAATTATCTGGAATCATCTGTAACCTTAAAAATAAAATTCCTGGAATTGGAGAGATGGCTCAGTGACTAAGAGAATTGGATGCTTTTCCAGAGGACCCGGGTTCAAGTCCCAGCACCCACAAGGCAGCTCACAACTGTCTGCAACTCCAGTTTCAGGTGACCTAAAACCCACGGCAAAATACTAATGCATATAGAATGGCCTCAAACTCACAGAGGTCCGCCTGGCTCTGCTTCCCAAGTGCTGGTATTAAAGGCGTGTGCCACCACTGCATGGTCGGAATGAAATATTAAAAAAGATAATTAAAATAAAATAAAATTCCTTACATGTGCTTTATACACTCAGTATCAGAAGCTACAACTTTGCCTACATAGTAATATCTTTAGAATATAGTAATATCTTTAGAACTTGAGATAAGAAATTAATCACTCTTTCTTAAAATTTAAAACCTTACATTTTAAAACTCAATTTAGCAAAACCTTCCTCTTTATTGGGGTCTTGACCTCACCATGTACCTTTTTGATCCTCTTTTGATCCTCCTTCCTTTGCAGTGCTGGGACTAACTTATCTGATCAGTTTACAAACTTGAATCAACAATTTTATTAGGAGCTGGAGAGATGGCTCAGGGCTAAGACCACTGGCTGTTCTTCCAGAGGACCCAGGTAAGATTCTCAGCACCCACATGATCCTAACTGCCTGTAATTCTAGTTCTAGGAGATCTGATACCCTCTTCTGGCATCTGGATGCACCAGACATGCATGTGTTCCACAGATACATATATAGGCAAAACATTCATGCACATAAAATATTCTCAAAGCTCCAATATTATAAGTAATTTATACAAAAGAGACAGAAGCAAGTTTTACCTTTACAACCTTGGTCTGAGGATTCTTGAGTGAGTGACTGGTCTTGAACACTTCCTAAGGAGTCAGAACCTGGACTAGGAGAGGCATGTTCACCTCCTGATGGGACAAATGAGACAGGTAAGTAACAGTAATAAAGTGGGATTGAGTAAAACCAAGCTCTAAGTCTTTTTTTTTTTTTTTTTTTTTGGTTTTGTCGAGACAGGGTTTCTCTATGTAGCTTTGCGCCTTTCCTGGAACTCACTTGGTAGCCCAGGCTGGCCTCGAACTCACAGAGATTCGCCTGCCTCTGCCTCCCGAGTGCTGGGATTAAAGGCGTGCGCCACCACCGCCCGCCAAGCTCTAAATCTTATGGGTTAATCTTCTTTGAATACATTTATGACTTTGTTTCTATTTCCTGTATTTGCACCGACACCACAGTGTATACTGGGTACTTACCCCCGCACTTCAGATCTCCCTGTTCTTCCTTGGCGTTTTTCCACTGAACCCAGTTCTTCCAGGCATTCACTCCATACATATACTTCAGTGTCATTCCAGACACTGAACACCCTTGCAAGGCTCCTTGAATAAGACTCCTGGGCTCCACAGGTACTACAGACTTCTTCCTCCCCTGTGAGAATCCCAAAAATTCACAAATTATAAAACTTAGCCTTAGAATTTTAAGATCTGAGTTCTCAGAGTTGCAAAGAGAATAATCCTTCTGAATA
Organism: Peromyscus leucopus; assembly: GCF_004664715.2. Taxonomy (NCBI): domain Eukaryota; kingdom Metazoa; phylum Chordata; class Mammalia; order Rodentia; family Cricetidae; genus Peromyscus; species Peromyscus leucopus. The sequence continues at coordinate 127,488,150 of NC_051064.1, forward strand.
AAAAATTTATTTTTATAACTTAAAGATTCAGAATTCAGAGCTGAAAGGGTTGTAAAAACAATCTTATCCTTTCAGGCATGGTGACACACACCTGTTATAGCACTTGGGAAGTAGAGGCAAGAGGATTAGGAGAAATACAAGGTCATTCTCAGCTCCATGGAAAGCTCAAGACCAGCCTGGACTACATAAAAACCTGTCTCAAAACACCAAGAAATCATCTAATCCAATTCATATGATAAAGAATCACCACAGTAATTATCAACATTTAGGAAACTGAAATATAGCCATTACCATGTGATGTAGTAAAAGCTTACTTGAATGGGTCATATTCCAAGCTATAAAATAGGTCTCGGTAAATTCTTTACATAAGAACTAGACTTAAAGCCAATAAGGAAAAATGTCAAGAAAAATCTCGTCATAAATTAATAGTATACTTATAAATATTGCATAGGTCAAGAAAGAAAACATAGCTGTAATAAGAAAATTCTGTGATCTTAAATGAAAAGCATAAAACTTAAAAAGAATTCTGTGATGGAGTGAATGCAGTGCTCTGAGTGGGATATCCAAAATTGTACAAGCTTCTACAAAACTGCAAGAGCTCAGGCATTAACTCAGGGAGAACATGTGCCTAGCATTCATGAAGCTTGGGGTGCTAGTCCCATTAATGTTGAAAACAAAATAAAGAAAAACTGGAATAAAGAGACTCCTAAGATCTACGACCTAAACTTTCTGTCTTAAAAAGGAAGACCATATTAAAACCCAAAGATAAAGAAGGCTAACCATGATGGCACGCACCAGTAATCTCAGCACTTGAGAGGCAGAGGCAGGAGGATCACTGTAATTTTGAGTCTAGCATGATCTACTTAGCAAACTGAAGCCAGCCATGGCCACACAGTATGACTGTCTCAAAAAGACCAAAGCAGGCAGGGCGGTGGTGGCGCACGCCTTTAATCCCAGCACTCGGGAGGCAGAGCCAGGCGGATCTTTGTGAGTTCGAGGCCAGACTGGGCTACCAAGTGAGTTCCAGGAAAGGCTCAAAGCTACGCAGAGAAACCCTGTCTCGAAAAACCAAAAAAAAAAAAAAAAAAAAAAAAAGACCAAAGCAAAGAGAAAAGGGGCTGATACAGCTCCCTATCAACAATGTTAATACGTCATGAACAGTCTCTATAAGCAACCCTAATGAAACTTATGAGGTAATTTTAAAAACAAAACAAACAAACAAACAAACAACAGACATCATGGAAGTAAAAGGGATGTTAGCTATAAATAGGAAGAGAATGACTGGGACAGGAACCAAAAAGGGGAACATGTGTGTGTGTGCGTGTGTGCGTGCGTGGTGTGCCTGTGTGCACGCATGTGGGAGTATGTGCTTGAAAATATAATGAAACCCATTGTTATGTATAATTAATATGTGTTAATGAAAACATTAAACAAAGAACGAAATATAAAAATAATGGGGGAAACATTTTTTAAAACTGGTAAAATACAAGTTGGTCCTTTAAAAAAAATTTTTTTAACATTGGTAATTCTCCAGCTAAAATAATTTAGATTAAAAAAATCAAAATATAAAATGCCAAGAACTCTAAAATATAGAGACAAAATGATAAGGGATAGTATTTATAACATTATTGCTAATTTTAATTTGTGAACTCATGCTGAAAATTTAAATAGAATACTGGCACTTAGAAGGCTGAATTAGGAGGATTACCCAAAGTTTGAGGCTAGCTGGGCCACTGAGTGAGACCCGGTCTTAATAAATAGCCTGGGTGCCAGGTGGTGGTAGCTGCTACCTTTAATCCCAGCACGCGGGAGGCAGAGCCAGGCGGATCTATGTGAGTTTGAGGCCAGCCTGGTCTACAGAGTGAGATCCAGGAAAGCTCCAAAACAACACAGAGAAACCCTGTCTTGAAAAACTAATAGACAGATAGAGATGGTTGGATGGATGGATGGATGGATGAATGGATGGATGAATGGCCTCGGCTACAGAGTAAGACTCTACCCCAACAATTAATTAATATAATTAATATGCATAATTTAATTGTAATAACAACCTGAGGAAATGCCAGGTGGTGGTGGTGGACATAGCACACAGGAGGCAGAAGGAGGTGGATCTCTGAATTCTAGGCCGCCTGGTCTCCAGAGTGAGATCCAGGACAGCCAGGGCTACACAGAGAAACCAAACTAAACAAATACCTGGGGCGAGTGTGGTCCTGTGCCTGCAACCCTATTTGGGCAGAAGGAGACACACCAATGGGACAGGACATGTGGGGACAGAAAAGGCAGATCCATGGAGCTCAGTGAGAGAGCCTGTCTCAAAGGTAAGGTAGAGAATGATAGCAAAAAAAAAAAAAAAAAAAATCACTGGACTGACTTCTGACCTCTAAATGCATGCATGTGCATGCACACACACACATATATACTCAGATACACACTACACAGTGTTACATGAAATAAGTAATAAATAAAGTAGGGAGATAACATCTTTATGAATTAAATGGCACAACTGCTAGAGATGCCAATTCTATGATCTATATGGATACAGGATAACTCCAATGAAAAATCCACCTGGCTTTAAAAATTTAAGGAATTAAATTTAGAAATATGAAAATTACAATTGAGAAAAACAAGACTAGGCTAGAGAGATGGCTCGGTGGTTCAGAGCACTGACTGCTCTTCCAGAGGACCCAGGTTTGATTCCCAGCACCCACATGGCAGCTCACAACTGTCTGTAACTCCAGTTCCAGGGAATCTGACACCCTCACACAGATATACATGAAGGCAAACAAGAACAAAAACACTAATGCTTATAAAACAGAAAAAAGAAAAAAAAAAAAAGACTACACCTTTGACTTCAAGACTCATTGTAAAGCAATGATTTGAAAAGATGGTATTGGAGGCTGGTGAGATGGCTCAGGGTTAAAAACAAATACTACTCTTGCAAGAAACCCAAGTTTAGGTCCCAACACCTGTTATCAGGCTGCTCACAATCACCTGTAACTCCAGCTCCAGCGGGATTTGGTATCTCTGGCCTCCTTGGAAAACTGCACTCAACTGCATATACATAGACAAACACAGTTCTTAAAAAATAATAAAAATCTTCTTTTAAAAAAAGGAACTTGGGCCGGGCGTGGTGGCGCACGCCTTTAATCCTAGCACTTGGGAGGCAGAGGCAGGCGGATCTCTGTGAGTTCAAGGCCAGCCTGGGCTACCAAGTGAGCTCCAGGAAAGGCGCAAAGCTACACAGAGAAACCCTGTCTCGAAAAACCAAAAAAAAAAGGAACTTGGTAATGGCATAAAAATATTTTTTTTTAAAAATCAATACAACTGAATGGATACTTCAGAAATATGATTTCTACATATGCTACAGCAAAGTTAGCCTTCTTTTATGTAAAAGTGCAAGTGTAACTTGAAGGGGAAAAGCTGATCTTGTATAAGTGTGATACTATAGAAAATGGACGGCCGTGTACAAGGAATCCAGCCTTGACCTTCAGGTAAAAAAAATTAACATCAAAATGGTCCAGAAAAATCAAAGTCAAAATTATAAAACTTCTAAAAGAAAACAAGGATGGGCGGTGGTGATGCATGCCTTTAATCCCAGCACTACGGAAGCAGAGACAGGCAGATTTCTTTGAGTTCCAGGCCAGGCTTCAAAGCTTTTTCTTGAAGAAGAGAAAACGTAAGAGAGTTATTTTAGATACCACTTGTGAGAGACAATGACTTTTAGATAGAGGCAGAGACAAGTGGATCTCTGACTTCAAGGCCAGCCTGGTTTACAGAGCGAGTTCCAGGACAGCCAGGGCTACACAGAGAGAGACCCTGTCTCGAAAACAACAAAAAGCAAAAATGAATGAATGAATGAATGAATGAAATGAAAGAAAGAAAAAAATAAAAGTCACTGTCCTAGGCAGTTTTATCAACTTGACACAAACTAGTGTCACCTGGGAAGAGGGACCTCATTTGAGAAAATGCCTCCATCAAATTAGCTTGTAGACAAGTCTGTGGGGCATTTTTTTTTACTAGTGATTGGCGTGGGAAGAACCAGCCCACTGGGGTGGTACCACCCCTGAGCAGGTGGTACTGAGTTTAGAAAAGCAAAGTGAGCAAGCCATGAAGAGCAGCATTCATCTGCAGCCTCTACATCAGTTCTTACATCTAGGTTCCTGCCTTGAGTCCTGCCCTGACTTACTTCCATGATGGACCGAAACAAATAAGTATAAGGCAAATGAACCATTTCCTCCAAAGGTGCTTTGGTCAGAATGTTTTATATCACAGCAAGAGAAAGCAAAATAAGAAAAACAAGCAGAGGCAGAGAGGGTAAAGAGTTAAGGTTGTCCTCTGCTACAATGAAGGTTTAGGCTAACATGGGTTACATGAGACCATATCTCAAAAACAACAGAAATGCAGCTTAAGGATAGAGCACTTGTCTACTACGCCTATGGCCTTGGGTTCAACTCCAAACACTGCAAATAAAATCAATGAAGAAATGAATGAATGAGCTATATGAAAAAAATTCCTTATTGAATAAAGAAATTATAACCATATAAAAAATACAGGAGGAGTAATGCACATCTATTATTTCAGCACTTGAAAAGCAGAAGCAGAAATGCTGAGGTACAGGCCAACCATCCAACAAAAACTACACAATAAAATAACACCTCATTCTTAAAAAACACACAAACAAAACAACTACAACTCATTGACAACTCCCACTCAACACACATCCAAAAAAGAGTCTTAGGTATACACACCCAAAGATATTTTGCCAAAGACGGTTCACAAATGGTAAAAATGCCTATGAAAGCATGTTCACTAAGCCTTTGTAACCAGGAGCAAAAACAAACAATCCACAAACTATTTTAAAAGGCTAAAAACTTTTGATAAAAATATCAAGTGTTTGCAAAATCATGGGTGTTTGTGGACTATCCTACACTGCCTGTGGGAATGTAAAACGAAACACCCAGTTCAGTATCTTTTATACAGTTAAAAATATAGTTAGCATAAAACCTAGTATTCTTATTTCTAAATACTATTCCTCAAGAAAAATGAAAACATGTGTTTATGTGAAGATTTACACTAGAATGATCCTAACAACTCTCTAGATAGCCCAAATTTGCATCACCTGTTAGGCAGCTGCACAAATTTTGGTCTCTTTATACAATGAATGCTACTTAGAAACAAAAGGAATGGAACCACTGAGACACAAAGCAGCATGGATAAACCTCAAAGGCCCACTGCTGTCAGAAAAGGTAGACTAGGAAAGTACCATATGATACTACGTATCTGCAATTTCAGTCAAACAATACCATTCTGTATTAATCCACATAACAGATTAGTGGCTATCAACATCTGGATAAGACTGATTACAAAATACTAAGAAATACTTCATATAATTTAATTGTTCATGCATGGCAATGGTTACACAATGTGTTTACTTGTTAAAGTCCACCAAACTATATTTAGAATTTATGTAGATTTAAATGCAACTGAAACGTGGTTTTAAAAAATAAGGATACATGTAAGAGGCACAAATGATGGAGGACTCCAAAAAAACACTGTCCTTGAGACACAACAGGACTGATGCACATATGAGCTCACAGAGACTATAGCAACAAATATTAAGACCTGTACAGTTTCAAGGTAGATGGGGAAGTAGACATGGGGTTCCACTAACCAAGAATCTATTCTACATTTAAAACACACAGACAAAGGAAAAATTAGTTTCTCCAATGACGTCTACCTGGATATATCAATCATACTTCATGGCATGCTCCATGCCTAGGGGTAGTTGGCCAACACAAAACAAAATGAAGAGTATTTTTGTAGACTTTATTTCATTTTGCTTTGTTTGGAATTTCGTGTTTTGATTGTTTATTTTCATTTTCCTGATGGGTGTGTATTTCATTTTGTTGTTTTTTGCTTGGTTTTGTTTTTTAAGCCATTTATTTATTTTATGTACATTGATGTTTTAGTACCCTAGGACTGGAGTTACAGACAGTTGTTAGCTGCCATGTGGGTGCTAGGAATTGAACACAGGTCCATCTGGAAGAGCATTAAAGTACTCTTAACCTCTGAGCCATCTCTCCAATCCCGTTTTTTGATTGTTTTAAAGAGAGAACAAGAACATAAAGTTGTGAGGCTAAGGAAGTGAGAAGAGCTCTACGGAAATCATGAGGAGAGGGAAACATAATCAAAAGAAGCTTGTATGAACTTGTTTGTTCTTCCTCTTTTTTTAAATTTTTTTTTTTTTTTTTTGAGACAGGGTTTCTCTGTGTAGGCCTGGCTGTTCTGAAACTTGCTCTGTAGACCAGGCTGGCCTGTCCCTAGTGCTGGGTTGGAGGGTGGGGGCGTTGTTTTTGCTTTTTGTTTATTTGGTGAAAATTTTTTCAACAAAAAAAAGTTGAAGACTACTCTATTGGGCGTATGTGTGTTCAGGGTGGCTGGTAACTGGAAGGGGAGGGAGGAAGGATTCAACTCAGGCTAGGTAGCAAGTACCTTTACTCACTGAGCCATCTCACTGGTCCCTCCTCTCTCTTATCTTTTGGGAAAACCCTTTCAATATGAAAAACAGCCTATAAGAATTTAATTTGTATACTTTATCATAGAAAAGTTAACTTATCAGAAAATATAAAAATTAACTAAACTTAGAGTTCAAAAACAGAAAATTTAGATGTTTGTTTAATTTTTTTGTTTTTCAAGACAGGTTTTCTCTGTGTGGTCCTGGCTGTCCTGGAACTCTCTGTAGACCAGGCTGGCCTTGAACTCAGAGATCCTCCTGCTTCTGTCTCCTGAGTGCTTGGACTAAAATATTTAGAATTTTTAGTTATTTTTAATGATATGTATATATGACTGGCTAAAGTACAGGTCTGTGCAGGAGTCCCTGGAATCCAGAACAGAGTGTTGGGTCCCCTGGGTTTCCAGTTATAGGCAGCTGGGCGCTGCACAACATGGGTGTTAGAAGCAAATCCATGTCCTCTGCAAGAACAGGAGCTCTTAACTGCTGAGTTGTGTCTCCAGCCCCTGGATTATTATTCCATCATAAAATTATTTACTTTTTATAAAGTGCATGTACGTGGGCTTGCATACGAATGTGGACCTGCACATGCTATGGTTGATATGTGTGTGAGATCAAAGGACAACTTATAATAGTCAGATTTCTCCTTTTACTATGTGGGTCCCAATGTTCAAACTCAGGTTATAAACCTTGGTGACAAGCACCTTTATCCTCTAAGAAAACCTCATTGGCCCATTAAAAAAGATTATAAAAAGCTCCTCCCACTTATTTTCATGTGTATGGGTGTTCTGCCTGCATTTATGTCTATGTGATGCGTGTGTGCAATGCCTGCAAAGATCAGAAGAGGGCATCTGATCCCCTGGGACTGGAGTAACAGACAGTTGAACTGTCATGTAGGGACTGGCAATGAAATCCTGGTCTTATGTAAGAGCAGCAAATGCTCTTTACCATTGGCCTGTCTCGCTAGGCTCCTATAAAAACCTTTTTTGAAGTAATAAACCAAAACCTGTAATTCTAAAAACAAAAGAAAAAGTTCTGCCGGGCGGTGGTGGCGCACGCCTTTAATCCCAGCACTCAGGAGGCAGAGCCAGGCGGATCTCTGTGAGTTCGAGGCCAGCCTGGGCTACCAAGTGAGCTCCAGGAAAGGCGCAAAGCTACACAGAGAAACCCTGTCTGGGGGGGGGGGGGGAAAAAAAGAAAAGAAAGAAAGAAAGAAAAAGTTCTGATTCAAAGAAATATGTAATAAGTGGCATGTTTTTGACATATGAAACAAAGGCATGGAAACTTAAGTTTCCATGAAAATACTTGATTTGGGATGCTACAAAGTTTTGGAAAGAGAAAGAACTAATAAATATAGCTAAAACAAAAGAATACAAACTCTAAAAGTTAAGCTTCTGCTTACTCTTCGTCTGGGCTGGGGGAAGCCATCTCGGTGTCTCCGTCTTGTTCGAGCACGAGCCTGGATTCCCTGTCCTTTATTAAGTGGGTCAAAGGATTCTAAAATAACCATCAGAAAGCACAATTGAGATATGTAATACAGATTTAAAGAGAAACCATAAAAAAAGTATTAAAAACCATTAGTCTATTCTTAGTTTGTGATATAAGAACTTCAGTTATATACTTAAGAGAAACAAAGAACTTAATACATAAATGAAAAGTTCATTATCAAGGAAACCTTTCATAAATGGTTACTGTTGGAAAAGTTTTTAAAAATTGAAAAAAAAAAATCAAATAAACCAGGTATAAGAACCTTATGCCAGACATTCACATTTATAAAGGCAGGAAACGCTTGTGACCTAGGTAATCCCTAACACACCACAACTGATTAATAATGCAAACTTGGAGCCTTGCCAATCTTCTGAAATAGATGACCTCAGTAGTCACATTAGGCTGTACAGACCTGATGGAAAATCTGCCTCCAGATCCTGTTCTGTTTCCCCTTTTGAGAACTGTTTCAGTTCTGAATCAACTTCTTGCACAGCATTTGACTTTAAAGCATAATGATTCAGCTCTTCCTCCCAGCTGTGTGGAGTTGAAACTGCCTCTGATTCAAGATCACCACTATATGTACTTCCTTGGTCTGAAAGTGAAGAAAACAAATATGCTCTCTTGACATATTCAAAAACTCTCCTGAGCCTCTACATACTGAAAACTGAAAGACGATTGACAGATAATTATCTAGGCACAACTAATAAAATAACCTGTGGTTGGAGAGACCACTCCATCAGTTAAGTATCTGCTTTTTATGGGTTTCATCCCCAGAACCCATACTTTAAAAAAAAAAAAAAAAAAACGAAAAGGACAGGCATGATGGCATGATATAATCCTAGCACCTAGGAGACACAGACAAGTGAATCCTTGATGATTGCTAGCTAGCCAGCCCAGCCTATCCAGCTAGTTCAAGGCCAGTGAAAAAAACACTAACTTCCCCCAAAGTGGATGTTGACTGAGGAAAAATATCTAAAGATGTCTTCTAACCTCTAAACACATTGGTCACATACTTGCCTATATACCCACATTCACGTGTGCAGATATACACACTCAGACAGACGGACGGACGGACGGACGGACACACACACACACACACACACAAAGAATCAAGCATCCTGTTTAATAGCTTCACACAATTGACTTCCTGTTCTTAGTAAACACTATAATGCATCATCTCAATCTATAAAACATTTGAGGTAGATTTTATTATTTGCATTACAAATCAGCACGACAGTCAATTGATGCCCTTATAAATTAAGTAAAATTATAAAATACTAAATCCAAGAATTATGAGTTTCTATTGTTAGCAGAGCATAGTATTTCTAAAAACTAAAATATATAACTACAAACCTTTTTCAAATATCTTGGTGTCTAGAAAGAGTTCTTGTTCAGAAGTTTGAGATTCTAAATAAAAAAAGCAAGCAAAACACATTACATCTCAAATAAAATGACTTCTTGGTAAGTATTACTCACAATAGAAACTTCTAGGTAAACAGACATCTATACGTACGGCCTGATCCATCATATAATGAAACATTTGTAATAAAAGAAGTTAAATCACCCATGCTCTCATCAATGTTTACACTTCAGCAATGTGAGAGAAGCCATAGTGAAAAGGGATTTTACTTCTGATTCTGTACTCTTTTGCCATTTGAAATCCTTTTATATAGTTACATGCACACCCGCATACGTGCAAAGAAAATGAACATAAATATACCTTTTACATCTGCCTCAAAAAGCCAATACACTTACAATAAAAATAATTGTTACATAAGTGAGGGCAACACAATTCAATGAAAACTGAGATATTTGAAATAAAGTTCAGAGAGTCAACACAGAAAAAGACACTTTCTCAGCTTACTGAGGAAGATATTTTGGCTTTTATTTTTCATACTAAAATCAAAGAGAAATTATTCCCAAATTCCATTTCTCCTTATTGTATTTCTTAACTATTTCTTTTTACGTACACTAAAGTGATTTCAAGTGTTTGTCTTGAAGCTAGCTTATTTTTTAAGCTTTTCGGACTCAACAATATGCAAAAGCAAAGATATCCATCACAATGCAGAGAACCCAACGGATATTAAATAGCAATGTGATGGAGAAGTCACACCTGCCCCTTTTTGGATTTCACTATTATATAATTCATATATATAATAGTTTTTACTATTATATAATTCAGACTAGCTATATGACTCTCCTGCCTCACCCTCTCAAGTGCTAGAATAATCCCTATGTGCTACCATGCCTGGCTACAAAGGGCCAATTTAAATTAAGGTTTATCATCATGAATTGTCTCAAACTTTTAAATATACTATTAGAAGTTAAAAGTTAGGGACTGGACCTCCCTGGACTGAGTCTACCAGGTTGATCGCAGTCTTCGGGGGAGTACTTGTCCTGGAGGAGGTGGGAATGGAGGGTAGGCTGGGGGTAAGGGGTGAGACTGGGAGGGGGGAGAATAGGGGAACCCATGGCTGATATGTAGAAGTGAATGGTATTGTAAAATAAAATATATATATATATATATAAAAAGAAGTTAAAAGTTGTTCCAGAAAAGGGATAATATTCTAATATCCCAAGACATTCTATAGCAAATGAGTCAGAATTATAAGATAATATATTAAAGAAGAAAAACATGGGAAATACTGATAATCATAAATAAGCTTCCACTGAAGTAAGCATGAATGATTTACAAAATTGGTCAGTTAAGATAGGAGCACATTATGCTCTTACGGGACCTGAGTTCATTTCCAAACATCTACATTGAGCAGCTTGGAAATGTCTCTAACCCCACCTCCAGGGGTATTGCCTCCTTAGGTACTGCATTTAGGTGCACAAAAACATGCACAAGACATATATATACACACTTACACACAATTAAAATGAAGACAAATGAACAGGCAGTGGTGGGACATGCCTCTAATAGCAGCACTGGGGAGGGAAAAGCTGATGAATCTCTGAGTTCAAGGCCAGTTTGGTCCACAGAACGAGTTCTAGGACAACCAAGGCTACACAGAGAAACTCTGTCTCAAAACAGATGCCCCACACACACCAAAAAAAAACAAAACAAAACAAAGAAACAAACCCCACAAATCTTTAAAAGACTCAAACCTGCTGGTAACACTACAATAAAGTTTGCATTGTTTCTCCATGTGAAATAATGCTCAAAAATTTTTCTAATGCCTATTATGTAAAGCCAAATGCACCACCTAGCTGAACATGGTGGTCCATGATGGTAATCACAGCACTGGGGAGATCAGGGGAATAGAAGGACCAGCAGTTCAAGACCAGTTTGGACTACATGAGGCCGTGCTTCAAAAGACAAAACAAAAACCTCAGAACCTTAATAGTTGTTCAAATCTACCGGTGAATAAAAGAAAAGAAAAAGTGATGTTGGGCTCAAAAAACACAAATATTTCTCAGTTCATTCATAATATATGAAAACACTTCTGTGCTTCATATTTCAACAATTGTATTTTCTCTACATCTACCTGTAACCACAAATTAAGATGGTACAATCAAGGTTAGAAAGCTTCCTGGAATACAGATCAGTAAGTTCCTTTAAATTGTGTGTTGTGGGCCAAATTCTGGTTCTACCATGTCTTAGCTATACATAGAGACAGTACAAAATAAACATTTATTTCAATATGAGAAATGTCAAGTAACAATACTCCCTTCACAGGCTGGTTCTGAAGGCTAAAGCAGGAAAACATAGGATACACTAGACTGTGAGAAGCATACAAAAAAAAAAATGTCATCTATTATCATCATCCTTATTCCAAACTAACAGAATCAGACTTCTCTATACGTAACTAAGCCAACAGACTCTCTATCCTATGTTTCTGTTTAATAACATCATCATGCTATCGACTATAAATAAGGAATTAGGAACGTGGAACATATGTTTGGATATAAGAATAAAATACAAGATGAAATTTAAAATTACTGGTAAAAGTAAATTGTAGAATTGTAGATGAGCTTTAAAAAAAAATCTTTAAAGATAGTACCAACCTCCCTGAGATAGACTCTTCTCCTTCTCTTCATCTTCTGCAATCATTTCTGCCATCTCAAGGAGATCCTCTTCAAACGGATGTGTGGGAAGCTTTTCTTTAAGGTCTTCAATACTCTCGGTGGCTTTATCCTCATTATCCACAGAGGATGGAATAAGCATGGGAACAGGCATCTGAAAGAACAAGGACTGAAGGTTTTCTCTGTCTCCCGTGTGTCTGTGTGTGTGTATCTGGGTCTGGGTCTGTGGCCAGAGGTCCACAATAGGTACCTTCTTCAATTGTTCACTATCTTATTTTTATGAGGCAGGGTCTGCCACTCAACACAGAGATGGCAGACTGGCTCCAGGGATCTTCCTGTCTCTGTTTTTCAAGCACCGTGACTGTAGGTGTACAACTAAGCCTGGCGTTTAAATCAGTGCTGGACACTGAACTCTGGCCTGGTGCTTACACAGCGGGCACTTGACTGACTGAGCCATCTCCCCACCCTCTGAGAGGTTCTTACTCAACTGGCTTGTTGACAGAATCTCTAAGTATTAAAATAATGGAAAAAAGAAATTTTCATTGCTGAGAATTATGAGTCTTGGTAGTCTGTTTTTATAAGACTAGAATGATTAAAATAAAATCTAGTAAACAAGCAGGGTATGGTGTCACATGCAAGGCAGAGGCAGGAAGACCTCTATGAGTTTGAGGCCAGTCTGGACTACATAGCACAAATACAACCGGTCAGGGCTACATAGTGATACTCTATCTATAAACTAAAAACAATTTAAACAATCAAACAAACAAACAAAACTAGTAAATAGTTTTCTGGATACTCAACAAAGTGCTTGTGAATCCTTCAAAAGAATAATCCTACAACATAAAAATAAGTTTTGTTGATATTTCTTAACATTTTTAAAGCTGTCAATTTGAAAAATGTATTTAATAAAAAGTGAGAAATAATGATAGGTATCCTCTCTTAACTCTGCTACAGTTCAACACCCTCAATTTTTATTTTATTGATTATTATTATTATTATTATTATTATTATTATGTTTTAGTATATTCTTTGGAAATATATGCCATGGTCATAGGACAACATATGGAGTCAGTTTGATCCTTCCCCTTTATATAGATTCCAGGGATTGAATTCAGATCACCAGGCTTGCTTAATTGGATGCAAGCACCATTACCAGTTCAACCACCTTCATGGCTCAGAATTCAGGACTCTAACATAATGTAATTTCTGATTTTTCTTTTCTATTTGATTGACCTCACTACTTCTTTTCCTTTTTTTTTTTTTTTTTTTTTAATTTTGTTGTTGTTGCTTCTCAGAGCTACTTTATGTGTATAAATGGTTTCCCTGCATGTATGTATGAGTACTACATGCATGTCTGGTACACACAGAGATCAGAGGAAGGCAGCAGATCGCCCAGAACTGAAGTTACGAATGTATGAGCCACTACGTGGGTACTCGGAATCAAACCCAGGTCCTCTGAATCTCTCCAGTCCTTGCTTTTGTTATTTCAAGGCAAGGACTCACTGTAGCCAAGACTGGCCTGGAACATACTATATAGCCCAGGCTCACCTTCAAGGGGCCTCAGTCCTCCTCCCTCAACCTAACAAGTACTGAGATTACAGATGTGAGCCACCATGCTACATCATAATGTTCTTCCAGAAGATAAGGTATGAATAAAAGAAGTCTTCTACATTCTCGACAATATATAACAATAGCAATATAACATCAGCCAAACAAAATTAGTTGAATTTAAAAAAAAAAACAAGTGAAACATTTCATTACATAGCTGAGGAAATTATAAAAGAAGAAAAGGCAAGATAAATTAGATTTAATCTTTCAATGATTACTCACAGGAACTGGAATTCCAAACGGGACAGGAGTATACTGGGTATAAAGATGAAGGGGTATGGGAACAAACACAGGCACAGGGACTGGTACCACCATAACCTGGGGCTCACTTCGAGTGTCTTCTAATGAAAAAAACATAAACAAAACACACACACACACACACACACAGATAAAGAGTTAGAAACAGTTTAACGAAATTCCATCTTAAAAAAGGAGATTTTGTTCCAGGCAGCACACACCTTTAATACTAGCACTTGGGAGGTAAATGCAGGTGGATCTCAAGTTCAAGGCTAGCCTGGGCTACAGAGGGAGTTCCAGGATAGCAAAAGCTTCACAGAGTAACTGTCTCAAAACACCAAAAACCAAACCAACCAACCAAAAAAAAAAAAAAAAGAGAGAATTTACATTTGAGAAAGGGCAGGTATTCAAAAAAATTATGCTAAGAACACTGAATATTTGTATGCTGAAGATTTAATAAACACGAAAAATAGCAGTTCAAAATGAGTAACAAATAGATATAGGAGAAATGATTCAGGATACTGTTCGGAAGACCTCATGGAAAGAGGCAGCAATATATAATTGGCCAAAGAGCTTATACCAAACTCAAAATGTTATATACATAAATGAATTCAGGAGCTAAGAGACAAGTTACAGAATGCACCAAACATTTGCAAACTATTCATCTGACAAGAGAGTAATATCTAGAATATAGAAGAAATTCAACCAAATGAAGAGAAAAAGAACAAATAACCTGACTTACAATTGATCAAATCTTCTAAAAAGACATTTCTCCAAAGAATACATATAAATGGACAATACAAGGATTTGAATATGCTAATAACCTGCAAGAGTACACTCTAATTAACGACTTTGTCCAGGTGGTGTTGCTGGTGGGTGGTAGAACCTTTAAGAGGACCTTAGGACAATGGGGTGGAAGAATCAATCTCTTAGTAGGCAGTATAGGATAATAGTTTCTCTGTTCTTGGGAAAGAGCTTGTTCCTACAGATTTTCATCTCAATGTTACTCACACCATGTGGTAACAGTGGTCAGGAGAGGCATCCCCAAGCCTGTGTGACCTCCAAAATTATTTGCTAAATAAGCCTTTTCTGATTAAGTTAGCTACCCTGGATATTTCATTATAAGGACAAAAAAGTAAGAATGCCAATAAAAATGAAAAAATACTCAGAATCACTAAGGATCACGAGAGAAATGCCTATCAAAATTATAATAACAGGGCTGGACAGACAGCTGAACCCTTAAGTGCAATTGCTACAATTAAAAAGGACCTGGGTTTCGTACCCAGCACTGGCATCAGATGGCTCATTACTACCCGAACTTGAGTTCCAGAGAACCTGATGCCCCCTTCTGGCTTCTGTGGGCACTAGCATGTATCTGGTGCACATACAGAGAAGGCATAAAAACACATAAATAAAAATAAATTTTAAAAAATTAAAATGAAACACCATCTCAACCCAACGAGAATGATTACTATTAAAGAAGTATTACTATCAAAGAAGAAGAAAAAAAAATGCTGGTGAGCACAGAGAAAGGACTCTAACACTCTTGGTGGGCACTATAAATTAGTATAGCCATTATGGAAAATAGTGAGAAGGTTCCTTAAAAATATGATGACAACTCCCAGGATAGAATCAACTAAGTTGTCCTCTGACATGCTCTACATGCTCACCATGGCACATGCATGACCACACCGGTAAGACAAAGAATGAGTCGACTCCACTGAAAGGAACCTGTTAAGTAAGTCTCAGGTAATTTATGTACATATTGTTTGGGATCAACAGGCTACATGATGACAACTTTTCATCTAGGATTCCTTTCTATTTTAAAAACTCTGGGACCTCTGATTGGAAGCAAGAGAAGCCAGCAAGACAAAAGCAAACAAGCAAAGATGAAGACTAAGAAAGAGTAATTCTTGGGCAACTGTCTTGAATGTGAAGAACAAATAGAACTTAATATTTCTTTTTTCTTTCTTTGTTTTTTTTTTATGCACAGACTTTTTTTTTTTTTTTTTTTTTTTTTTTTTTTTTTTTTAGGATTTATTTATTATGTATGCAGTGTTCTGCCTGCATGCCAGAAGAGGGTGCCAGATCTCATTACAGATGGTTGGAAGCCACCATGTGGTTGCTGGGAATTGAACTCAGGACCTTTGGAAGAAGAGCCAGTGCTCTTAACCACTGAATCATCTCTCCAGCCCTTTTCTTTTTTCTTTTTTTTTGGGGGGGCGGGGAAGGGAGAGTTCGAGACAGGGTTTCTCTGTGTAGTTTTGCGCCTTTCCTGAATCTCGATCCGTAGACCAGGCTGGCCTCAAATTCACAAAGATCCACCTACCTCTGCTTCCGAGTGCTAGGATTAAACGCGTGCACCACCACTGCCCAGAACTTAATATTTCTAAAAGTGACAGTCCAGCCACCACCTGCTCCACTGTATAAGCTCAGCTCAGCACAACTTGAAACACACTAGACTCTGGCTGGCTGTGTCAAGGAAGAATGGACTTCTCTGTGCTCTCAGTCCCCAATTAAAGCTTTTAAAACTCACTAAGGAGGGCTGGAGAGTTGGCTCAGCAGTTAAAAGCACTTGTTGCTCTGTAGATAACCAAGGTTCAAATCCCAATATCCACATGGCAGCTCACAATTTCTGTAACTCATTTCAGAGGGGATCCAATTTCCTTCTGACTTCCATGGGCACCATGAACATGCACACAGTGCACATACATACATGTAGGCAAGGCAATCATACACATAAAAAAAGAAACTAAAAACAAACAAAAACTCACTAGGAGGGATAAGTTTCTAACATTTCTCACTTGAGACTAAATTCCTGGTATGTGTAGCCAAGAGGATACAGCTATTCTCCAATCAGCTTTCATTGACAAGATGGAGGTTCTACTCAACAGCTGACAGGGCAAGAATACTTGACTTCTAGTCACTCACTCCAGATTACTTACAGAGTAGAATGTCTATGTCAGGAGAGACTGAGGAAGAACATCACATGACCCTGTCCAGAATCCAGAGCAGTGCCGGTATTTTGTACAGAGGTATAGAAAGTTCCCAAGAAAGTTTTGAACCTCTCCCAAAGCAACTGACCTTTTGTCTTAAGACAAGGTTTCTCTATAGGTAGCCATGGCTGGCCAAGAACTCATTATGTAGATACCAGGCTGGCCTCAAACTCAGAGCTCTGTCTGCCTCTTTCCCATGAGAAATAAGACTGAAACATGCACCACCACTCTTAGTGCAACTAATTTTTGTTTGTTTGTTAAGACAGGCATTTTCTATGTAGCCTTGGCTGTCATGGAACTTACTCTGTAGACCAGGCTGGCCACGAACTCAAAAGATCCTCTGCCTCTGCATCTCAAATGCTGGATTAAAGGCGTGTGCCACTACCGCCTGTTGCAACTGACTTTTTAAAACAGTGTGAAGGAATGGGGACTGGTGTAACATGCAAGAAGCACAGGGCTATATATATACCACTAAGTGAACACATGCACAAATAAGAAAATAAAATAGTATTGAGTTGTATAAACTTAGGAGCCCATTAAAACACTCAAGCATCTCTGAATTCAAATCCCATCTACATCATTATAAAGCTTATACTGAACATTGTTATTAATAAGGAAATTAAATGCATTCATAGTAAAGTATTATGAAGTAGCTTTTTTTTCTTTGTTTGTTTGGTTTTTGTTTTGTTTTTTTCAAGACAGGGTTTCTCTGTGTAGTTTTGGTGCCTGTCCTGGATCTCACTTTGTAGACCAGGCTGGCTGAGAACGCACAGAAATCCGCCTGGCTCTGCCTCCCGAGTGCTGGGATTAAAGGCCACCCAGCTGAATTAGCTTCTTTTTGAGCTAACTACCTTTTACACCGGCACATTGTGCAAACTACACTCAGCAATAAACAGAAGCAATTTATCTAGGAAACTGTGCACTCAGGATAAGTCGATGCTCCCTTCCCTTAAATAAAATACTAAATCCAATGAACATACCTGTCTGGCATTCTTTGTTCTGAGTATGTGGTTTACATGAAGTGGCTTTCGTTTGTGTGATGGGTTTGCACAATAAAGCTTTGTTCTTCAAAAGCCTTGGAGGTTGGGAAGGTGGAAGTTTCAGGGCATCTGTTTGAGTACTTGCCTAGTTTTTTTAAAAAAAAAAGAAAATCAGAAACGAAATGATTTCAAATGTTTTATAAATTAAAAATTTCAGATTTAAAAGACTTATTACTAGAATTATATAGAAGAATCAACATGTAAATATGCTACTAAATAAACCAGATATATTTTATGCCTGAAATATCAAGGACTATTAATAACCATAAACTGACTCAATGTACTTACTATTACTATATTTGCTTATCAAGAAAAACTGTGAAAAGCTTACTGTAAAACACTGATAATCGGTACAATAGGGAGTTTGAAATGAGAGCTGTCCTTTCCTGACTGAGTTAGAGGCATTGTCTTAGAAGATGGAACCAAGATGAAAGGATTCACTTGGGATCACTCAAAACTTGAAGGAAAGGTTGTAACTGTGGTTCAGGAGTATAGAGTTTGTCATCAAAAACAATTAAAAAGTAACTCAAACAAAAATTAGCCCAGAGGCTAGGAACATTTTCCAGAAATACCACTGTTCCAGTCATGAGTTTTGTTCATTATTTTTTTCTTTATTTATTCTTTTAAGAGACAATATAGACAAGATGGAGTCAAAAAAAGGTAATTATATATAGTTATGATCAGCATAGAATGCGAGGGAGGAGACCTAAGTAAGGGTGTTAATAATCATTAAGAATAATCTAGAAGAATAAATGTCCAACCTCTGTACATTTATTTAATTATGCATAATTAAAAACCTTTAGTAATTAATTACATAAAAGTACCTACAAGGCATTCAAAGAAATAAAGGTATATTAAAAAACTGAGTAAAGAAATTCTATTCACCAGCAATTCTTTTCATCAACAAAGTAATTAGCTCACATATATGCAATGCACATACATAAAAATTATAATAACATCAATAAAATAACTTACATCCCCAATGATTTTCGCTGTTACTGTTGGAACTGTACCTTAATAGAGATTAAAATATAAATTTAGGATCATTAAAATTATTTAAACATTAGTATTACAGCCATTATCAGTCCATAAACACTAGCCATAACCACTCAATTCAGAAACAGCAAACAGTAGCTCGCTTTTATACTAGTAATAGTATAAAACAAGAAAAAAAGATGTGCAACTCGAGGAAACACAACTGTGCACCCTAGTGGTGCAGCAAGCTGCCAGAAGTATGTACAGTATTTAACTCCAATAGTTAAAAAAGCCAGTTCAAATAAGCTGTACCTTGTAAGACACTGTTGGTGTTTGCTGTGGGCTGAGCAGCAGGAGCACTTGCCAAAGACACCACATTAGCAATAACTGGTGTTGAATCTTTTCTGAGTGATGGGGGACCGGTAGATGGAGCTTGAACCGTGGAAAGACTTGCTGGTTAAAAGAGAAATAAAGAAGACGGCTCATATAATTTATGTTTTATAGAAATCAAAAGGTCAGACGAGACCAATGCTTCTGTGAGTGAGTAAGCTGCTATGAAGCAGAAAAACTTTAGAAATAACTCGGCTTTTGCTTCATCACTTCCTGACCTTTTTCCTAAGGTCGTGGATAGTATCTTTTCTTTCCCATTTTATTACTGGGTTTTTTGTTTGTTTTTGATTAGTGAAACTTTAAAGTCTCTCATGTATTTTACCTTTGTTTCACATAAAACCAACAAAAATGCCCAAAGATATAATCCCAAACAATGACCATTACAAAACAGACTTAATGAGAATTTAAGAGAAAGATGTTCCTTAAATATTACCTTTATATATCAAGGACTTTCTCACTATGTAACCCAGGCTTGCCTCAAACTCACTATGTGGCTTATGCTATCCTAGAATTCTTTCTTGACATATAGTAAGACTAGAGATAAGTACTGCCAAGCTTGACTATATATGGTATACTTAAAGAGCCATGTGATTTAGTCATTTCTTTTGCTACAAGCAATCCGAAATCTTTCATTATAAAAGCCAAGGCATATACAGAATTAAAAAACAGTACATGTCATTCTTTCCCAGAAAACTGAGTATGGTTGAGTCAGTATTCTCAGAGAAAACTACAACGAAAATTCAGTTCCTTGGCTTTCAGGTACTCAATAAAATGACTTAATTTAAATGTTAAAAGTATTTATTCAGTTTTGTTGTTGCTATTTTGAGACAGAGCCTCTCTATGTAGCCCTGGCTGTCCTGCAACTTGCTATGTAGAACAGGCTGGCCTCAGAATCACAGATACCTGCCTGCCTTTGGTTCCCAAATGCTAGGATTACAGGCCACCATGACCGGCTGGTTAATGGTATTTGAACACAGTAAGATTTGTATTTCATAAAATTACTGAAAATTTATGTATTCTAATCTGTACTAGAAAAGTAGTTAGCTCCTTGCACTAATAATAGTTCATTTATTCCTCATTACATTTTACCTGAATTGTTTTGTAAAGGTGAGTCACATACAGTTTGCTGATGGCAGAACATCAAGATACAAAGCAGGTTACAAAAATGTTTTATTTCACCTCGCCATTTCAATGACTCACTGAGTTTACCCTGTCTCTTGCAACCATCACATTTGGCCATCTGGAACAAATTGAAGAGAGCAAAGAAGAAAAATTATCAGAGGCTGAAGAGATGGCTCAGCTCTTAGGAGCACTTAGCTACTCTTCACAGAGGACCCAGGTTCAAATCCCAGCCCTTGCATGGTAGGTCATAATGGTCTCCAGTTCCAAGGGAATTGATGTCCTCTTCAGGACTCTACAGGCACCAGGCGTACACATAGTGCACAGACATACACAGAGGCAAAAATACCCATACACACATAATAAGGGGGATAAAAAGAAACACACAAGATATTTATATGGTTTCACAGAATAAAACCAGGAAACAGTAAGAAAATTAACTTTAGAACTTAACTTGTAGATTTTTTTAATTTGAAAAGTTAAAAGTTTATATGTGTACTTTTAATTCGTGAAGATAACATTTGTTCTTTACAGAACTTAAATCATAAACTCAAAGCTGACTATCCTAAAAAGGTAAATATTTCTAATAATAATGATTTTAAAAAATGTGTGTTTCTGTGTGTGTGTGTGTGTGTGTGTGTGTGTCTAGTGCATGTGACATTTTAACATGTACATAGTCAAACGTGGAGGCTCAACATTGACAAAGGTGGTGTGTGTGGGGGGGTCTTTCTTCAGTAACTCTCCATCTTATTCATTAAAGCTGTGTTTCAATTGAATGGAGAACTCATCAACTGCAGTACTCTAGTTATCCGGCTTCCTCTGGGTGGGCTCTGCATCCAAGCACTGGAATTACATGTGGGCTTTTATGTGAATTCTGGGGATCCAAACTCCAGTCCTCACACTTATACAACAATTACTTTATCCACTGAGGCATTACATTAATCCTACCAATGACATCATATTTTTAAAATCACTTTTAAAAACCAACTCATATTATTAGAGAACACCCAATAAGCAGAAATTGAAAAACCAAGCTTTGTTCCTACAAGTTGGCTCAGTAGGTAAAGGCACTTACTGCCACACGTGATAACCTGAATTCAATATCCAGGATGCACATGGTGGAGAGAGAATCAATTCTCACAAGTTCTCATCTGACCCCCTTCACTCATATGCATCGCATGCATGCACCTACACCAACATGCATGCATGCACACGCATACACACAAAATAAATGTAACAAAAATAAAAACTAAAAAACACAAAGGTTTTTCAAAAAAGTCAATTTAAACAAGGCTTCTGTTCTTCACATTTCAGAAGAAAATTCATTTATTTAAATAATAAATGAATAAAATTTATTAAAAATATTTTAATGCAGTAAGTCAGCTGCATCTGCTACAGAAAGTTAGAAACATCGAGGCCAGCCTGGTCTACAAAGTGAGTTCCAGCAAAGGTGCAAAACTACACAGAGAAACTCTGTCTCGAAAAACCAAAAAAAAAAAAAAAAAAAAAAAAAAGTAAATTAGAAACAAAAGGAGTAAGATTTAAATCTCTAACATTTTGTACTAACTGATAAGGAACAAAATATTTAATATAAAAGAAATTTTAATAACTAAGTTATTATTCTTTCTACATGAAATTAAGAAAAAGTTAATGCTAACTTTCCCCAAATGCAGGCAGGTGAATGGGATTTTTTTTACCTGGTAAAATAAAACTGTATACTTAGACATGCATTCTTCACAACAGAAGTCTTCCACCTTTCCACCCAAATTATTCTGTATCAATTTGGGAGATGTCTGTAAACAATAACTGCACATTTTACAGTGACTTCCCCAGCGTTTCCCCAAGTCATGTTTATAAAGCAATTTGCAACCTAAGAAATCAAGAGAAATAAAATTAATAATGGAGTGAATAATAATTACTTACATTTTCAATATAGAACAGTACTGTTTTCACAATTGAGACCTAACAGGTCAAGAAATCAATTACAGGATCAAAACTAAGCTGTGTGTGTTGACTAAAATATATGTCATGTATAGTAAGTTCCAATTCATAAAGCTTTTATTTTATTTGAAATGTGAAAATATACTAGGTTTATAGTAGGTTGTAATGTGAAATGTAATTATTTTGTGTTATAGTCAGAAAATTTCAAAGTCACAGATGAAGAATGATTGTCCCATTTTAGAGTCAATCAAACCATTTTTAAACATATGTATCATCTAATTAAAAGAAATAATTTAACTTCATTTTGATATCTCTATTCCGAACATTTGTATTCAGAAACACACACTTAGGATGGCATTAGAACTTCACAACTTCCATTCTGAAGTGAGTACAGGACCTAACTGTCTGAGATCTCCATCATGTCTCCATCTTCTGCACTGTACTTTGAGGTTCTTTCACTTCATTTTATATCTATATAAATTAAGAACTAGATAAAAACAGCAAATGATCTGTTAATAAATCAAAAGACATTATATGTACAAAGGAAAAAATAAATCGACACAGTAATCCTTAAGCAACTACTTTAGAAACCACCACCATGCTCAACAGGAAGATCACTTTTTCTCTTATTACCTTCACTACAAAATGACTTGTCAGCACCTGAGAATCGCACAGTCTCCTTTATAATTTTCTCAATTTTACAATATTCACACATTGCCATTACATTATTGATTTTCTTATATTCATCAGAACAATTCTTGCCACAGAATTGAAACATTTTACCCTGTAAAGAAATATTAAACATTTGGTTTATGTTATGAAAATTTTCATCCTTCTTACTTCAAAACTACAGGGTACACAGTTGGTCATGTGGCACGTGTCTGTAATCCCAGCACTCTGTAGGCAGAGACAGACAGATCTCTGTAAGTTCAAAGCCAGTCTGTCTAAATACAGAGTTCCAGGTGAGCCTGAGCTACATAATAAGCCCCCGTTTCAAAAACAAAAACCCAAAGAATATAATTTTGAAAAAGAAAATTAAAAATACATTTACAGACAGAACCATATATACTCAAACTTACATAAATCTATACTTTGCTGTTTGGTTCCCTTTTTATTTTGTAAAAAGAGGCATTCAGAGAATAGCCACAGTTGATTTTGTGGGGGGGGAGGGGGGCAGGGTTTCTCTGTGTACCTTTGGAGCCTGTCCTGGAACTCCCTCTGTATCCCAGGCTGGCCTTGACCTCACAGAGATCCTCCTGGCTCTGACTCCCGAGTGCTGGAATTAAAGGCGTGTGCTGCCGCCGCCGCCACCACCACCACCCAAGTGCCACAGTTGATTTTCATGACGTGATGCTCCCATCTTAGCCTCCTGTGTGTACACACATCCACAACAGCGATAAGCCCACACTGACCTTGTAGTCAAGAAGCTCAGGTTTTGTGGCAAAAAGACGATTACAATGTTGACACCGTAGCTTCACCACACTTCGTGCAAACCCAACTTGCTGGGACTGGGCAGCCAGTCGCTGGAGACCAGCCGCAGCAGAGCTGTTGATGGAGGTGGGGGACACAGCAGGGGTATTCCCTCCACCTGAGGACACTGCTGAACCTGTGGGGATGCTCACGATTACTTGGCCCTGAGACAAGGGCACTACTGAAGAATTCGTTCCAGTTGGTTTGTTAAACAAATTCTGAAAAATTAAAACGATAATAGGTCTATTTTACCATTTGTTCAAGAAATAGAAATTATGCCCCTATGTACGCCAAGCACGATTCTAGTAATGCAACAAGCTAGGTTCCTTGGCATTGAACACCTTAGAACTGAATAGAGCAAGTCTTACCTTAGAACTGAATAGGGCAAGTCTTACTTATGTAGAAAAATAATCCAATAACCTTCAAAACTACTATTCTCCCAATAGTGTCATTTAATTTTATGCAGGACACATAAGTGACTTTACAGGCTAAACTAATAATCAAAGCTGGAAAGCTATAGTAGAAACAGACAATCCTGGTACAATATGTTTATATTACTATAGTAGGTGATTCACTGACTGTAGAAGAAAACCAAAGTCTACTGGAAAGCTACCACACAACTGTAGCTGCAGAAGTTGCGAATACTTCCATCTGACATGGCTAGATGATACTGAGGGATTGCTGAGGTTTTACAACTGTTACACTGAACTTGTACACCTTAGCAAATGAAAGTAAAAGCTAATGAGTCACACACGAACTATGAGCAATTAAGTATCATAGACAAAAATCAGAAACTATAGCATGAAGTAACCTCAATCATGCCACATCTATCAAAAACTGAACATTTAAAAAGTTTTAAATTTTTAAATAGTCATAATCTACCCTGGAATTAAAATAATTGAATCTTGAGAATATCGGATGTGGATAAAGTAGATACATTAAAGAGGTCTATAATCCATTCAGTAAGGGGGATGTATAAATAGGTAAGCAAGTAAAGAAGATAACAGGTAATATTTACAGTAAATATGTGAAATATATTAGTAGTCCTAAAAATCAACTAAATTTAGACAAAAATTTGGGCCAGCAAAAAAAAGCAGTAACTAATTTCCCAACTATTACATTTTATAGTTTATGAAAGCAGTATTACCTGCAGAAGTAACCATTTTAACTCTGTAAGCAGATAAGCAATTAACAGAACAGAAAAGTTCTGTCTTCCCCAAGCTATTGGTATTCTCAATCATTTCTGCTGAGGATCTCAATGATTTGCAAAGCGCACATGGTGTTATTTTGGCTGATTTCTAGTAACAGAATAAAACAACATTCATTTTTACTAAATTCATAAAGCATAAATTTTTGAAATGTTTAAACTTAACTTTGTTGAAATAATATTACTTTTTATGTGTGGTGCTAGGAATCACTCCCGGGCCCTCCATGGTACATTTTGCCCCCTTACTCGTGAAGTATTTTAAATCAATAGTTTTCAAACAATCCTTATTACAATCCTCAGTAATAAGTTTCACAAAGGGAACTTTTATGTTATTCTGAAATTCTGAGTTTGTATATTACATTTGTATGCATACAAAAGTGAAAAGCATTTCATAGAGCAATACGTATCATGGAAACATACATTATACTTTCATATATCGATTGTATCTCATTAGATGAGTGTGAGATATAACCTAGCAATTTTTAAGATCAGATAATTAATTATAAGAATTGCTTTTAAAAACCTGTTTTACACATTAATACAATGCCTTTCTTTTTTATATTAGCTGAAATCAGTAAACTTACTAGAAAACTCAGTATCAATCCTCTCCATCAAATAACAATGTATACTGTAAGCAGCAAGATGGGAGCAGATCATGTAATCAATATGCTGACACAGGATTCAACAGAAAATAATGGTACATACTATTACCCCATCATACAATTAGGAAAACACCGTTCAAGCTATAACTAAAAGATTTTAAGATTTCTTTCCCTTCCTATGGCAAGTTGCAAACGTTCATGATAAAATGAATGCATATCAGCATACACCTAGTCTGGAACATCTTCTAGTTCCCAGATCAGAACTGCAAACACAAACTTAATTTAAAATACTTAAGTCAAAACTCATCTTTGTGAAACACCTATTCCTACTAACCTGCATTCTTTGTGGTACCCAGGACCTCTTAATACTTCGATCACACCATCTTTATCTACTCATTTATTTATATGTGAGAAACATGTCTTCCCACAAAACAGGAAATGGATTCAGTGTTTGTTTGAGTAAATTAAAGAGAAAAGGAAAGTGGCAGCAATAACCATCTACAATATGCCAGCTCTGTATTAAGTATTTTTGCTCTTACTTTACATAATCCTGGACACAGTCTAGTTTCTATAGTCATTAAAAGGTTAAAAAAAAAACCCACAACAACCAAAATCCATATAGTCTAAGTGTTTTCCCCATGTAAAATTGTACTTGGACATACTGGATTGGTGTTAGCTACTACATTAAAATTCTTTGGTTTGGTGTTTTGTTGTTGTTGTTGTTGGGGGAAGGGTGTTGTGCTATTGCTTAGGAAACAGTCTCACTATGTAGCTCTAAATGGCTTGAAACTCACTATGTAAACCAAACTGGCCTCAAACTTATCCATCTTCCACTAACTCCCAAGTAGTGGGGACTAAAGGTATGTACCACCATGCCTGGCCCTTGTAATTTCTGAAGAGTAGGAAACAGGGAATATTAAATACTTGTTCCTAATACAGCATGCTTTAATACATAAGAAGTAGGTACTTCCAAAATTAAAATTAAAAGTTCACTCTAAAAGTAAGATGTTTTATTCTATTTCGCCTTTTACAAAGTATGACTCAACTTTCAGTGCCTGATACAGTATCAGGAAAACAGCCTTCTGAAAATATTAAATTCATATAATAAAGCTGAATTATACTTTAAAGTAAAATTATACATTATACATTAAAGTGAAATTGCCTATAATTTTAATAATAGTGCAAAACTGAATTTATACAAGTACCAGGCCACCCAGTGCTACACACTGAGAGCCTGACTCCAAAACAAAGCAAAATTACACGTCCCCAACAACAAAAAAATTGAATGCAATAGTAAAGCCTAACTACATTATCGGTTGATTTTGATGGCCTGTATACAAATTCACTATGTGTTAAAGAAAAAAAAGACTGATCAGCAAATGTAATAAAAAAGGAAGCCACTGCAAAATACAAAAGATACAAGTATTTACCATCACTTTAAACCAGTCTCAACCTTCCTAATGCCATGATCCTTTAATACAGTTCCTCATGGTGTGGTGACTCCACCCATAAAATTTTCATTGCTACTTCTTAACAGTAATTTTACTACTGTTATGGGTCATAATTTAAATATCTGTGCTTTCCAATGGTCTTAGGCGAATCGTGAGTCGTTCAACCACCAATTGGGTCATGACCCACAAACAGAGAACCACTGCTTTAGGGTTACTGATTATGAAACTAATATTTGACCAAGATTTACTGGTAAAATATTAAACAACAAACAAAACAGTGTAAAAGCTCCTCATCACAGAGTTCATTCAGTTTATTCTCTGCAAATTTCTAGTTCACAAATTAACAAATAACCTTCATTTCTTCTTCTTCATTGTTCTATTTCATGAAGAAAATTCTTTCAGCATTTGGGAGACAGAAGCAGGTGGATTTCTGAGTTTGAGGCCAGCCTGGTCTACAGAGTTCCAGGACAGCCAGGGCTACACAGAGAAACCCTGTCTGGGGAAAAAAAAAAAAAAAAAAAAAAAAAAACAGTAAAAAAATCTTTTTAAAAAAAACATCTTCATTTAAGTAAGATTTTTGTTTTCTGGTTTACAACTGTGGTTATATGGTTCCATTTGCAAGAAAATATATGTTGTACATGCATACACACGTATGCATGCATGCACTTATGCAATCTGGACCTTTTTGTTAATATATATATAAATATTTTATATATATATATAAATATATTTCAAAAATCAGAAGGCAACACACTAAAAGGTTAAGACTAGTTATCCTTAGGGAATATATTTCTCCTTTATGTTTGGGTTAATTATAATTATTACTCAAAAGTACAAATCACATCTAAAATGAAAGCTATATCCTAGCTAGGCATAATAAATGCAGATGTTTCCGGCATTTGGCAGGCTGAGGCAAGAGGGCTACAAGTAATACGGATTGGACCACACAACAAATTTCAGGAAGACATGGCTGAATAAAAAGACCCAGTATCAACAAAACAAAGCCATACCTTGAGTATTTTTGTTTTTGATCTTTCCAGACAGGGTTTCTCTGGGAAATTGACTGCCCTGGAACTCACCGTAGACCAAGCTGGCCTCAAACTCACAGGTATCTGCCTGCCTCTGCCTCCTGGATGCTACATTTCTGCATTTCCTTTTTTTTTTTTTTCTTTTGGTTTTTCAAGACAGGGTTTCTCTGTATAAAAGGCCTGGCTATCCTGGAACTCAGTCTGTAGACCTGGCTGGCCTCAAACTCAGAGACATCCGCCTGTGTCTGGCTTTGGATGCTGGGATTACAGAGAGGTGTGCAACACCACAAACTACCTGGCTGAGATGCATTTCACATGCATGTACAGAATTTGGGACTATGGAACTCCATATAAGAACATTTAATATATATTCATTTGGAAAATACCATTCACTTGTAAAAACTTAACCAAATACTTCTCTCATTATCTTAAAAAACTGTTTCAAAAATAATTTCTACCCAAAGGTTTCAAATTCCCAGAAATGAAAAAAGACATCAAGATTAAATATGATCAAATACCTGCGTGTATGAGGTGATACACATTGAACTACAAAACTTCTTAGACTGTCCCTCAATCTGAAGCACATGGCACTGTCCAGAACCACTGTAACAGTAACCCCCACAGTTCTCACAACAGTTCATGGTGAGGTTGTTAGCAGAGCGAAATTTAGAGAAGCAGGCATCACTGCAAAGTTTATGGACCACATTCTGGTAATTAACTTCATGTCGAATCTAAGAATTATAAAGTAATAACAAAACAAACAGAATTAAACATTCTTCTTTATTCATAAGCAATAAACTATTTGCTCAAGAAAAGTAAAAAGGTAACTTACAACAGCATTCTTCTGACACATGCTGCATTTGGTTGAAATGCTATTTGTATTTATGGTAACAATGGGTTTTTTTTTCAGTTCATATGTTGACAAGCATGACTGACTGCAAAAATCCTTACTGGTAGTGCTATTTTCAAACTGCGCACTGATCACATCCTTTGGGTTTAAAATGTCTCTAAAATGAGAACAAAGATAAGGATATTACATTTACCCCCTTTTGTGTGTTAAAGCAACCAAATAAAACCAGACTTATAGTAAAGGGAAAGGACACTGCAACTTTTGTCTTGTTAAACAAATTTTATTTTATGTGAATGAGTATTTTGCCTACATACATGCCTGTGCACCACTTGGGTTTCTGTTGTGTTCAGGAACCAGAAGAGGGAGTAGAATCCCTGGAACTGGAATTACAAATGGCTGTAAGCCACCATGTGGGTGCTGAAAATCGAGGCTGGGTCATCTGAAAGAATAGTCAATGCTCATAATCACTGAGTTATCTCTCCAGGGGCATTGCAATTTAAACTTGTGGGTGTATATTTGAAAATCTGTGGTTTATACGTGCAGTCTGTATGTCTGTGTACAGGCAGGTACATGTGTACACGGGAGAGCAGACCCTTATGTCAATGTTTTCTGTCTTCTTCAGTCCATTTCCACTTCCTTTCTCAACTTGGAATTCACTGACTAGCCCGCAAGCTCTACAGATCAGCCTGTCTCCACCACCTAACCATCCCCACTCCTTCCTTCAGAACTAAGATTAGAGAACCTTGCTGCCCAAATGGCTTTTCCACAATCCACACAGCACTCACTAAGCCAATTTTTCAGCCCTGGAATTTAAACTGAAAAATTTGAGTTTTCCTCAATAAATTTAGAGATCTTTGAGTGCTTTCTGAAATACGTAACTAATATATTACTTACAACATACAAGTATCATAACAACGTTTTTAAAATTAAAAAATACAGTGAAAGGAGCCATGCATAATGGTTCTTGCCAGTTAAAATTACATACGAAATTCTTTCAAAGCTCTGTGTTTTGGATTTTGGATGCATGTCTCTGTGAGTATTGTTACTTCGGCCTTTTTTTCTATTTTATGTGCCTATATACTCGTGTGCACAGTACAAGGCTGAAGTAAGAGGACAACTTCTAAGTGTTTGAAGCCAGTACATTTACTCACTGAGCCATCTTGCCAACCTCCAAGACCGAGTCTCTCACTGAACCTGGAACTCACATATTCAGTTAGGCTGGCTGCCCACTGAGCTAAAGGGATCTTGTCTCTGCCTTCCCAGTGCTGCAGATTTGAACTCAGGTCCTCGGAGGGCAACTAGTTTTACAATAAGCTATTTACTCAGCCATGTGATACATTGCTAGTCATGGTTACAGAAAATCTAGATGTCCATATCCAAAACAATTTAATATGTAAGCATTAGTAATGAAGAATGAATCCCTAAGAATTAGGTTTCCTACCACTCTAACATATATGAAGGTATGGAAGAAATATTTTTCATAGATCTCAAAGAATTTACAGACCAATTAAATTGTATCTTATGGAAGAATAAGGAGAAATAGTCACACTTCTGCTGGCATATAGTCAAAAAGCTACAAAAAAATTCAGAAACAATTCTATGAGTACCATAGATCTAACAGAATTAACAAAATTATACTCCAAATTACTTAATTTATATATGAATTGAAATCAATTTAAAAAATTTTAGGTTCCTTTTATTAAAGAAAACTAAACATTAACTGATAATAAAGAATAAATTCAGCATAATACCCCTAGAGGTACAATACAGGCAAACATTCATTTGGTGGTAACCAGCAGCTCAACAAGAACAAAACAATATCTGGTATTGGAAACCTAGCCAACTACCAGGGCTAGTGAAGTCATGGATCTCAAGTGAGCACCTATACTTGCCACTTTACTAAACCAGCATAATCCCTAGCTACATTCTAAATATTTATCCTTGTACCCACAGTTAAGCATAGTTTTTAGTCCTTATCCAAGAAATTTCTCTTTGCAATGGACAAAGATCATTAGGGAATACCAAAACTGATCAAAATGTAGAAAACAAAAAGAGACTGAGTGGTGTCCAGTACCAACTAACACATCTACAACACAATCCCGACATGTAAGGCTCAGAGAAAAAGAGGCAGTAGTGTTCTAATGACTATGTACATTAACAGAGGGAAAGAGCAAGAAAGATCAACTGGCAAACAGGAAATGAAAGGTTTTCTGTCCATGGAAAAGGATAAAGCAAATACAGAGGGGAGAAAGTATAATGAAAAACGAGAATAAAGGGAAAATAAGACATTAAAACGAAGAAAGCATGAGAAGACAAGCAGATAAATAAGTAGTGCTGCAAAATAACAGAAAAATAGAAATGGAAGAGGAAAGAATAAAAACAGATCAAAGAATAAATGAATGAGGATGTAAAACAGAATGATAACAGATAAAAACTGAAAATCTTGATGTATAAGGCAAAAACACAAACATCATAGTTCAACTATTATTTTATGTATTCTTTTAAACATTTATTTTCATGTTTAAGAACATTTGCCTCTGTGTATGTATGTGCACCATGTGCATGCTTGGTGCCTGAAGAGGCCATAAGGCTGCACTCGATCCCCTGGAACTGGAGTTACAAATGGTTACAATTCATTATGTGGGTCCTGGGAACTAAAGCAGGGTCTTCTGAAAGAGCAGCAAGGGCTCTCAACTGGTGAGTAAATATTCCAGCCCCTCAAACAGTTATTTCTGAAATGTAGGGGGGGGAATCTGTCTTCAGATAAGTCAGTGATAACCACCAAAGAACAGAGAAATATGATAAATGCAGATGAAATTAGCATGCATGAAAAAGAATGTAAATAAATATATATCCAAACAGTGTGGCTGGGAAGACAGTTCAGTCAATAAAAGGCTTGCCCAGAATTCAAATAAAAATGCAAGAGTGGTGGTGAGCACTTGTAATCCCAATGCTAAAATAGTCTAGACAGGAGAATGCCTAGGAGACAGGAGGATCCCTAGGGCAAATGCCAGTCAGCCTAGAGAAACTGGTGAACTCCAGGTCAACGACTCAATGACATTCTGTCTTTTTTGTTGTTTTTAAATTTATTTAACTTATTTTATGTGTATTGATACCTGTGGAGGTATCAGACGCCCTGGAACTAAAATTACAGACAGTTATAAGCTGCCATGTAGGTTCTGTGAATTAAACCCGTGACTTCTGAAAAAGTAGCCAGTGCTCTTAACCGCTGAGCCATCTCTCCAGCCCCATGACATTCTGACTTAAAGAAAGCATATAGTATTCCTGATGATGACACTCAATGATATCCTCTGCTCTTCATATTCATGTGCATAGACAGAAGATCGATGATTCTCATGAAAGAATCCCTGACATCTTAAAAACTGCTGGTCCCAAAAATGATAAAGGATGCATAGGTTATTACATCAAACAATCAAACTATTTCCTAATAAAAAAAAAACAGCAAACAGAAAAGTAAAAAATAAAAAAAATAATAATTATACTTTTCAATCTAACTCAATCATAGAATAATTTGAGTGCCTATACTAAAATATAAAAGCTTAGACAAAATACAGCTAAGTATTCATTTTTAAAACCACATGTTATAACCAAAACAGCAGAAATAAAGGACTCTGCTTTGGTTAAATTAATTTTGCCAGAAATAGTATGTGAAAGTCAATTTCATAATTACCTTACATAATATACTATAATATTAGCTTTTCTATAAACTTAAGGCCACTAAATAATTCATTCAATAGTATTAGTTATCTACTAGATTAACTATGTGGTAGTAAGCCCAACAAAGTACATACCTCTATGTTATTTTATTTAATACTGACAAGTAATAAAATATTTACTACATACAGTATAATGCTTTAAAGTCTATCTTTATGGTCAAATGGCTAAAGTTACTTAATACCTATTACCTCAGCTGTCATTTTTATTGTAGGAATACTTTACATAGCCGGGCGGTAGTGGCACATGCCTTTAATCCCAGTACTCAGGAGGCAGAGGCAGGTGGATCTCTATGAGTTCGAAGCCAGCCTGGGCTACCAAGTGAGTTCTAGGAAAGGCGTAAAGCTACATAGAGAAACCCTGTCTCGAAAACAAAACAAAACAAAACAAAAAATACTTTAAATGAACTCAGAATTTTTTTTGGGGGGGGAGGCGGGGGTTAGAGGTTATTTTTGTTTTGTTTTGTTTTTGAAGACAGTTTCTCTGTGTAGCCCTGGCTGTCCTGGAAGTCAATCTGTAGACCAGGCTGGACTTGAACTCAGAGATCCACCTGATTCTGCTAGCCAAGTGCTAGGATTAAAGGAGTGTGGCACCACACCTGGCTTTTGAACTCAGAACTTGAAAATATACAAGCTATAGTCACTATATTTTATAATACATTGGTGAATTATTCCTCAAATTATAAACCACCAAAACATCAATATCAATATTGAATCAATTTTAACATTGAAAAAAACTAGATGAAATTTTCCTAACTACCTAATCAAGGCACATTGCTCTAGATCACTTTCAGTCACATACAAACATTAGAGACATTCACCAGATAAAAATATACCATTGAATAACTGTTCCAAACTGAATGTACCCTTTCTTAAATGCATAGTACCACAAATGTTTCAACTTTCACCTTTTTTTTTAGATTTTATAGTATTTGCACAGATACTATTGATTAAGCATCCTTGATCTGAAAAAAAAAAAACCTTGGAATGCTCAAAACCACAAAATTTCTGAGTAAGTTTTATTACTCAAAATGTTTTGAATGCTGGGTTTCTCTGTTTGTTATTCTCAAACTGGATGATAATCTTAAAAGACAATCCCCAAACAAACGAACAAAAACAACCAGTAGTATTTGTTATTTTAAAGAACAACAAGGTTAGAAAAAAAAAAAAAGAAATTAATTAAAGAAATTAAAAAGGAAATTAAAATCCAATCTACACTGAAATATATAAAATACAGTAATTTAAATTGGATTATACAGTAAATTAAACTGTATAATACAACCCAATTGAACTTTTCAGTTATCCCTGAGAGATGAACAAAAACTGATGTTCACAGAGGATGGAGAGATGGCCCAGTGGTTAAGGGCACTGACTGCTCTTCCAGAGGACCTGGGTTCAATTCCCAGCACCCACATGGCAGCTCAAAATTGTATCTCCAGTACACGGTCTCTTCTGACATCTGAGGACACCAAGCACACATGTGGTACAAAGATATACATGCAGGTAAAAACACCCATGACAATAAAATAAGCCAATAATTTTTAAAAGTTTAAAAGAGACTTGAATGAAACTAAGTTATAGAAAAGTATCTACATATACTCTAATTTCCATCAAGTCTCTGGTCTAACTCAGAAAACAAGAGAAGTGAGCAGGTGTAAACACTGAAAGATGAGTAATAAATTGTAGTTTAAATTGAGAGATTAAGAGGTTTGAAAACACCAAAACTGTATAATTCCTCATTTTCCCCCATTTGGTTTTTGACACGTAACCTCTCTATGTAGCCCGAGGTCTCCACTGACACAGAGATCCATCTTCCTCTACTGAACGTGACACCACACACAGATTCTCTTTTTTCTGAGTTGCTCTAGTAAACATTTACTATTTACTAACACTATTTACTATAAGGGTTGATCTTAGTATTCCTAAAAAACATCAAGATGATTTTAATTAAGTCAAGGTTCATACACCTCTTTGTTATTTAACATTGCAATAGAACTTCTAAAGGTTCAGAGATACTGGAGAGGAGAGAGTGTGCATGTGAGAGCACGCATATGGAAAGTCATTTAAAGTTAGACAAAATTTAAATATATTGCAACTATATAACAGATAGGAAACATAACTTTAAATATTTGTTGCACCTACAATCTATTGTCAACAACTGCAAAATAAAATACTGTGGCACTAAAACAGTAAGATGAAAGGAATCTTAACTAATGAAAAAGAAAGGGTTAATTTCAAAATCACTTGTTAAGCTAAAAGAAAGCTGAGCATGACCTACTCAGAAAAACCTGAAAGCAGCAACAACATGGTAGCACTAAATTCTGTGGTATTTCTTTACAAAAAGAACCCACAGCAAAGTAGAAATTCAAATATAACACAAAGGTTAAGAAACAAACACTAAGAGAAATAAAGAAACAGAAAAGATAACTTGGAACTCTGCTATACTTTGAGCAACTTGAACAAGTCTTCTTGGTAAGAGGAGGTGGCAGGCGGGCAGGTGGAACTGTGTATCCAGTGAGGCACAGTGTGGAGCAGAAAAGCTGAGTAGACCCTTTCCTCTGATAAGCAGTCTGCCCCTTCTGGAGGATTTTTTTACAACCAGAACAGGAAACCCGAACAGCTGTAGCTGGAACTGCAGGAAGCATTTTATTCATGCCAGGTGATGCCAGAGAAGGCTGAAAGCCAGTAGTCAACTGTGGAGCTTTAAAAAAAACACAAACAAACAAAAAAGAGGAAAAGAACATTGAAAGGAAAAAACATACTTTTTATCTTGCATTTTATGCATTAGTACTTTTCTAGAGCTACTTTGGAACCTGGTATTAACTATGAAATATACAATATAAAGGATTCTAAGTGAACAAAAAGAACAAACTAGTTTATTAACATAAGGAGAAATGACCTCTCATTTACGTTGGCCAGGATAAATACAATTCATTTATTCAGGGCTAATTCTTACCAAGAGGACTGCCACTGACTGAAAACACAGCACTAATTTTCAGTTCCCCCTCTTGAGTTTTTTGCTGTTGGCCATGACTATACTCCTTTAAAAAAGAAAAACAATAAGTAAATACAGAGAAAAGCATAAATTTCAAAAGAAATCAAGACATTTTACTACTGCTGTATAGAAGGGGAAAATGTTTACAACATTAATATTAATAAGAAATACAAATACAATATAGTAAACAATCTATAATTAACAAGAGTAAATATGGTTGTATATGCTAAGAGTAAGGAGGGGGAAAAAATTAATGTTAGCTACCAAAATAGCCTGAAGCAACTCCTAGGTAGTTCCTAAATTAACTTTGAAATTCTTCCTTAATATTACAGTTTATAAACTTCTGTTTATTATAAAAGTAATACACAATCACAATAGAACATTTACTTAGAAATAAAGAAAAAACTTCTAATCTCATTTCCATCCCCTCAAAAGGGCAGCTGTGACTCTAGGCTATATTTCTTTCCAGTCTTTTCCCTTCTCTAGTCAAAGAAAAATTTTGTTCTTTATACCTATAATTATTCTAAATAATTTTTATAGGAATTCATGTTGTGCTTATTTCAATTATTATATATTCTTGCATATTTCTCCAAAATAACTTCTAGTAGCTAAGTATACACATTTATAAGATTTGAGTCCAACAGAGGTCTAGGTAGTCTGAGAATTCTAAAGGAACATTTTAAATACTGCATTATTTAAATGACTTAAAAGGAAAAACTTTAATTCATTAAATATGAGTTTTTGCCTGAATATATATATGTATGTGCACTACATGAATGCCTGGTGCCCATGAAGGTAAGAAGAGGACACTGGATCCCCTAGGACTAAAGTTACATATGGTTGTGAGCACCACTATGTAGGTGCTGGGAAACAAACTCAGGGCCTCTGGAGAAGCAGCCAGTGCTCTTCACCTATGAGCTAAACTCTCCAGCCTTGAATGAGTTTTAAATCCAAGTAAACATATTAAGTCATACACAGCCACCATCAACCAGAATATTCCATTATATATTTTCAGGGCTGTTCTTTATCTGTGAAATTATACTGCTCACCTCTAACAGCATTAAGTAACAGTTGTTTGATAATTTTAACATATTTATTACAACAAAGCTTGCAAAATAATACAGAGACCTGTCAGTAGGATTCTGGGTATGTCAGACATACTTACTTTTGGTGGTACGTAAAACAATTCACTACACAACCTTAAGCAATATTGATATTTATTTTATATAATTATATAAAATGTATATATGTATGTGTGTTTGTGTGTGTATATTATATATGTGTGTGTATATATATATAGAGAGAGGGGGGGGGTCAGATTAAACAGCTGAAGCTGACATGAAATATGTACATGTGACTCAGACACAAAATGAAGAGGGCCCAAATCTTTGGCAATTATGATAGTACTTTAACACAGCATTTTTCTTTTAGTCTTTGTTTTATATTTGAGGCAACGTTTCACTGTACAGACCTGATGGCCTGGAACTTGCTAAATAGACCAGATGAGGTCCAAATCTGCTGCCTCTGTCTCCCAAGTATTTGGATCACAGGTGAATAGCACCACAAATGACTAATATAGAATATTTCTGACAAATTAAAATTTATGAAAAATTCCATGGCTAATACAATACTACCACAATTTTTAAAAAGGCGGGATCAGAATTACTCATTTTTTCCACCTTTTGCATCAAGTTGTAATACAGAGAGATGCAAATGGTAACAATGCTGTTCTACTTAATGCTTACATATAATCAGCACAAGCAGTGAAGGAACACAATGATGAATATCTTTTTGTTTGGTTTGTTTTGTTTTTGAGACAGATAACAACAGCCCTGGCTGTCCTGAAAATTGCTTTGTAAACCAGGCTGGCCTCAAACTTACAGAGATCCACCTACCTCAGCCTCCTGAGTGCTGTGATTAAAGTAGTGCTCCACCACACTACACTGATGAATATCTTTAATTAAGTAGAATTACTAAGTTACCAGATCCATTTTAAAGGTTTCTGAGACATTATAAGATTGTTTTTGTCCAAAGAAAATTGTGACTTTAGGGTTGCTTTGGGCTGGTGGGTTTGTTTTTTGCTTGTTTGATGTTGTTTTGTTTGTTTTTCAAGACAGGGTTTCCCTGTGTAGCCCTGGCTGTCCTGGAACTCACTCTGTAGACTAGGCTGACCTGGAACTCACAGAGATCAACCTGCCTCTGCCTCCCTAGTGCTGGGATTAATGGTATACCCACCAAGCCTGGATTTTCAGACAAAATTGTTCTTACTCCAGTAATTAATATGGAAGAAAAAAAAAGGCAATTAAAACTTTTTTCCTACTTGTTATCATTTACAGCTATTTTTGATGTTCACTTACAAGTACATTATATTACAATATCAACCTCAGTAGCATTTCTTATCAACATTTCTTTTGAGTTAATTTTTTTTGTTTCCCTTTATGCCAAAATTTTGACAATCTTTACCTTTGTGATTTCTTCTATCTCTTACAAAGTTTTACTTCCATAATAAAATAATAAGGAAGTGGTTTCACTGTTTATAATACAGTCCTTTAATCCAGGGATCAGCAAACTTTATCTGCAAAGGGCCAGATAGTAAATATTTTTGACTTTGCAAGCCATATAGTCTGATTTCTGTCACAACTGCCCATCTCTGCCCTGGTACAGCAAAAGCACCCACAGACAACACGTTAATAAATGAATATGGCAGTTATGATAAAACTTTATTCTTAAGAGCAGTGATTGAACAGACTTAAACACAGAGTGGGTTTGATTTGATTAGCCACTGATAACTTGCCAGTGCTGGCTTAAGTCTATTTGGGACTGGGAATTTTTCTTTGACCAAATAGAAAATTTTTTTCTGCTTAACAGGATCAATATATCAAAACCTGAAATCTATTGTGGGCTATGCTGTTATCATTATCGGCCTGATTAATCTTGTATTACACTATTCTGATGAAACTATACGTTTAACTGTTTACATGGTTCTCCACTCAACCTCTTTAAACATTTGAAATTATGTATACACCATATGTGTGTCTGTGTACACTTACTCTCCAAACCATCAGAACCTAATCACCAGTATGTTCATGAAATCTGTATGTTACTTTGACACCATTAACACTTCTTACATTTTATTTAAAAAAAAAAACAGGTCTCACCATTCATTCAAGGCATCTTTTATCTTACAACTGCTTTTAGTTGCTACTGATAACAGTGGATCTCAACTGGGAAACTGATCCATAGAAGTATTACTATCATTTCTATAATTATTATTTTACATTCAACTCCACTCAACTATCACAAGTTCTATTAATAAAGTTCTATAAGAAAAGTTATTACTTTATTTCCCATTTCTATCATGATCGCTTCTAATTTCCTTTGATACATTAGCATGTTTTGTGCAAAAATTTCAAGAATAGTTAAGTAAAAATGCTAAGCTCAATAATCTGTATTAATTTAGTAATTACAAAGGTTCCATAATTTTTTTTTACAAATTCAGAGTTCGATCTAGCATAGTTACTTTCTTCCCACAATGAACAAAAATGTGTAAGAAATATATCATGAATTATGATACATATCATTTGGCAAGTAATAAAGACACTGATATTCAAGGTAGCACTGTTGGTGAAATATCCTCTTTTTTTTTTTTTTTTTGGAGACAGGTTTTTTCTGTGTAGCCTTGGCTGTCCTGATCTTGCTCTGTAGACCAGGCTGGCCTCGAACTCACAGAGATCCTCCTGCCTCTGCCTCTCAAATGCTGGGATTAAAGGTGTGCAACACTGCCAGTTTTCAGTATACAGGACCTCAATGTATAACCCTGGATGGACTGAAACTTACTATGGAAATCAAGGCTGCCCTCAAACTCACAGTAATCTGTCTGTCCCCAAGGATTGGGATTTAAAGCATGCATATTGCTGTACCTGGTAGATATAAACTTTAAAAAAAAAATATTGACTTATCCTGACATACCTATGCATGTATTTGAAAGCACAATTCTAGTATAAAAATTTTTAGCCCAGCAAACTCCAGAAATAATTAGTACCCATTAGCTCACATCAATGGTCTCCAGTCTACTTTTCTTATTCTGTACTGGCAATTCCCAAATTTATGAAATTATTTAAGCCATTGGTATGTATTATTCACGGTAGTGGGAGCAGGAGATATAGAGGAGAGAAGAAAAGACTGCAAGTATACTTTATAAAATGCCTATAATACTTTCAAGGCAGAATGCTTGGTTTGTCTGTGTCCCCTACAATGACTAGTAAGCCATGCTTTATGAGAATACCTGATGACCCCAAAGCTTTCAAAAACAAAATAAAACTAACTAAAAACCAGGGGTTAAAATAAAAACTGCATTATCTTTCCCTTGCTGAACACAAAGGAAGTCCTTATTAATACCACAGGAAAAATGGTATTGAAAATGAACATCTTAAAAAAAAAAGAAAAAGAAAGAAAGAAAGAAAGAAAGAAAGAAAGAAAAAAAAAAAAAGAAAGAAAGAAAGAAAGAAAGAAAATGAACATCTTCTATGGCCAAATAAGCGATATAAGTCAAGCAAAGTTCCAACATGTGCATGGCTACATTGTACTTTTACTGTGATAATTAAGCGATTTGCTTTCCCATCTTCATTTATTTCAATGAAAGACAACAAATTAGTTCTCTCTTCATTACTGTGAGCAGAAAAAAAAATGAAGATATCAACATTAGCAACATCTAACATCTAAGTTGCAGAACCTATGGGGGGAAAAATGGAAAAATGAGGTCTTTGGCTCTCCTTAAGAGTTTCTCTTTGAAAACTCTATCTAGAACCACCCCCTCTTTTTTAATCAAACCATTAGTTAATGAAAGACAATCTAACAAAAATGAGACCTAGATTGATTCTTTCCTGACCATTTGGCCTTGAATAACTAAATTAACCTATGAAATTTAGTTTCCTAGTGTAGACACAGGATAACACATTCTCTACTTAGACCAACACCCCCAACACACACACACACACACACACACACACACACACACACACACACACAGGTGTTAGGAAAAAACAATATAGTATATATAAAAAAATCAACAACTATTTTCTTAAAACTACAGAAAATACTATAATAAAATGCAATGGGATTAGAATGAATAAATGAAACTGAAACCCAAATGATTTTATGCTAGTTAAAGAAGCAAGAAGATGTCTAACAAGTAACTAAAAGCAATAGGTTAGTATTGAGATACATATAAAGACATTTCAGCAACCTAGTAGTCTGGATGAAGACCACTTGAATAGTAAAAAGCACACTGAAAGCCAAACTACAAAGTCAAGCACAAGAGAAATAACTAGTAAAGGTGATCAAAGAAAAGGGTGATCACAGTCACAAATTCTGTCAGTAGTTTTTGAGTAGTGTTTAGGAGACCAAATAAATACTTTGTAATTCCTACTTCTAGTCTACGGAGAATCTGTAAAATTAATAAAGTGTTACAACTCAGTACTGAAAAAGCAAGAAATCTACATTTCCAGGGAGGGTATGAAAAAGCATGAGGCAATAAGAAGAGAGCAGAATGCAGGCAGGAAAAGAGTAAAAAGGAAAGAAACAATATCTAGAGTTACTTATAATTTGGCCTCCTCCCTTGCAGGATTTCTGCAACTACCAGAGGTTTGACTGAAAACAGAAATAACTGCTCAGGGAAACCTACTCACGTGCTAAGATTGCTCTTCTGTGGAGACCACTCTGTGACCCTGTACCTACCAGGACCTACCCCCAGGACTGTCTACTCTCAAGAGACCAAACAAATAAGTAACAAGTCCTTGAAGCAGTTCTTCCACATAATCATTCTAAAACTCAATAGTCAGCATTTTAGAGCACATTTGGTAATTTTGAGTCAGTGTATAAAATACAGGCAGTGCTATCCATTCTATCCTATTGACACTCTCTAACCACTGGAAACTCTACTTTAAGAAAAACAATACTAAGAATTTTCCCAATGCCTTCTATCCCCCACTTACTTAACCTTAGCCTTTATCCTGAGGAAAGCTCAATGGGTCACATACAAAAGAAAGAGAAGCCTTTAGTATTCTACCAATATAATGATTTCTTATGAATTTTCAAGGTTCACATGGGGAAATGAGGGATTAGAGATCTTCCCTGTACAAAGACATGGTTATAATCTTCACACAAACACATGGTCATATGAATTTCCCTGGCTATTAGGACTTTTACACCTAATTCAAATACCCAAGATTTCCACTTCTCTTGTTTCTACAAACTACACTTAATTTATCATCTATTGAAATATTTCAGATTCCTTCTACTGTCTTTGTTGAGCCAACTGCACTCATATCCACCCAATTTCTGTAGGTCAACCACCATCCTAATTTCTCTACCTGTTCCTCAGTATTGTAGAATTCTTTTGTGAGTTGTGGGCTATCTCTATGGGAGATCATGGGCCTATCCCTTTAAGAGGTCAAACCCCACAGCCTGAAGAAATAGGATAGAATTCACTGAACTCTCTCTCTGGGGTTAATAAGCCATGCTCTGGTCGAACAGCTCTTAATTTATGTTACCTGGATCTTCCATCGTCCTTGCTACATATTCTATGCTCAACTAAATCATGTAGTATAAAATTTTCTGCCACCCCATGTCATGGCAGCTATTTCTCCTACTATTTATTTGTTTATTTATTATATGATTGATTGTTTTTTCAGAATAGGGTTTCCTCTGTGTAGCCCTGGCTGTCCTGGAACTCACTCTGTAGACCAGGCTGGCCTCAAACTCATAGAAATCTGCCTGCCTCTGCCTCCTGAGTGCTAGGATTAAAGGTGTGCGCCACCACCTCTGGCTTACTCATCCTTTTAAGTTATCCTTGATGAAGCTCCTCTCCAGGTTTTAAAGAAAGTTTATCTTTTTTCCTTTAAGGTCCTAATATGCTATTTCTGATATATTGTATTGTTTCTTTTGAATGTTCTACCTCACATGGCTCCTGGGGTCACAATGCCTTCTCCCCCTAAAAAAAAAAAAAAAAAAAAAAAAAAAAAACACCATTTTTGACAGGTAACTGTGTATCAGCTCCTTTCATAAACCATCTGCTTCTCTTTCTGTATTTTATACTCGATCGCTGCCTAGTCTTTTCTCTCCTTGATATAAAACAGTGGTTCTCTACAGTAAATGATTTTGCTCCCCAGGAATATCTGGCAGTGTCTGACGATACTTCTGTTATAACCAGAGAGGGACAGAGCTGCAAGTGGAACCAAATAGAGGTAGAAACCAAGGATATGCTAGAGATCCTGAAATACACAGAACAAGGCCTCATGACAAAGAATGGTCTTGTTCTAAATATCAGTGGTACTGAGGTTGAAAAAGTGCTGCTCAAAAAAGGCTTCATGAACAATACTCTTCCATACATGTCTCATTCACAAACTCCCTTATATAGCAAAATAAGAAAAAGGTAAGCTTCCTTAGATTAGATATTATTTCACAGAAATACCTACTCTGCGTTATCTCTATTTTTCACTTTCTGAATTCATGACATCTGAACAAAATATATACTACCTTCAAATAGTTGCTACTATTATATATTCATTGCTTAAATTCCTTTCTACATTTCACAGTCACTATAGCCTGAGATGTAGCTTCTTTCTTCCATTCCAACCACTACAATGCTTTCAACTGCATGGGTAATTTAACTGACTGATTTCAGTTCCAGGATTCTTATGACTTACTTCCAAAGAGTCTTGAAACAGTACAGCTAGACCCTTGCCCTTACTATCTCAAACTTGGAATCATGAATCACTCACCAATGCCTCCTTTCCAATAATCTGGTTCTTCAATCAATTAACCCTTCCAAGATAATTATGTCCATTAGCCCTCCTGAAAGACAGTTAAATGCATACCTAACCTGTACCTCATTAGTAGTAAAAGGCTCTATGAATTAAACTACTCCACAAACCCATGTGCCACCCTCCTCCTAGGTTTTCAGCCTCATATGCTGTCTCAGTCTTTAAATCTCAAAGACGCACCAGTCTCCCAATTCCGTATTAAAACGCTCACAAAAGCCACAGTGCTATTAAAAGACAAGAGCAAAAGTCTTAATTACACTTTAGAAACATTTTCATGTAATTGTTGCTAAAGTCTTGCAAAGCAATTCAAGTTGCTTCAATCACAAACTCTTTTCATCCTGTCAAACTATTTCACTTAAGTACTTCCTCTTTCAAATGAGTAAGTTGATGTGTGGAGCAAAAAGAAACAAGGAAGGGGAAAGGTCAAATGTTTACTTGAGCATTTTCAGGTTCATCTTTAACTCTGTCTAGTAGTCCCTGCTGAGGCGCCACTGCTTTGTCATACTCATCATCCAAAGGTTCTTCTTTAATTCTAATATTTGATGCAAAGGAATTCCCCAGTTCCGAACCAATGGATTCTTTATTGGCAAATGTGTAGCTGGAGTCCTAAAACA
Source organism: Peromyscus leucopus (assembly GCF_004664715.2). Classification (NCBI taxonomy): domain Eukaryota; kingdom Metazoa; phylum Chordata; class Mammalia; order Rodentia; family Cricetidae; genus Peromyscus; species Peromyscus leucopus. The sequence continues at coordinate 127,532,258 of NC_051064.1, forward strand.
CAATATAAAGGATTAATAAATATTCAAATTTAAAATTATTCCTCTTCAGGGTTAATACCCAAAGAAAAGCTCACTGGAAATGAATTCTATGGACATACATTTAGTGTCCCTATGCCTAAAAGCTGATGCACTATATGTCTAAATATCAAATGCAAATGAAGAACCTAAGAGCCAAGGCTTTTTAGAGTATCTCCAAAGATGTCCTTATGCAAATAGTTAAAAAAAACTCAGTGCTCTGTCTAATCACAAGCAGAATTTTGAAAGTGACATAAAGAAAACTTTGACACTTGCCACGGTTAACAGCAATCTACATACACACTGAAAACTTACCCTAAAGTTTGTTTCTGGGGTTTGTGGTAAATGAGTATGTAATGTTTCTTCAACTTGATTAGCTATTGAAAGAAAACAAACAAACAAACACATGTATATGAATAACAAATCTTATTAAAAAAAATGACCTAAAAGGCAATTATTTGAAATCATCTCTCTATTCCAACAAAGAGTGAACTAAGCTCCAAAGAACCCAACATTTCATTCAAAGTTCCATACAACCTGCCTGCTCTTACCATTCAGCCTTACTGTCATACACACCTTTCCTTACTCAGAATGGTGACTTGATTTACTATGCTCTCCTCGGCAGCTCAGGAAAGTTCCCCAAGTCTTTGCTTTCTGTCCTAATATTTACAGTTCCCAGACTCTGCTCAGTTCAAAATTGACCTCTATAGAACAACATCCCTTGTTCACTAAGTCTCTCTCATAAGAATTTCATGTGAGTCAGGAATGTGGCTCAGGTAGAATTATTGTCTAATATGCCAAAAAGTCTGGAGTCTAATACAAAGCACCTCAGGGAGCGAGGCAAATTTAGGCTAGGTATAGTGACTCACACACCTGTTACTTAAAAACACTTAGGAGACAAGGCAGAACTGCAGTGAGTTCCAGGCCAGCTTGGGCTGAAGATTAAGACTCTGTCTCAAAAGTGAAAAAAGCAACCACTTTAACAACCCAGTTATTTACTCTTCTATTATCTTAGCTTACACATTCAATCTTAGGCTATTCAACTCATCATTAGCATTTCTACTACCTACCTGTCTTGTCTCTTCTATTACTAGGCATGCTCCTTCAGAAAAGATACTCCTAGAATTTCAATATCCATTAATAGGTATATATATACACATATGTGTGTATATATATATACCTAATCACATATTAGAAATAAAGTATATACTTGCACAGCCTTGTGTATAATATATACTGTTAAACAGCTGCCCTTCTTCACAATAATGATTTGTTCTTTCTACAATACATTTTCTAGGGTTGCCAGAAGAAATACATGGATATGATGTAGCTACTTTCCTAAACATCAATTTAACATTTAAGAAACAATTACAATCTTCTTGTAGAAGGCTAAGTCCCAAGAATACAAAGATGAGTAAGATACAATCTGGCTCTCAAGAAACAAAAACAAAACAAGCCAACAAATACTATAAATAAGGCATAAAACAAAATTCTGTGGGGATATAGGTAAGAAAACCATTCATGGAATGACTATAAAGTAGGAAAGATTTATGAATTATGATTCATTGGATAAGAAGTAATTTTGCAGGTGTATATAAACACAGAGAGAAAAATGAAACAGCAAGAAAGGTAAGCATACAAGAAATGTGTGATATATTCAAGAACAGAACTGGAGCTATAATACAAGGTGTGCACTGTGCAAAGAGAATCAAAAGGAACTTCAATGAACTCCTAAAACAGAAAATGGGGGTAATCTGTTTCAACTCCCTAGTTTAGACTAATGTAAGTGGGATAGCAATTTAAATCAGTGCCTAGAGCACAAAGATGGGAAGTCCAACTTCAGATTCTAATGTTAAACCAATGAAACTGAACAGATGATACAAGCATCTTGCCTTTTTTCAAAATATTCCAACTCAAGGAGAAAAAATATGATTTAGAGCTATTTTCAACCACTTATACCACAACTAAATGTTATGGGGCAAAATTCAATCACTTTATAGAATAAAAAGAAAATAAAAAATGAGAATGTACAAGAGTTTAAAACTGTTCATATTTCACTTAACATAAAGAGTAATAAAAGCTCCATTATCGGTACTTGGTTATTGTGCTTTATGGTTCTATTCCAACAATTATTACCTGCTTTATCAAAAAAACTGCTTTTCAACCTTGAATCCAAACCTTTATGGGGTTTATCCAACCGTTTTTCAAGTTCATGATAAGTTACGTCTCTATTTTTCTCCTTTCCAGAAAATGTCTCTTTGCTGTTTTCTCTTACTAAACAAAAATCTTTTCGTATTGATTTAAAGACAGAAACCTGATCAAACTGTTTAGGAAAGTCTTTTTTTAATTTATTTTGAATTTGTATTTCATTGTCATTGTCTGATTCATGATGAGAGGCTCTTCTCTCTACTTCCAAACTATCATCAGTATGAACTGAAGAAACAAGATTGTCCTTTGAACTAAAATCTTGTTCATCCTCATTGTCACTACTAACGACTGGAATTCCTGCAAGATCCCCAGAGTTCAAAAAATAATCATCTTCATCCAGCAATGAATTTTCAGATCCTGTTTGATTCGGCATTCCATAAGACATGCTGGCAAGGGTAGGAGTTAAGTTGTGGTCTGTGTCTTCAGACATTTCTGTATCCATGACACCACCTTAAAAAGTAAGAAACTGTTTAGACAAGTGAAGTGCTGAGGATGACTGCAGTCATAAGGTCTGTTTGCCATTTAACCCAACATAGTTCTTCTTTGTCAAACCAAATAGGTAACTTTACAATAGTATTCATTTAACATTTCTGATGAGATTATCCCTATCTGACACTTAAGGAAACAGGAAGCCTAAACTGGAAGACTACTGCAGGTTAGAAAGAAGACAATATGATATAGAGAAAAGAGCACCAACTTCAGGATCAGACCTATTTGTCTTGAAATTACAGAGCAAAAACTTCTCAATCTGTATATAAAGCAATCTAATACTCACCTTGAAAATTAATTTGTGGTGAGGCTTAGTGACAATTATGTATAAAAAGCTACTCACAAAGTAATAAACACAGAAAGGAATATGAAAGTGATAACTATAATTTTTATACTACATGTTCTGCAGAGTTGAGACCAAAACACTCACTATAATATATCCCTGGTCTTTAGTCCCAGAATCCCATTTTCTCTGCACAAACACCGATTCAATAAAGTTAAGGTTTACTATGCTAAGCATGCAAACATAAAAATAAATTTAGCAATCCTGCTAGCCTTCATAACTATATGCTGAAGTCTGTCTTACTACAAAACAAAGATTCACCTTTCCTTCCTTCACAAACCTCTGTTTTAAAAATGTTTTACCTAGTTTGTTCTATTCTAACAACCAAGCATTAGTTCGCTGGTCTCCCAATTTCCCACTAGAATTACCCTCACCAACACCAGAGTCATATCCAACTGACTGTCTCCCTGCTGAATAAATTTTATCTCTTTGATACTATACTTCTTGGTACATACTGCTTTATTTTTATACTCTATCAATTTGTGGCTTCAATATTAGTTCTCCAAGATTCTAAGTTTCTTGTTTCATATAATCAAACTAAATTATTTTATTCGTTTCCATATACTTTGACTTGTGCTATTGACTTTTTCTTTCTTTTTTGGAACCATGGTACCTCAGGATGAAAGCCAGGGTCCTGTGCATGCTAGGCAAGCACTTTCCCAGAGCTATACCCCAACTTTAACTTAATCTTTTAATCCAAGATAGATTTAGTAGGGCTGGAGAGATGGCAAAGTGGTTAAGAGCACTGAATGCTCTTACACAAAGTAAAGACTGAAAATATCAATAGCATACTTGTTAATCAATTCAAAAAGCTTCCTGTGGTTGGCTCTATAACCTATAACCTAATAAAACCCTTTGTTTATGTATAATCAAGACTTAACGATGCAGAATCCAAATAAAAGTTTCTTTTCCAAAGGCATTTTTCTAAAATATAAGCTATTCCATAACCATTAAAGACCTCCCATACTCCTGTTCTCTGAAGGAGAGATGGATCCATTCATAGCACATATGTGATAAATAAGTACTACCACAGATTATAAGGACAAAATGGTGAAAACTCTATTAACAGCTGTTCTTACTTACAAAGCTACAAAAAATGATGGGGAAGAAAAAACCTACTAAGAGTATCACATTTGGGGAAAAAAAAAAATCAAGATTGGAGCTCACAATGAAATCAAAACCAGAAAGGAGGAAAAAAAAAACTCTTTATATTTTTACATCAGTACAATGCTTGATAATTAGTGTGAAATAAAGAAAATTGGAAAATGCTCCTTGTATGCTTTCTAAAACAGTTCACAGAAGGCGAGAGAGACTGCACAGCAGTTAAAGAGCATTCGATGCTCTCGCATTGGACTTAATGCTCTATTAGAGCACCTGGGTTCAGTTCCCAGCACACAACTCCAGTTCCAAAATCTGATGCCCTATTCTGGTCTCTGCAGGCACCAAGCACTCATATGGTACACTTACTTACATGAAAACACCTATACACATAAAATTTTTAAACTAAATCTTTCGAGCCAGGTGTAGTGCACACACCTTTAATCCCAGCACTCAAGAAGCAGAGGCAGGCAGATCTCTGTGAGTTTGAGGCCAGCCTGGTCTACATAGAGAATTCCAAGACATCCAGGGGTACATGGAGAGAGACTCTTCTTTAAGATAAATAAAAAAAGAGTACAGAGATAGCTCAGCAGTTAAGACAACTAACTGGTCTTCCAGAGGACCTGGGTTCAATTCCCAGCACGCATATGGCAGCTAACAACTGTCTATAACTCCAATTGCAGGGGATTGGACACTGCCAAACAAACATATATGCAGGCAAAACACTAATGTATACAGAATAAAAATGAATATTTTTAAATAAATAATTTAAAATGAAATCACACAATAGATGGGAAACAGATGCTATTTTTATTCCCCTTTTTCTATTTTGAGACAGGGTTTCTCTGTGCAGCCCTGGCTGTCCTGTAACTGGCTCTGTAGACCAGAGTAGACTTGAACTCAAGAGATCTATCTGCCTGTCTCTGCCTCCCAAGTGCTGAAATTAAAGGTGTGTGCCATCACACCTGATACAGACGCTAAATCTTAGAGGAAATGCATACTAAAGAACTCACAGCACGTACTTTCTCATGGCATACAGCAGAGACAGTCAGGAACTGAAATACTGCACAGGATGCGCAACATTGCAGATATTTTTATAGTCCTGTTTTCCAATTACTTAAAACTTCATCATAAGAGATTAAGGAGATACACATCCCAGCATTCTACCATACTATAAGCATTCTGAAGTCATCTTCTCTAGTCAGCATTTAATCCTTATTAGCAAGCCATGTACGGTGTAGTCTATAACTGTTTCATGAGTGAAATATGTTATAAGGTCACCAATTTCAGTTATATAATATATAAAAAAATCAATACTAACAAGTAATATTGGAAGAAACTTTTGTTATCTATTTACATTAACAGTCAGGGAATAGGATAGAGAGAAAGATGTAGGCACTCAGAAAAAATTTGACATGCAACTCACAGTTAAATACCTGCCAGATAGATCTAAGTTCAGACATTAAAAGGAAAATAAGAGAAGCCATGTTTCAATTATTAAGTCAGAATGTAATATTTAATGACAAAAAAGTATAAAACACAAATTTACTGAATAAAAATATAAAACAAAAATGAAAACCAATCAAAAGACAACAGATAAACTAGTTAAAATTATTTCATTGCACTACGTCACAAAGGGCAATAACGAAACAATCAAATACATATCAAAGCAAGGATTTTAAGGAACATCCACAGATAGGGAGAGAACAACAGTCAACAAGAGAAATGTCAATTAATGATACAATGAACTACAGAATGACAGTAAGAAAAGAATGCTACAGAACAAGGATAGCAAAGGCCATGAAATATAGAGAGAAGAGATTGCGGGAAGAGATCACATATGGACTTTGGAAAGCCTAAAATACATACTGTTTAATTCTTAGCAAAGAATTTTTCTCAACCCTTACAGTTAAATACCAGTAAGAATGAATGTAAACAAAAAGGAAGTTAGTTTGAGGCCAGATTGCACTACATAAGAATCTTTGTAGATAGATACAGACAGACAGATTAGATAGACAGACAGATATACATACACATATAAATGTATGTATGTATGTATGTATATACTGGAAACAACATTTCTTTTCACCAGTGAAGCAAATTAATTACAGTGCTTACACCAATAGACTATTACATAGCTACTTTTAAAAAATGAGGTGGCCGGATATGATAGTATGTCATACCTTTAATCTCACACCTTAGAAGGTGAATTTCTGTGAGGTCTAGGCCAGCTGGAATACACAGTGAACTCTTTCTTTCTTTCTGTTCTGTTGGTTTGTTTTTTTGTTTTTTTCAAAATGGGGCTTCTTTGTGTAGCCTTGGCTGTCCTGAAACTTGTTCACGCTGTAGGGCAAGCTGGCCTGAAACTCACAGAGATCCACCTGCCTCTAACTCCTGAGAGCAGGGATTAGAGCCATTTGCCACCACCACTCAAGCTGAACCCTTTCACACACACACACACACAAAAAGGGAAAAAATGACAAAGGAGAAACATTCAAATGCAGGATCAGCAAAAATGCTTAATGAGTAAAACACTTGCCATATAAACCTGATAACCCAAGTTTGATCCCAAGAATCCACAAAAGAGGTAAAAACATACTCCAAAATTTGTCCTCTGACCTCCACATACACAAAGTGGAACATGGATGTCTATATTCTCATATACACTGTTAGGTCCAAAGCGGCCCCCCAAAATGGCAGTGCTGGGGGGGAAAAAGTCCTAGATAGAAGGACTATTGTTGCTATTGAGTAAACAGAAACCTAAAAGTTCTGTCCTCCAGGGAACTCTCTTAACCCACCCTTAAGATCAATTACCTTCGGCAGGGGAATCTAGCTCCCAGTCAATCCACACAACCTGTATCAGATAGCTCAAAGACTCCCACCCTGCTAGGCCACTTGCTTTTCCATCATTTTGCTACTCACTGCTCAGGCACACGTATACACACTCACACTCGGCGCGTACACACACACAAACTGAGGGTTAGTCTTGGCAGTTTGATCCCCAGTAAATCATTCTTTCTACCCATGTAGTGGTCCAAGTTTAGTGGTTTCACTGTGCCCTCACTTACATTTGGTGCTAAAACCCAGGAAAGACAATGCCACTGCCACCAGACCCCCACCCCATTTAGAAAAAAAAAAGCCCTGCCTCTCCTAACTGAACCAAACTGTCAATATGACCCTCTTGGGAACTGATCGTTTGTTTCTGCGGACTCCTGCCACCAACAATATTCAACTCCAAATTTTAGAGTCCACCTTTTCAGCCTCTTCTCTCTTTCACCCCTTCTGCTCACTCATCTCTCTATAGTTATTCAATAAGTGTCCTCTCTGAGTTGCCTGATTTCTCTTTCATTGGCTTGCTGGGGCCTTGCTCTGTCTCTCTGTAACTTACTGCAATAGTCAAGCCGGTATATCAGGCATCATCCTCCCTACATCCTCTTGAGTGTCCTACCCCACAAAGAAGACTTGGCCAGGTGATCCTGGGCATCTGACAATCTCCTTCCCTTTAGGGACAACCTTAGATTCACAATGTCACTATAGCACTTAACCCTTCTCTCCCTCCATTCCTATGCTATTGGAATCCTTGCCCCAGTGAAATTCCTATTTATGAACTCTTTTCCTAAGCCTCTCTCTCCCACATTTTCCTTCCTCTGTTGCTCCTAGAAATTCTTTACTGCCAACTTTTAAGGATGTCTCCTTTCTTGCCTGATCTGTCTCTCACTCACTCTTGTCTCATTCACTTGCTGGAGCTTGAACCACGGACTTTCATTAAACTCGTCAGCTCCTCTTGCCTACTTTCTCAAATCTCTTTCCTTCCTCAGATTCAGAAATCCCATTAATTGCAATAAGGCTTGGCATGAGTACAAACTAGATAATCAGTCTCAATGGCCAGAAAAAAAAAACTCGATTTCCAAATTCTCAGATTGTGACAACTTCTGCCCCCACACAGCAAATGATCTGAAAAGTCCCTAATCTCAAAGCCTTCTTTGCTCTCCAATCACTCTGGGTTCTCCCTCTGATCATTGGATTCAGTCTTATAGAAAACTAAATGTCTTTTGGGCCAGTAAGGCAGTGGTGGCACACACTACTAATCTAAGCACAGAGATTATCTCGGGATATTATAATCTCGGGAGGCAGAGGCAGGTGGATCTCTATGAATTTGAGACCAGCTTAGTCTGCAAAGTGCTGTTACACAGAGAGACCTTGTCTCTGGGGATAGGGACTTGGGTGGGGGTGGGGGGTTCTCATGAGTTTGAGAGGTGGCTCAGCAGTTCTTGCAGAGGACCAGGGTTCAATTCCCACCACCCACATGATAGCTCACAGCCATCTGTAACTTCAGTTCCAGAGGATCCAGGCACCAGGCACACACCCAGTGCGCTTAATGCTGCTTGGAAAACATTCTTACACATAAAATAAAAAATAAATCTTTAAATTGAAGTGTAATTTTCAGAAATAAAGTAATAGTAAGTATAATTTTAACTTTAAAAGTTATGGTTAAACCAGTCAGGGGTGGCACACACTAATCCCAACACTTGTGAGGCAGAGGCAGGTGGGTCTCTATGAATTTGAGGACAGCATGGTCGATAGACGTAGTTCCAGAACATGCAGGGCTACACAGAGAAACCCTACCTCATAAAAACCAGAAACAGTAGCAGTCTTTGATGGATTCTTCAACAAGTATGAGAAAGGATCACAAAAAGAGCTCAATGTCATTAATCATCAGGGAGTTGAAAACTAAAACCAGGGTGAAATGCCATCTGCCACTGAAACAGTACAGTTCAAAAGACAAAGAGACCACCTAAATAAAATGGATAAATTCCTTAGAATTATCAACAAATATTAACAGAGATAATATGAAACATAAAACATGCCTAATGTTACATCAGCTAAAGAAAGCAAATTCACAATTTAAAATCTTCACATCAATCTTCATGGCTGACAAGATGGCTTTGCATGTTAAGGCACTTGCTGCTAAGCCTGATGATCTGAATTCAGTACCTGGGAAAAAAATAACCAACTACCGTATATTATCCTCTGACCTCCACACAAGCACTGTGGGACACATACACACACATCCACATCCACACAAGTAAATGTAATTTTAAAAAATAATTTTAAGGAAAGGAATCTCGAAAAGCATATTACTTGGGAAGTTGAACCAGAAGCAGCCTAAATTGAAGGCCAACCTGGACTACATAGTAAGATCTGTGAAATAGAAAGGAAGAAAGGAAAAGGAATGAAAAGAGAGAAGGAGGGGAGGGACAGAGGCTCCTTCAGCTTTATCAGAAAACTCTACTCAAAAAGTAATTATTAAGCTGCTGGTCATGGTGATGCATGTGCCCAGGAGGCAGATTGATCAAAAACACACAGAACCTTATATATCAACTTTATACAAATTGTGTAAGAAAATCCTTTAAGAATTATACACAATATAAAAGAATTAATCTTCAGCCATTTCTGGAAATAAGAATGTGAATGTAGTTGATTTTGTATATGCATGTAGGGATGTGAGAGTGTGTATGGTACACACATGAATGTCAGGTGAATAGGCATACAAAGTTCAGGGCAAGATGTTGGTGTTTTGCTCGATCACTCTCAACTATTTCCTTAAGACAGGGTCTTGTACTTCACAGAAGGCTCACTATTTTGGCTAGGCTAGCTGGCCAATAAGAACTCTAGGGATCCACCTAGCTATGCTCACCAGCCCTCTATAAATACTGGCATTAGTGCCCAGCTTTTTTTTTTTTTTAATGTGGGTACTACAGAGTCTAATTCATGTCCTAATGCTTGCAGAGCAAGTACTCTTACCCACTGAACCAACCTCCTAATCTCATCGGTTTTCTTGGGTTTTGTTTTTTGAGACAAGAGTCTCTCTATGTGGTCAGGGCTATCCTGGAACTCACTATGTAGAACACACTGGCCTCAAACTCACTATGTAGACCTGCCTGCCTCTGCCTCCCAAGTACTGAGATTGAAGGCCTGTACCCAGAGCCTATTTGATAAAAAACAAGAGCAATCATCACCAAATGACAAAAGGTTAAGAACTAGTTCAAATGGAATCAGGAATCAGTCAAAGGTGACTATTACCTTGAATGTTATTTAACGAAGTCCTAAAACTTTTAGCAAAGAGAATTTAACTTCCCGGCACTGCAAATAAACAAAACAAAAAGGAAATCATGTAATTTGACCAGTCATTGGAAGAAAAAAATTTCTTAGATGATTTTAAAGTGCGTCACTATAGACACAAATTTATTTTAAAATCTTACTGCATTTATTAAGGGAATTATGAGTTATTTAGATCATTCTTATAATAACCTATAAATACAAATAATCCATTTTCAAAAGTAACAAAATTCAGAAGCAATGACATAAGAAAGGGCATAACAAATACTTCTTACTTGAAAATAATCACAAAACTTTAATGAATGATGAAAAGTAAGTCATTTATAATAAGATTAGTATAACACATGCCCTGCTATTAATACAAATATATAATAAAAACACTGATTCACTGGGAATTTAACTCAGTTGGTAGAGTTCTCATGGAGCAAGCATGAAGCCAGGGTTAGATCCCCAGCAACAAACAAAACCAAGTGCACTGGCACACACCTGTAATCCCAGAACACAGGAGGTATAGGCAAAAGGGCCTGTAGTTGAAGATCGTCCTCAGTTCCATAACAAACTCATGACTAATTTTTAAAAAATGAGACTCTACTCCAAAACACATATAGATAAAACCATACAATCTTCTGAAAACTAAGTACATGCATGTGTCGAGAACTACAATTTTTGTTTTCTTTTATTACTGGATATACAACCCAGTGTCTCATGTGGGCTAGGCAACCACTTTATCATTCAAATCTATATCCCTACCCCGATAAAATTTTTGTAAACTGTACAAAACCATGTTAAAATGTAGTATATTAATAAACACCTTAAAAATCATAAAGAAGGAAAAAATCTAGATAGTTCAAAAAGTGTGTGTAGTCCCAGTTTATTTGAGTTACTAAGGTAGGAAGATTACTTGAGGGTTTAAGATCAGTCTTGGTAACAGGGACTCTGTCTCAAAACCAAAAGGGCTGGGGAGATGTGTGGTGATATAGTGTATATCCTAATAAAGCTTGCCTGAGGATGAGAGGACAGAGACAGCCACTAGATTATTAGACAGTGGTGGCACACACCTTTAATCCTAGCACTCAGGAGGCAGAGATCTGTCTGGATCTCTGTGAGTTCAAGGTCACCCTGGACTACATGAGATGGACTCAGTTTAGGAGACAAAACACAGCCAAGGCAGTGGTGGCACACATCTTTAATCCCAGTCCTGGGAAGCACACACACCTTTAATCCCAGGAAGTGATGTGTGGGCGGAGAAAGGTACATTAAGGCGTGAGGAGACAGGAACAAAAATCTCTTTTTGGCTGAGGCTTTTCAGGTGAGGACTTAAGAGGCTTTCTGTCTGAGGATTCATGGAAACGGGATCGGCTTAGGAGTTGGAGAGGTAAAGGTGGCTGTGGCTTGCTCTGTTTCTCTGATCTTTCTTTCAGCTTTCATCCCAATACCTGGTACTGGGTTTTTTTATTAAAAGACCTTTTACAATTCAAGCAATGCTATGTAATCAGCAAACAGATCCGAGTTAAAATCCCTGACACAATGGTAAGAGGCCAAATATCAGTAACCTCAGCATGGAAATGAATAGAAAGACAGGTGAATGCCAGGAGTTTGCTAGACAACCAGTGTAGCTAAAAAGTAGAGTTTTTCAGGTTCAATAAGAGACCTTGTCTTAAAAATAAGGTGGAGACCTACAGGGGAAAAAAAAAAAAAACTCATCTTTCATGCATAAATACATACGCAACCTCTCCATACCTGTGTACAGACCCCACACACAAACTAAAACCAAACAAACTTTTTAAAAGTAATAAACAGCACCTTGCTTCGGCAGGTAAGTATCTGTCTAATATAATAAATCTAAATTAAAGCATAAAAATAGGAGTGGAGAGATGGCGCAGTGATTAAGAGCACTGGCTGTTCTTACAGAGGACCTGGGTTCAATCCCCAGCACCCACATGGCAGCCTAAAGCTGCCTATAACTCTACCCCCAGGGGACTTGACACTTTCATACAAACATGCAGGCAGGCAAAACAGCAATGCACATAAAAATAAAATATATAATAATAAAAATTTCGTGCCAGACATGGTGGTCCAGGTCAATAATATTAGCACTTGGGAAATTAAGATAGAAAAATCAGGAAATCAAGGTCAGTCTCACTTTATAGCATGATCATCCTAACCCTGGGCTACATCCTGGGTCACATCACACCTTGTCTCAAAAATACAAAAATAAATATATATAAACAAATGAAAAATGAAGAGGTCCAGAGGAAAATACCTGCTTCATGTATACCAGCCCATAAGTTGATCTTTGCCACCACTTAAAGGAAAAGATTTGGGAGGCAGTCCTTCCTATATTGACCTCTCAACTGTTAGTATTATAGTTATTAGCTGCCATGTACAACTGGCATTTAAGCGTCATTTAATTTAGCTGCTGGGTAGAGTTCACCCCATTTTTAAAAGATGGATAGTTTTTTATGTTAATGTATATAGTTCTTTTCTAAATAGCTTTTTTCATATATATATATATATATATTATATATATATATATATATATATGTATTGTGTGTGTGTGTGTGTGTGTGTGTGTGTGTGTGTAGGAGGAGGGAGAGAAAGGAGGGAAACACTTGTTAAGGGAAGGTCCCTCATGTTTCTACTGTGCATACTGGCCTTTGAACTTCTGGGTGACTTTCCCCTTTCCATCTCCTATATTGATCATAGGAGTGCTGGGATTAGAGAAGGACTGCCCCAAGTAAAAAATAAAAATTAGTGGTAAAAAGATGACTCAACAGTACCTGCTCTTCTAGAAGCCAGGTTGTATTCCTAGCACCTACCTGAGAGCTAACATCTGTTACTTCAGAACCAGAAAATCCACATTCTGATATCTGTAGGTACTACACACATGTAGTGCATAGACATACACGCAGGCAAAACACCCATACACATAAAATACAATGAAGAAAAAACTTTAGCCGGGCGGTAGTGGAGCACGCCTTTAATCCCAGCACTCAGGAGACAGAGCCAGGCGGATCTCTGAGTTCGAGGCCAGTCTGCTCTATGGACAGCCAGGACTATACAAAGAAACTTTCAAAAAACAAAACAAACAAACAAAAACTAAGGCAAAACCAATGATCATTGGTTGGAATAGAACTGATCTTGCTTCTTATTTATTTTTTAAATAAATCCCCTATATTTAGGGCTAGTCTTGAACTTGCTATGTAACCAAGGATGGCATTGAGCTCTTGCTCTTCCTGCCTCCACTTGCCAAATGCTGATTACAAATGTATATCACCATGCAGTGCTAGAGGAAAAACCTAAGGCTTGAGACATGCTAAGTAAGCATTCCACCAGCTGAACTATAGCCCCAAACCCTATAATCTACTTTTCCAACCAAGGATTTTCCAAAATAAAATAAAGGGGAAATATGGACCACAAAGGAAGATAATAATGCATTTATTATCAATCAACTACATTAAAATTAGATTCTACATATGCAAAGTATATCACTGTGGAAAAAATACTAAGGCAGTAACTAGAAAGTCCATTGTACCAAATATTTAGAGAACTGCCATAACTCAATAAAGATCAACTACGATGGGAAAAGGGCAATAAATTTAATACAATCATCATCTCATAAAAATTTTTTTATCCCATTCACTGCATTACAAGTGTTTGGTGACTTTAATTGGTCGTAAAAAAATAAAAATGTAGGGTTGGGGATTTAGCTCAGTAGTAGAGCGCTTGCCTAGCAAGCACAAGGCCCTGTGTTCGGTCCTCAGCTCCAACAAAAAAAAAAAGAAAAAGTAAAAAATGTACAAGACATTTAGGAAATAGCAGAGAACCTATTTCATTCCACCTCCAAAATATATATGTCATTGGGATTTTTTAACATGCAGAAGTAACAGATTTGTATTGTATAATCATGGATGTTCCAGGAACACAAAAAAAGAAGTCCAAAGGTCACGAGGATTCCCAAATCACAAGCGGGCCACAGTTGACATTTTGTCATTATTCTTGTGTTAACTTTAGGCAAGTCTCCGAGTGCCTGAGTGCATGGTTCTCTATCTGTCATCAAACCCAGCTCAGTTTTACAAGTCTTAACACAGTGCTCACGATAGGATGTCAAATCTCCCCTCTTCTCTAACTGCTTCCCAGAGACAAAAATTAATTATTATTTTTATTTTACATGCATTGATTTTTGCTTTCATGTATGTCCATGTGAGGATTCTGGATCCCCTGCAACTTGAGTTACAGACAGTTGTGGGGTGCCATTTGGGTGCTGGGAATTGAACCAGGGCCTTCTGGAAGAGCACCCACTCCTTTTAACCACTGAGCCACCTCCCCAGGCCCCTCATAAAATTTTTAAATGGCCAATAAAATGAAAAATGTTCAGTTGAATTACTATTACTGATTACTAATCAGAGAAATGCAAATTGAAAACAAAATGAAGGACTAGCAGGATGGTACTGACACCAAACCAAGCATAGTGACCTGAGTTCGATTTCAGGACCCGCATGGTGGAAGGAGAAAACTGATTCCTACACACTGTACACTGGCTTCTGTATGTACAATGTGGCACAACCACACACTACACATATACACACACATAAATAAATGTAAGGTGAATAAACAAGTAAATCTATAAAGTGAGTTCCATATTCTAACTCCCATTTTGCTAATATTTTTCAAGTTTGACAGATGACATGTGGGCCAGACTTGAGGTGACTACAATACTAATTCACCAATGACAAAACAGTAAATGAATGAAATTCTCAGGAACTAAATTTTTTCTTTCCTTTTTTTTTCTTCTTCTGGTTTTTCAAAACAGGGTTTCTTTGTGTAGCCCTGGCTGTCCTGGAACTCCACTCTGCAGACCAGTTTGGCCTCTGTCTTTGCTGAGATTAAAGGTGTGCACCACCACCACCCCACTGGAATTGATTTTTTTATTCCTACAAAACTTGAGAATTTACATTCCTTAGCTGTAAGTAATCACCTACAAAGAAAAGTAAACTATACCTGTTGCCAACCCCAAGAACCATCTGTTATTCACATATTCACAAGAGCTAATTATTGTTTTCACATTTCAAATGGTTGGGGGGGGAATCAAAAAAAGAACATTTCCTGACACAAGAAAATTCTATGAAATTGAAAGCATCCATAAACTTTTATTAGAAACAAACACACTAACTCATTCACATACATTGCCTATGACAGTTCAACTGAATCACTGCATAGCTATATTGCTGCAACAGTCTAAAATGTTTACTATCTTCCATTTTTAAAAAGTATACCAACCTTGCCACAGAGCAATGAATGTTAAAGATATTTTAACAGGATCACTGTAACAAACATGTTAAAACAGAATTCTATACATCTTATTTTATATTTTTATTATTTATGTATATGAGTGTTTTGCCTATGTGTATGTTTTGCCTCTCTGCACCATGTACATGCACTGCCCTCAGGCAAGAAAAAGGAAACAAATCCCCTGAAACTAGGGTTACAGACTGCTATGAGCCACCATGTGGACTGGACCCACGGCCTCTGGAAGCACAGCCTATACTCTTAACCACTGAGCCATCTCTCCAGTCCCTACTTTTATTATTTATTATGTGTATGTATGGCAAGAAGAGCACGCATATACTATGCATACAGTGAATATGTGGAGATCTGGTAGAGTGGGTTCGGGCCTTCCATTTTTATATAAGTTGGGGCACGGAACTCAGGTTGCCTGGCTTGCACGACAAACACCTTTATGCACTGAGCCATCTTCCCAGACAGAACAATGTGCTTCTTTACATCTTATTAGGGAATATGCATAACAAGAATGCTCATAGAGGAAATTTTATAGCAGAACACCTGGAAACGTCAAGATCTCCACAAACATTTAGACATACTTTAAAATTTTTTCAAGTGATTGCAGTCCTGGAGATTGAATCTAGTACCTGGCACAGGCTTGGTTTCCGTTTCTTTTATGCACACATATGCACATGCATGCACAGGTTCACCCATACTAGTCTGGAGTTTTTTGAGACAAGATTTCACTCTAGCCCAGGCTGGCCTCCAACTCATAATTCAGCCTTCCAAGGATTGAAACTACATATGTGACGCACCACACCTGACTTTTTAAAATTCTAGTACATCTTATATGTAAGATACAAGACTACAAATTTTCTCAAAGAAAACAGATAGAAAACTTCATGACCCTAAATATGGCAATGATTTCCTGGACTTGGCACCAAAATTACAGGGAACAAAGCAAAAACAGAAAATAGACTATAGGAAACTAGAAAACTTCTATACATCAATGGAAACAATCACAGTGAAATGCCACAGAGCAATGAATGCTGGACAATGATAGCCAAGATTTCTGCAAATCGTGTATCTGGAAAATGTTAATATTCAGAATATATGAAGTTTTTTTTATTAAACAAAGACCCCAAATAAGATGACTATAACCCAGGCAAAGAACTTCAAGAAAGACATCAAGCCAGAAAGACACTCAACATTAAAGAAACACAAATCAAAAACTAAAGTTAGATACTGAGGGACCAGGATAGGACTTAGATTCCCTGTAGGCAGACAATAGGTAATAAAGGTGGTGAACTTCTTTGTTATTTTGTCTTTTTTTTTTTTTTTCCAGAGCTGAGGACCGAACCCAGGGCCTTTAGGAAAGCGCTCTACCACTGAGCTAAATCCCCAACCCCAAAGGAACTTCTAAAATGGCTGGCTTCTTCTACACTCTCTAACCAGAGACAAAAACTCTATCCACGCTGCAATGGATTGGCCAGAGTTCAAGGCAGAGTTCAAAATCAGGATATGTTTACCTTAAACTTGTGGGACAATCAACCACCAATCCAATTAGAGGAGGAAGACCCACTGGAAGACTTTAAAAGCCCAACCCTTGAGAAATTGGATTTTCCAGGTCCTAGGTGCCCCCCCCCCACTGCTTTGCAGGGTATCTGTATGCTTGTAGTACAAGTATACTCTTTTCCTCATCTCTAACTAAAGTTGTTCTTCGCTGGCTGATTTGGTTTGCTGTGTTTGAGAATTTCCTTGCTGCTACTTGTGATGCTAAAGATTTTTCTGGCCTTTTAATTCTGTTCTAACTGGCAGAAAAACAAAAAACAAGAAAACCATCCAATCAAAATCCCTAGGCAATAACAACATTACATATTAATTACAAAAGATATTAATTACAAAAGATACTATTAAAAACACAAAAAAATAACATGGGGAGTTGAGGATGTATAGATATTAAAGTTCTATACAGTTGGTGCTAAAATGTAGTGTCATAACAATTCAGAAAAAAAAAACAATGTAGTTTAAAAACATGAAACTAAAGTTGCCATATGATCTAAGAATCCCACTTCCAGAATACATTTTTTTTTGAGAAATATCTCTTCCATTCATTAGCCAATCTATCCATTAGATGATTTGGGTTTTGTTGTTGTTGTTAATTTTGTTTTGGTGTTTGATTTTTGCAGTTTTCTAGATGTCCTAAATACTACATTTCTGTCTTAAACACATTTAGCAAAGATCCATTCCCCTCACTGCTGAAAGCTCTCACTGACTTTTGTTGTACAAAAGCTTTTGAATTTCACTGTACCCCCTGTCAATTCTTGGCACTATTTCTTAGGCAACTGGATTGCGCTTTTCAGAAAAATACCTGCTGATCCCTTAATCTTGAAGTGTTTTTCCTATGTTTTTCTCTGGCATTTTCAAATATTCTAGCATTAAAGTCTTTAATGTTGTTGTACAATGTGGAAGACATGGATCTTGTTTCATTCTTTTATCTGTAGAAAACCCAGTCCCATGTAAATTCTTTTCCCAGTAATTATTTTTCACAGCCTTTTCAAAGGAAAATCAGGTGGTTACGGCATTACAGATTTCTCTCAGGGTCCTCACGTCTACTCCATTGGCCTATGTGTTGGCTTTTATGCCAGTATCATTCTGGTTTTCTAACTAGGCTCTGTAATATAATTTGGTACTATAATACCTCCAGCACTGTTCTTTCTGCATAGGATACTCTGCTATTTGTGGTCTTTTGTGCTTCAATATTAATTTTTTTTTCTAATTCTGTGAAGAATAACACTGGGATTTTGATAGGGACTGTATTGAACCTGCAGATCACTTTTGATAATAGAGCCATTTTTATAATATTACTTTTGCCAACTCATGAATATGTGAGTGCTTTTCAAACTAGTATCTTCCCTGGCTTCTTTCTTCAGTGTTTATAGTCTTTTTGTTTTTGTTTTTTTTGAGACAGGGATTCTCTATAGTACAGTTTTTATTATAGAGGTCTTTCATTTCTTGCTTATGTTTATTACTGTGGTTGCTTTGGTTCTGGTTTTGTTTTGTTTTGAAGCTATCATGGGTAAGTTTTCCTTTTTCTTGGCAAGTTTATCATTGATATATAAAAGTACTGATTTTTGTAGGTGGATTTTGTGTCCTACAGCACTGGTAAAAATATTTTTCAAGTATTAAGAGTTTTATGTTGGCGTCCTTAGGTTCTTTTATTTCCTTCTTTAGTTATGTATAATAGCCCTGCCTGTCCTGGAACTCATTCTGAAGACCGGGCTGGCCTGAAACTCACAGAGATCCAACTTCTGTCTTCCCAGTGCTGGAATTAAAGATGTGGCACCACACAAGACATCCTTAGAATCTTTTAAGCACAGGATCATGTTCACATGAAAATAGAAATTAATTTGATTTCTACCTTTCCTATTTGTATTCCTTTTATTTATTCTATCTTAGGATCTAGCTAAGACATTGAGCAGTGTACTGACTGAGAGTGGCATCTTTGTGTCATTCTAGTCTTAGAGGAAGTCGCCTAAGTTTTCCCAATTTCACGTAATTGCATATAAGCTTGTTGCATGTAGTCTTTGTTACATGTTACTTTAGGACTTTTGCCATGAAGGAATGTTGATTTTTTTTTTTTTTTAATGAAAACCATTTAGTGAAGACCATTTAAGATTCAAACAATAGAGGACTGCTACTACGTATAGTGGAGGGAAAGTTTATTTCTTTATTATAATTTTTTATATGTGTGGTTTTTTGAGACAGGGTTTCTCTGTGTTAACAACCTTAGCTGTCCTAGAACTCACTTTGTAGACCAGGCTGGCCTCGAACTCACAGAGCTCTTCCTGCCTCTGCCTCCTAAATGCTGGGACTAAGTAAGGTGTGCCCCAGAATGGTTGTTAAGAAAACTTTATTGTGAATAAAAGGGAGAGCAACACCAGAGGCAGAGACATCTGGAAAAAACCAGAGTGGACATAACCCTGAGCCGGGACATGTGAGGAGAAGGGAGAAGGGAGAGCCAGGGAAGGGCAGCCAAGACCCTGGGGGTAGGGTATGCCAGCCAGGAGGGCCCTGTAACTAGTAGACGGAGGGATGCTGGGAGAACCTAGAGGCAACTGTCCCAGGCTTGAGACCTAACATCATCCCTATAGCATGTTCATGATACATGATCTTCTTAATGTGTCCTTTAATACAGTTTGCAAAAAATGTTAAGAGAATTTTTGTCTCTGTCTTCACCAGAGTAACTGGTCTGCGTGCGTGCGTGCGTGCGTGCGTGCGTGCGTGCGTGCGTAACCTTATCTGGTCCCAGGCATAATGAGTTTGGTGGTGATCCTTCCATTTCTATTTTAGAGAGCAGACTGAGCAACACTGGTGTAAGCTGTTCATTTAAGGTTTAGTGAGTCGTCCAATCTTGGGTTAAGCTTTCTGGGAAGACATTTTGTTACCATTTCAATTTTGTTGATTGTTTGGATCTATGTTGTTTAATTTGGTAAGTTCATGTGTCTAGAAATTTATCCATTTCCTCTATTAGGTCTTACAGTTTCTTGAACATTAGTTACACTCTCTAATGATTCTTTTTCATTAAAATCTGTAGTAATTTCCTCTTTTTCATCTCTAATTTTATTAATTTGGTATCTCTCTCTCTTTTGTTAGCTTGGCTGGAGATTTCTTAGTTTGTTTTTTTGACATAGGGTTTCACTGTATAACCCTGGATGTCCTAGAACTCATTCTATAGACCAGAAAGACCTCAAACTCAAAGACAGATTTGCCTACATCTGCCTTCTAAGTGCTGGAATTAAAAGCATGCTGGCACCACATCTGGCTTGGGATTTCTCAATCTTTATCTTTTCTTTTTCCCTCAGAGAATCAATTCTGATTCTATGTACTATTCTTTTAGTTTCTATTTCATTAATTTCTGCTCTAATCTTTATTATTTCTTTAATGTTTACTACTTTGGGGTTTGAATTGTTCTTCTTTTTCTAGAACTTTATGGTATATCATTAGGTTATTTACTAGAGGTCTTTCTGGTGTTTTTATCTTTTGTTTTGTTTTGTTGTTTTTAAAAATTCTCATTATGTTGTCCTGGCTGGCCTAGAACATGCTATATAGATCAGGCAGACCTTGAATTCATAAAGATGTCTTGCCTCAAACCCATAAACGCTGGGGTTAAAGGCATGTACCAACATGCCGAGCCTCTAAATTTTTTTTTTAATTTTATGTGCAATAGAGTTTTGTCTGCATGTATGTCCATGTGAGGGTGTCGGATCCTCCAGGACTGGAGTTACAGACAGTTGCAAACTATCATGTGTGTGCTGGGAATTGAACCCAGGTCTTCTGGAAGAGCAATTAGTACTCTTAAGCACTGAACCATTTCTCCAGGCCCCTTATTCTTTTTTTTTTTGTTGTTTTTGTTTTTTTTTTTTTTTTTTTTTTTTTTTTTTTTTTTTTTTTTTTTTTTCAACTTTCTCTGTGTTTTCGTTTCTGGGTCACTTGTACCCAGGTCCTCGAACTCACCATCCGCCTCTCTGCCTCCTCTTAAGCTGCCCACCCCCCCGGCCCCTTATTCTTAACTATGTATTTGCATATGTCTGTGTAGGATATACACATGGATACAACTGCTCTTAGAGGCCAAGAAAAAGTATTGGATTCCCCTGAAGCAAGAGTTACAGGTGCCTGTGAGCTGCCCATGTAGATGCTAGGAACTAAACGCAGGTAAATATGCAAAAAACAGTGCTCTGCAAAAGCAGTGTATACTTTTAACTGCTGAGTCATCTCTCCAGCACCTCTCCCTATTTTTCTAATGTAAACTATCTATCATAGCTATAAACTTTCCTCTTAGAAGTGCCTTTACTGTACCTAAAGTTCTGGTGATTTGTGTGCTCATTTTCTTTCAATTCTAAGACCTTTATAATTTCCTAAAATTTCTCCACTGACCTACTGGTCATTCAAGAGTATGGTATTTAGTGTAAATGTTTTTGTGTGGTTTCTATCAATTATCTTGCTACTGACTTCTAGTGTTATTGTACTTTAATAACATAAAAAAAGATAATAGCTTAGATTCTTTTGTGTGAACAAATACTTGTTTTCCGTCTGAGAATGTGCTATATTTTGGAGACAGTCCAATATGCTGCTGAGAAGACTGTATTCTGTTTCTGTTGGACGAAATGTTTTACTGGTATCTATCAAGTCCACTAAAACTGTAATACAGTTTAACTGTTTAATAAACTAAAACAAATATTGAGACTTGTGTTGTTTTTCAAATAATAACATCTCAATTTTCCACCAATGTTATAGCCCTAAACAAATGTTGAGACTTTGGTTTCAACATTTCTTTATACATACACACACATCCTCACACTTAGACATTTGATTATTGTTGTTATTATTATTATTATTATGTGGCTTTTTAAAGTATTTATTTAATTTTATGTCTACAAGTTGTTTGCCTTTGTGTACATATGTGCACTATGTACATATGCATGGTGCCTGTAGAGGCCAAAAGGGGATAATGGAAGCCAAACCCAGATCCTCTGCAAAAGCACCAAGTACCCTTAGCCACCGAGACCTCTCAAGCCCCTATTTTGTTTTCTTTGAGACAGCTGTCTCACATGATAGCTCCAGCTGGCCTAGAACACACTGAGTAGTGTAAGCAGGCCTATATAACTCATAATCCTCATGCTTCAGCATTCCAAATACTGGCCTAGCACTCACCACCTATTTCTGAACTGTACTGAATTCCATTTGGAAAAAAAGAAAAAAAAGAATAACAGGAGCTAAGCAATGGTTCAGTGGTTAAGGGTACTCATTATTCTTTCAGAGGGCCAGAGTTCTGTTCCCACCACCAGGTGGCTCACAACTTTCTGTTAACTACAGCTCCAAGAGATCCAAGTCTCTTGGCCTCTCAGGGAACCTTCACTAACAATACACATATCCACATACACATAATTAAAAATCATAAAAATTAGCCAGGTGTGGTGGCACATGCCACTAATCCCAGCACTCAGGCAGCAGAGAAAAGTGGACCTCTGAGTTGGAGGCCAGCCTGATCTACATAGTGACTTCTAAGACAGCCAGGGCTATGTAGAGGTTCCCTATCTCAAAAAAATTAAAATAGCCAGGCAGCGGTGGTGCATGCCTTTAATCCTAACACATGGGAGGCAAAGCCAGGCAGATCTCTGTGAATTCAAGGCTAGCCTGGGCTACAGAGTGAGTTCCAGGCGGGACGCCAAAGCTACATACACAGAAAAACCCTGTCTCGAAAAAAACCCAAAAAAATAATAATAATCAAAATAATGATAACAGTAATAAATAAAATAAAATCAGACTTTTAAAGAAATGGAATATGAGTTGAATAACAATAACATAATAGAAATAAAATAATTAGTTACTATGAAGTATTTTAAAGAATATTGTTATACAACAATTTCCTGAGATACAATATTCAGTCCAACAGGCAGCTCTTTAAGGTATTTATTATTATTATTATTATTATTATTATTATTATTATTATTATTAATTATATGCAGGAGTGGGGGAATTGTGCACATGACTTTTGGTACCCATGGAGGCACTGGACCCCCTAGAGCTGGTTTTGAAGGTAGTTGTGATCTGCCCAATGTGGGTGCTGGAAACTGAACACAAGTCCTCTAAAGTATAGAGGACTCTTAACCAATAACTTCGTCTCTCCAGTCTCTATAGGGAAGCTCTTTAAGACTCAATATGTTCTAAATGGATGGAGCCTCTGTATTCAGGAAGTAAACAACTCCAGAGCTTCCGTAAGTCCCAAAAACACTAGACCCCTATCTCTCTACCTCGCTGAGCTTATGTAAGCATAAGGACTCCTCTCAGACTGAGGACGTTGAGCTGTCTAAAAGAGGCATATCAACCAAGTTACATGGAAAAAGTAGAGACCAGTCAAGCTGCCTGGAAAAAGACATTCTCAAACCTATGGAGAGGCCTGCCTACAAGCAGTGCAGGAAACTCCAGGCTGCTAGTTTGTGAGTGTCACCCATTCTGGAGTAGGATTTTGGTAAGCCAACTAATCCTGAATCATTTCTGCTCCTGTAAGTAATAAATAAATAAAATTCAGTGATTCTCTAAATTCAGACTTTGGTGATGTCCTTACTGAGATCTATCAACAGATCCCTATCCCTATTCACAATTTCCCAAAAACAGTAACATATAAGTATTAACCATTATCACTTTCTGTAATTAACATAATATCAATATTAATTTGAATTCTAATACATCTGCCCTGTCAGTACAGCTCAATTTTAAGAACAGGTACAATTAGAAAACATTTTCTAAGGCTGAGGATGTAGCCTAATGATAAAATGCTTCCCTGGAATGCATGAGGAATTGAATTTGATCTCCATCACTATAAAAAAAAATGAATAAATTTGTTTTGTTTTGTTTTTGTTGTGACAAAGTTTCTCTGTGTAGCTCTGGCTGTACTAGAATTTATTTTATAGACCAGGCTGACCTCAAACTCACATAGATTTGCCTGCCACTGCCTCCCAGAGTGCCGGGCTTAATGGAGTGTGTTACCACACTTATTTATTTATTTATTTATTTATTTATTGTGGGGGTGAAGACACTGAAACGGCTCAAGAGGTAAAAGCATTTGATGAACATGCCTAACAATCTAAGTTCAATTCCTGAAACCCATAATGGAAGGAGAAATGACTCAGACCTCACATGTGTGCAGTGTGGCATGTGTGCTCCTGCTTCCTCATGTGCGCAGTGAAGCTTGGAGGCACTATTGTATACTGCAGCAGGAATCTACCGTGCTGCTTAGCTCATGGCGACTGGTGGCCAGCTCCATCTTACAGGCAGCTAATGGGAGACAAATTTCTACACTGCTACTGGCATGAGCCTTTGAGACTAGGAAGCCTGGTGTGGCTCCATTTCTGGGCATTCAGAATCTTTACGCTTTCTTAGATCTATGTGGATTAATGCCCAACATTGGGCACCAAATGCAGCTGGAAGTTTTCCCATGTCCTGCCCAGTCCTGCAGCTGCTCAGACCCAAATAAACACAGAGGCTTATATTAATTACGAACTGTATGGCAATGGCTTGTAGCTCAAGCTTCTTGCTAGCTAGCTCTTATATCTTAAATTAACCCATTTCAATTAATCTATAAGTTGCCCCATAGCCATGGCTTACCGGTATTTTCACATCTTGCTTCTCCAACCAGTAGCTTGCAGCATCTCTGCCCTCTCCTTTCTCCTCCCACTATCTCTCTTGGGATTTTCCTGCCTGGCTCCATCCTGCCCTGCCATAGGTCAATGTAGCTTTATTTACCAACCAATCAGAGCAACACATATTCACAGCATACAGAAAGAAATCACATAGCATTCTCGGGTCATTAATGGAGTTGAAGACTAGATAATTATAGTTATAGTTTCCTTAACTATGATTAAGGATAAATTAGATATAAAACTTTATAGACACACCAAGATAAGATAAACAATTGAATGTCTTCTCTGATTTTGTTAAATTCAAAGAGACTAGATATTGTAAGTGTAATTCTTGCTTAATAACTATTTTTTTTTAAGATTTATTTATTTATTATGTATACAGAAGAGGGTGCCAGATCTCATTACAGATGGTTGTGAGCCACCATGTGGTTGCTGGGAATTGAACTCAGGACCTTTGGAAGAGAAGTCGGTGCTCTTAACCTCTGAGCCATCTCTCCAGCCCCTTAATAACTATTTTGTTATATGTAATTTTACTATGTTAAAGTTAAAACCTTCCTTTTTGATTGGACAGAAAGGGGGAAATGCTGTGGGATGATCCTTCTGTATGCTATGAATATGTATTTCTTTCATTGTTTGATAAAGCTGTTTTGGCCTAAGGCAATGAAGGTTAGGTTAGGTGGAAGAATCAAACTGAGCACTCAGGATAAGGAGTGCAGGGGGGAGACACAAGCCAGCCACCCAAAGAAACAAGATACCAGAGGACCATTAAAGCCACAGTCATGTGACAATACTCAAATTAATAGAAATGGATTAATTTACATATATGAGCTAGTTAGTAATAAGCCTGAGCCACCCACCAATCATTAATACAAGCTTTTGTGTGATTATTTAGAACTGGGAGGTTGGGACAAAAGGCTCCACCTCCATTTACAGAATCTGAAGTTAGTCTGGGCCACAAGTGATCACCATCTCAAAAAAACCAAACACAAAAGCAGATAGAGCATGCCTATGATCCCAGAACTAGAGAGGTTAGAGAACCCAAGGTAATCCATGACAACATAGCAATAAGTAGGATTATAACTCAAGAAGGAACAAAACACAGAAATAAGTGGTGAAGGATTTAAAAGAGGCTTAGGTTTAGGTAAACCTGCATTCAAATTATCAATTAAAAGCTAAACTGTAGGGGACAGAAAAATGGCTCACTAATTAAGAGCACTGGCCATTCTTCCAGAGGACGCTATTCCAAGGATATACAAAGTAGCTCACAACCATCTGTAATATCCATCCAGTCCTAGGGGATCTGACATCTTCATCTGACAGGCATCAGGTACTGATTGATACACATACGTACGTACGTACATACATACAGGCAAAACACTCATACACATAATAATAAAATTTTTTCATTTTAAAAAAGAGCTGAGCAGTAGTGGTTTAAACCTTTAATCTCAGCACTTGGGAGGCAGAGGCAGGTGGATCTCTGTGAGTTCGAGGCCAGCCTGGTCTACATAGTGAGTTCTACGACAGCCAGAACTACAGTGAAACCTTCTGCCAAAAAAAAATTTAAAAGAATAATAAAAAATAAAAATAAGGGCTGGAGAGATGGCTCAGAGGTTAAGAGCACTGACTGTTCTTCCAGAGGTCCTGAGATCAATTCCCAGCAACCACATGGTGGCTCACAGCCATCTGTAATGCCCTCTTCTGGCCAGCAATCATACATGTGGTATACATAATAAATAAATAAATCTTTTTTTTTTTTTTTTTTTTTTTTTTGGTTTTTCGAGACAGGGTTTCTCTGTGTAGCTTTGCGCCTTTCCTGGAACTCACTCTGTAGTCCAGGTTGGCCTCGAACTCACAGAGATCCACCTGCCTCTGCCTCCCGAGTGCTGGGATTAAAGGCATGCGCCACCACCGCCCGGCCCTTAAATAAATAAATCTTTAAAAAAATAAAAATAAATGTAAAATTTTTTTAAAAATAAACTGTATCATCAGGTCTTTTTTTTTTTTCAAGATGTGACTCTGCATTCTAGATTCACAATGAGCACTGACCATGGCTTCTTTCATATTATCTGCTCGTCCTACATCCTAGAAATGAAAGTGAGATTATTTCCAAATTGAGAAACTTCATAGGGTTTGGAGTTTGTCAAGATTTCTGCTGAACAGGCCCTCCTTCACTTAAGATCAGAATTAAAAAAGAATATGCTTATATGGATACATGCTAACACTTTAATAGTTCATTTGAATAATATATGGAAAAGCACTTTCATTGCTGAATTGTTTTTGTTACTTTTATTGTCCTGTTTTGTTTTGTCTGGTTCTGAAGCAATGTTTTGCTATGTATCATAGACTGGCCTGGAACTGGTGAACCTCCAACTCAACCTTCTGAATTAAACCTGGCAACTCCAGGTCAAAAAAATAAATAAATAAATAAAAAATAAATAAATAAATAAAAATAAAAATAAGGGCTGGAGAGATGGCTCAGAGGTTAAGAGCACTGACTGTTCTTCCAGAGGTCCTGAGTTCAATTCCCAGCAACCACATGGTGGCTCACAGCCATCTGTAATGCCCTCTTCTGGACAGCAATCTTATATGTGGTATACATAATAAATAAATAAATCTTTAAAAAAAATAAAATAAAAATAAAAATAAATGTAAATTTTTTTAAAAAATAAACTGTATCATCAGGCCTTAGTTGCTATTTCCCGCTTAAGTATAGTGTAGTATCTTCATCCAGGTAACCATTGTAGGAAATAATACACATCCAGTAACAATGTCCTTCTCTTCCTTACTAAGGGATTTTCAGTTTTACTCTAAAGCAAGAACAAATTCAACAATGGGACTACAAGTACTAGATTTCTTTGAAGCTACTTTGGCAAATGCAGGCAGCACTTCCAGACCAGCTCTTTAAGATAGGCCTAAATCTGGGTGTTATGACACACATCTGTAAATCCTGAACTAGGAGACTGTGCTGGTTAGTCTATGTCAAGTTGACACAAGCTAGAGTCATCACAGAGGGAGGAGCCTTAATTGAGAAAATGTCTCCCTAAGATCCGGTTGGAGGGCATTTTCTTTTGTTTTTGTTTTTGTTTTCAGAAACAGAGTTTCTCTGTGTAGCCCTGGCTGTCCTGGAACTCACTCTATAGACCAGGCTGGCCTCAAATTCACAGAGATTCACCTGCGTCTGTCTCCTCAGTGCTGGGACTAAAGGCATGCACCACCACTATGGAGAGCATTTTCTTAACTACTGATTGATGGAGAGAGGCCGAACCCAAACCTTTAATCCCAGCACTCAGGAAAAACAGGTGGATCTCTGTGAGTTCAAGGCCAGCCTGGTCTACAGATCAAGTTCCAGGACAGCCAAGGCTACACAGAGAAACCCTGTCTCTAAACAACAAAGAGGAAAAAAAAAAAAAGACAACAACGAAGAAGCAACTAAAGTAGAAGTATTGGAGGCAAGCTTAAGACCAGCCTGCGTTACACAGTTCTAGTACAGCCTGTGCTACCAGAGGAAGGTCTTATTTCAAAAAGATAAGAGAGAAGCACTTGCATATCTCTAGGAAAGTTATTTGCTGAGCAAGTCTATGTAGACTTAAGTTGATCCCTGAAACCCACATATGATGGACAGAAAGAGTCAAATCCAAAGTTGTCCTCTGGCCTTCCCAACTGTACAGTGAAACACCTGGACCCCACTCTGGACATACAGTAATGAAATTAAATTACAATTAAAAGTAAATGAGAGAAGGGTATAACATGAGTGGAACCCCGTGTTTTCCTATAAATATAATAGAATTTTTAAAAGCATGAGGTGCATCTAAGTAGAATCGAAATCTTCAAACACATCAGTATATTTCTGACCCTTCTATAATTTAACTATCCAAGGTTGTGCATCATTTTCATTTTCCTAATAAAACAAATCTTTACCATTTACAAGTTGAAACACATATGGCAGCTTTTTACAAAATAGTGTAAGTAATCAAAATAAATGTTCTGAATCTAAGTGACTATTTCATAAACAAATTAGCAATGCTCTAATTTTTCCTTGAAAACTGTCGTTTGTTCTCAAAGAACTTAATCTATCAATCATGTTAATAGTTATTCATTAATCAGCTGGTATCTCAGCAACTTTTACAGAATACGAATCTTTAATGGAAGCTGGGCATGGTGGTGTATGTCTTTAACCCCAGCGCTTAGAAGGCAGAGGCAGACAGATCTTGTAAGAATTTAGCAGAATGGCTATTTCTGGGTTAGACATTAGAATGAACAGCTTGCTTTCCAGATGTACTTTGACCTTGAAGAATCATTGTGGTAAACAGTAAAGAATTGTAGACGAATTTCTAAATGGTCTTACTAAATTAAAAAAAAAAAAAAAAAAAACACGAAGCCAAATATAGGGTAAAAACCTTAGAGAAAGATCAAGAAAATAAGGAAAGCCACAGCTAACCTTACCTCACCAACTCAGCAGCTTCTAAATGCGAGTTACTTCCTGTCTACCCAGGCCTTATATGCCTTGCTTTTCTGCCCTCATATTGGCTCTCTTACCCCAGCTACCTCACTTCCCCTTCCTACACAGCTCTGTCACTGTCTGTCTGTACACTCCTCCAGGTCTCTATGGTTGGTACTGGGATTAAGGGTGTGTATCACCACACTTCGCCACGTTCCCTAGTATGGCCTTGAACACACAGAGATCCTGCCTGCTAAGTGATAGGATGAAGGGCATGTGCTACAGCTGCCTGACTTCTTTGTCTACTTAAAATGGCTGGCTATTTTCTCTGATCTCCAGGCAAACTTTAATTATTAAAGCACAAATAAAAATCACCACAAAGAATCTTTATGGTAAACAGTGATTGTTTTCTGTGATTTGTAGAATTGTTTTACTGAAGAGGTGTGTTGCAACCTTCGCATGACTTTGGTCACAAGACACCTCTGGCACACTTAAGGCTCTTGATTATTGTGTACTGCAAATGATACACAATAATGGACTATAAGTCATGAGGGCATGTGATGCTTTCCTTTATTGAGAATATAGATTAGAATAGGGACTTTGGTATAAGGAAATACTTTACCCAAAAAACAACTCTGGGTAACAATCAAAGAATACGCCTTTGTACAGCTGTTCTGGGTTCAATCCATCAGAGGCTAGACCTTCCTGCTGCCACATAGGCTTCAAAATTTCATCTTGGAGTGCCTTCTGTCTTCAACTGACTCATGCTACAAAGAACGCCCCAACAGATCTTTTGGAAGTTGGAAATCAGCCTAATCTACGTAGTGAGTTCCAGGCCAATCAGGGCTACATAGTGAAACTGTTTCAAAAAATAAACAGTACAAAATAAAATGATGAATGTAGAAAAGAAAACCATTTAGTTTACTTCTATTAATAATACCAGACCTGAGCAAAGGTGTATTTACAGCAAGTATTTAAAAATTATTGGTTAAAAGAAATGTATTGAGAAAAAAAAAGTAGTGAAAATGAGTTATAATGGTAGAGGGATGAGTTCTAGCTGCTGTTTTAATATTTGACTATCTTCCTGACCACCAATGACAAGTTCAAAGATGAGCAGAAAAACCAAGGTGGTTCAATCATAATCTTTCTATATTAATTTGCAATTTTAAATGAATATACATGTAAGAAAGTAAAAAGAAATGACAGGGAAGTATCTACTCTAGAATTCAATACATAGTACTCTATGGTACATATGGATATTATTATTTATTTTATTAAAATTGACAATAAAAAAAAGAAACTGACAATAGTATCTGTGGTGATATATTTGTAATCCAAGAAATAAAGCTTGCCTGAAGATCAGACGAGAGAGTGAGCCAGAGTTAGCCACAATAGTGGCACACACCTTTAATCGTAGCACTTTTTGAGAGTCAGAAGCAGAGATCTATCTGGATTTCTGTGAATTCAAGGCCACAGTGGGCTACATGAGATTAATCCAGTCTAAAAGAGAAACAGAGCCAGGCAGTGGTGGTACACACTTTTAATTCCAGCACTTGAGACAGGAAGTGATATGGCTGGGCAGAGAAAGGAATATAAAGTGGGAGGAGACAGGAATTCGCTCTCCTGTAGAGGCTCTGTCAGGCTGAGGAGCTGGTGAGGTAAGAGGTGGTATCTGTGGCTTGCTCTGTTTCTCTGATCTTTCAGCTTTCACCCTGATATCTGACTCCAGGTTTTTATTATAAGACCATTTAGAATTTGTGCAACAAGTATCAAATTAGTTTACAATACTGTCATTTCTGTTAGCTGACTGAATTTCTCTAATTGAAAGGACTGTTCAATGTTTTGACTTAAGCTTATTTTTTCAATATGTGATTTTTGTCATACTGTCAAATAAAAACAAGACAGAAAATTTTAAACACAATGTATAAAATTAATCTACCGCCGGGCGTTGTTGGCGCACGCCTTTAATCCCAGCACTCGGGAGGCAGAGGCAGGCGGATCTCTGTGAGTTCGAGGCCAGCCTGGTCTCCAAAGCGAGTTCCAGGAAAGGCGCAAAGCTACACAGAGAAACCCTGTCTCGAAAAAACCAAAAAAAAAACCAAAAAAAAAAAAAAAAAAAAAAAAAAAAATTAATCTACCACTCCAAAAGGATAAACTTCTGGAAGATAGAGAGGGCTCAGTGGTTAAGAATGCTCTTCCAAGAACCTGTGTTTGATTGCACACACATAACAGCTTACAACCAACCATAACTCCAGAGGATCCAACATATATCATACATGCATGTAGTACACAGACATACATACAAGCCAAGTATCTATATACATAAAATAAAATGGAAAAAAAAAGTCAATCAAGAGGTTACAGAAATAGCTCAGCAGTTAAGAACATATACTGTTCTTGCAGAAAACCTGAGTTCAATTCCCAGCACCTATGTTAGACAACTTGTAAACTCCAGCTTCAGGAACATCTGATGCTCTGGCGTCCTCCAAGACCTGCACTCATGTGCACATACAAAGATACACACAGACACAAAATTAAAAACAAATCTTTCTTTTTTTAAAGTCAGTCAAGCTAGGCATAGTGATCTTTATTTCCAGCAGACAAGTCTCTGTGAGTCCAAGGCCAGCCTGGTCACTATATACTGAGCTCCAGACAAGCTTAGACTACATAGTAAGTCTTTAATCCCAGCACTCAGGAGACAGAGGGAGGCGGATCTCTGTGAGTTTGAAGCCAGCCTGGTCTATAGAGGGAGTTCCAGGAAAGGTGCAAAGCTACATTGAGAAACCTGTCTCGAAAAAACAAAAAACAAAACAAAAAAAAGTCAATCTAACAAAACCGCTTTCCGGAAACACTACAAAAACAAAAGGCCCATGATGATTTGAAGACTCTGACACTTTGTTCTTTATTTCTTCATTAAATACTGTAAATATATTTCATTATATATCTAAACTTTCTCTTCCAATGCTTAAGTAATCTTGTTCAGTGGTAGAGCACTTGCTTACGTGAAGCCCTAGACTTAATCCTCAGGACCACATTAAATAAAGGTGTGTGTGTATCTGTGTATATGTATAAATGATTCTTTTATCTAGACACTACTGCTTGCAAGAACATTCAATAGCTAAATCCACTGTAGATTAGGAGAATTAGTTATTATTAGTTATCATTCAAAAAAATGTTGTAAACCTAACTGCAACGAGAAAGTAGGTACGCACAGAAATGAGTGGAGGTAAATGTAAAGAAAAAGAAACATATGCCCCTTAAAAATTCTAGATGACAAAATTTATCATACATAAACAAGTACATAAACATCCTGTAAAATTCAATTCCATTCTTAGTATTTATCCTACAAAAATACTTGAACAAATAAGCAATACATATAGGAAAACATTCAGTATTGTTTTTAATAATAAAAAATTTAAAGTTGTTTATATGTATTAAAAGAAAGCTGGTTACATTATAGCCCTGTAATAAAATACCAGTAACAATTAAAAGGATACATACAATAGGTCTATAGCCACTGACACAGAAAGATGTCTCCACAGTTGAAAAAACAGGAATAATATTCATGTGGTTCCTGAACATAAACCTCATATACCATATATGTGTACACATTCATAGAAAAGGTCTGGAAAGATATATATTAAACTCCTAAAGCTAGTTAAATTTTTGAAAATAGTAATAAAGATGTTTATTTTCTACGTTAATCATTCTGTACTGTAATTGAATGTATTACTTTTATAATCTATCACACAGCATCTAAAGAGACTGCAAACTAACTAAAAACCTGTTTAAAAAAAAAAAAAAGGAAAAAGGTAAGTGCAAGCTATACAATCCATATCAGCACAAAGTATTGCTATGTTTTAACACAATAAAAACTGAAAGAATATTTACTAAAAATAAAGAACAATCTAAACACCTCAACTTAATGACACTAAGGCTAACCCAAACTGGACCATTACACAATTCAATACTAACTAAAAACTATAATGGTTAAATGCTGAATCAAGACATAATAACTAAAGGGAACCATTATTTTCCTCAAATAGTACTTACAGTTCTCTACAATTTCATCAAAAACTGCATCACTTTTCTTTTCAAACTGGAAAAAAAAAAAAGAGAAAAATACCATTATTCTCAAATATTTCAATCTTACTTTTTGGAATCCCTCTCTACTCCACCAGCAGAAATTTGTTGGTCTTAAAATCAAAGTCAACCATGTTACAGTGATGGCTACTGTTGAGTATGTAGGGCCTAAAACAGAAGTAGAGCAGAGTCTGAGGTAATTCTAGACCTGTAAAACAGACAGCAAGTGGAAATAAAGCCAGGGCCACTCCTGGAATTCATGGTACTCTTCTTACCTTTAGCCTTCCAAGTGCTGAGATTTCAAGCATGAGCCACAACAGCTGGCAAGCATTTTCCAGAGAGACTTAATGACAGGAAGAAAACACTAACAGAACCAGAATCAAATTGATAAGCCATTCAAACTGATGTCAGAGGTCACCTTGTGTGTAGCTTTGGAAGCTGTCCTGAAAGTCACTCTGTAGCCCAGACTGGCCTCGAACTCAGAGATCTGGCTGCCTCTGCCTCCCAAGTGCTGGGATTAAAGGCGTGCGCCACCCCCCCCTCAAAAGTAATTATTAATAATTTGGAATATATTCCTTGAACTCTTCTTTTAATATGCATATGATTTTAGCTCATAAAATAGGACAATTTTATGTTTGCTGTTGTAAGATTAACAAATGAGTACATTAGTACACATTTTTGTATGAATTATTATGGTGTAAGTGTGTGTATGTGCAGGTGTGTACGTAATAGTTCTACGTGTCCCCATTGTCTGGATAGTTTTTTACTTAATACATACAGCATTTTCTTCATTATTGTTATGGATACTGTTGTACGTATCTCTTTAGAGTTTCTGATATAAACTTAAAGAAGTGCAATAACTGTATCAAAAGTTACTGATAGTTAAAATATCTGTGGATATTTGCCAAACTGCTCCCCAAAATAGTTATCTTAATTCCTTCCCACATCTGAGTGCTCCTTTCCTTACACTCTCACTAATACTGATTTTATCAGCATGTTTCACCTTTGATCATCTCAGATTTGCAGCTTCACTCTTTGGTTTCTGTTTTTATGGTCATTTCTATTCTCCAGTCCTCTATTTCATGACTGTCATAATAATATAAATTATTCTCAAAGAAATCTTCGTAAGATAAACTTTCTATAGTTCAGAGATTTTCAATTAGTGTGCTATAAAAAATTTAAAGACACATAAAATGTTCTTAAATTTTTCATTATGATTTATACATTTTAAATATTGTAATGGGATGGACTGCTTCCAGGTTCTCTATATGATAGAGATGAAACTTAAATTTATATCTTACAAATAATTTAATATTTCACCCATAAATCAATTCAGAGAGACTGGAAAGATACTATGGTATCAATGAGCATGAGAGTCTTGCCCATTTATTTAGGTCTTTTTTTTTTTTTTCTACTATAGTTAGTTTTTTAGCATCCAGAGCTTATTGTTATTTTCTAAATCATTTATGCTTTTGTTTCCTACTGCAATATATGTAACTGAAAAAAAGTATTTCATTTCGATTGCTTGCTACTGGTATATAAAAAGTATTGTTGAATTTTTTACTTTGATGCTTTCATTTGTAATCTCGTAAAATTCATTAATTTTAAAAGCATTTGAGATTCCTTGGGGTTGTCTATATATACAACTATTTTGCTTATAAATAAAAACAGCTTGCTGGCTAGTGGTGGTACACACTTTTAATTCCAGCACTCTACTCAGGAGGCAGGGGAAGGTAGATCTCTGTGAGTTCAAGACCAGCTGGTCTATAAAGTGAGTTCGAGGACATCCAGAGCACAGAGAACCCTGTCTCAAAAACAAAATTTAAAAAAAAAAAACTAAGAAGCTTTATTGCTTTCTTATTACTATGCCTTTATTCTTTATTGAATTAGCTAAGTCCTGTACTATATTAGTACAAGTAATAAAACTGGACATCCTTGCCTTATTTCTAATTTAGGGTAAAAGTATTTGTAGATGGAGCCTTTTCTTTGTCCCAATTGGTCCCACAGAAGCTTATAAAATAATCATTCAGAGGTTTAATATTAATTACAAATTGTTTGGCCTATAACCTATTTTAAAAAGCAGCTTCAGGACCTCAGGACCAAAAAAAAAAAAAAAAAAAAATAGCCAGGGCGGTGGTGGTGCACGCCTTTAATCCCAGCAGTCAGGAGGCAGAGCCAGGCGGATCTCTGTGAGTTCGAGGCCAGCCTGGACTACAAAGGGAGTTCCAGGAAAGGCGCAAAACTACAGAGAAACCCTGTCTAGAAAAACGAAACAAACACAAAAAAAAAAAAAAAAAGTTAGGACCTCAGGACTAGGGCAGGACAGAGAAAAGCATCCGGCTACAAGTATTTTTTTTTTTTTTTAAACCAAGGATTATAGTAAATGTGGGCTTCATTGGACAGTGTAACTACAAAGCCTAAGTCAATGGTATTTTAAAGGAGAGCAGCTGTGAGCCATGGAAACCAAATGTTCATCTTGGATGATCAACAGTAGTTGTACCACACAGGTATTGAGTGCTGTGAGAGTCCTGATGTCTTTTCTCCCAGCACTGACTTTCCTATTAGATCTTTATTAACAAGTATTTGGGATCCTTTTTTTTTTTTTTTTTTTTTTTTTTTGGTTTTGCAAAACAGGGTAGTTTTGTATAAGTTCTGCCTCTCGAGTGCTGGAATTAAAGGCGTTTTGGGGCTCTTAACATCATCTGAAGCCTAGGCCCAAACCCAGATGAACTCTTACTGTAGTAGTCAAACCCCCAAGAGCTATTTGTTAACACAGACATGAACCCCGGGCATACACTAAGTATAACACAGGTCTGGGAAGCCTCAACAACAGCGTTTATCATCTCTAATGCTCTCACTGCTAGGGCATGGCATCTGAAAGGCCTTTTCTCTCTCAACCTCTATTTACAGAACTAGAGACAGTAGCTGCAGACCTGACTCAGGCAGGCAAATGAGAGCCAGGATAAGGGTGGAATTCAAGCCTGACCCCTTTCTCTGTATGGCTGCCTAATCCTGGCATATTCCTTCCCTGGACAAAAGAAAACAGCTTGAGACCGACAAGACAGTTCAGCACTTGCTGACAAGCCTGACCCCCTGAGTTCAATCCCCAAGTTCCAAATAGTGATGGAAGAAAAGAACCGACACCCAAAAGTTGTCCTCTGACATCCACACACAAACACGGCACATTCATGCCTGCATGTGTGCACACTCACTAAAATACGGAAATGTGTTGGGTGGTGGTATCACGCACCTCTAATCCTAGCACTCGAATCTCCCAGAGTTTGAGGCCAGCACAGAGACCAGTCTACAGAGAAGGGCTACACAAAGAAACCCTGTCAAAAGAAAAAAAAGTAAATGGAATTTTAAAATTTAAAGGCATGCCTTTGATCCCAGCACTCAAGAGGCAGAGACAGGCAAATCTCTACAAATTAGAGGCCAGTCTGGTGTACATGAGTTCCAGGGCAGCCAAGGCTACATAGTAAGACCCTGTCTCAAAAAAGTAAATAAAAATAAAAAAATAAAGCCGGGCAGTGGTGGCGCACACCTTTAATCCCAGCACTCAGGAGGCAGAGGCAGGCGGATCTCTGTGAGTTCGAGACCAGCCTGGGCTACCAAGTGAGTTCCAGGAAAGGCTCAAAGCTACGCAGAGAAACCCTGTCTCGAAAAACCAAAAAAATAAAATAAATAAAATAAATAAAATAAAAAAATAAAAAATTTACTTTTAAAACATGGGATTTCTGGTATGACATAGTCTAGGATATGTGAGTTCTTGGATTCAAATCAAAGTACTACAAAAGAAACAGTAATAGCTATAAACCTTTTAATTTCTTGTCCCATTTTTAGTAAGTTTGGTCTACTGAAGTACTCGTATATCTTATCTCAAGTAGGTAAATTAACTGCACAGTTGCTAATAATAATAATTATCGGGTTGGGGATTTAGCTCTCTGTGTAGCTTTGGAACCTATCCTGGAACTCACTCCTCGAACTTGCAAAG
The DNA here is from genome assembly GCF_004664715.2 of Peromyscus leucopus. Classification (NCBI taxonomy): domain Eukaryota; kingdom Metazoa; phylum Chordata; class Mammalia; order Rodentia; family Cricetidae; genus Peromyscus; species Peromyscus leucopus. The sequence goes on from NC_051064.1 coordinate 127,569,535, forward strand.
ATCAGCCTGCCTCTGCCTCCCAAGTGCTGGGACTAAGGGCGTGCACCACCACTGCCCAACTCCATTTTCATTTCTAATAAAGCTCCTGTGCCTTGTTTTTCCTTTTCTTCAATCACTCTAGCTAGAGATTTTTTTTATGTTTGTCTTGATAAAACTAACTTTTAAAATCATTAATTTTTATAATTTTATACTTCCTATTTAAGTGATTTTTGCTTCTTATTACTTTGTGCGTGCGTGCGTGCGTGCGTGCGTCTGTCTGTCTGTCTGTCTCCAGGTATACAGGAGCCACAGCATCCATCTAAGTCAGAGGAAACTCTCAGGAGCCAGTTCTCTCCCTTCACCATAGGTCCCAAGGATTAAACTCAGGTCACCAGGCTTTAAACAAGCTCTTTGACCCAATGAGCCATCCAGCTGCTCTATGTTGTTCTCTGAGACAGTCTCACTCTGTAGCCAGGGTGGCCTGAGCTCATAAAATGCTACTGCTGCCTTGGCCTTCTGAGTGCTGGAATTAGAGGTGAGAGTCACCATATGGCTGTCTTATAGCTTTATTATTTCCTTCATTTCTTTTGATTTACTACTATGTTTTATTTGCCTAGATTCTTTTCTTTCTTTTTATTTCATTGAGATAGGTTCTCATGAAGCCCAGTCTGGCCTGGAACCCTCTTATGACACCAAATCCATAACATCTCCATGATGTATCTGTACATTAATGTCAGATAAAGTAGAGTTAATAAAAGAAGGCTTTATAGGTATACAATTATTTAACCTTATAATCAGTAACACATAATTCTATAACAGGAAGGATTTAACACAACTTTAAAATACTCAAAAACACTGAAATGAAAATGGGCAAAACCTCCAACTATGTTTACTAGATATACAATACTTGACAGCTGTTAGTGAAAGGCAAAAAAGGCAAAAACATTCTTTTTAACAATTCTGTCAACCAACTTGCCATAATTGGTATTTATAGAAACATCATTTCAAACAACTAACTATAGCATACATTTTAAGTATATATAGAAAGAGCACCATGATGTAGCACACACTGGACCAGAAAAACAGAAAAACCTCAAATAATTGATTTTAAAAGGGATGCATTATCTCATCTCAGAGGTATTGAGAATCACTAACAAAACAATTTTTTAAGATATGTTTGTTTTGTTTGTTTGTTTATTTATTTATTCATTCAATCATTTTATTATGTATACAGTGCTCGGTCTGAATGGCCAGAAGAGGGCACCAGATCTCATTACAGATGGTTATGAGCCACATGTGGTTGCTGGGGATTGAACTCAGAACCTTTGAAAGAACAGCCAGTGCTCTTAACTGCTGAGCCACCTCTCCAGCCCCAACAAGACAATTATAATGCCAAAATTTGTCAATTAAAAATGTGTGCGGTGGTGGCGCACATATTTAATCCCAGCACTCGGGAGGCAGAGGCAGGCAGATCTCTAGGCCAGCCTGATCTATAGAATTGAGTTCCAGGACAGCCAGGGCTACACAGAGAAACCTTGTCTCAAGGGAAAAAAAAAAAAAAAAAGAAGAGGAGGAGGAGAAATCTTAGGGGTGGGGGTAAGCTCAGGAAATAAACATACCTTTCCACAAGTTTTGGGTGGCATTTAAAACAGACCACAGAGAATGTTATACCTTCCAACAGATAAAGGACTGATCATCAAATTAACAGATTAAGCAAAGTGATAGTATATGCCTGTAATCACAGCACTTGGGAGGGGGAAGCAGAAGCATGAGGATCAATGCCAGTATCAGCTACACAGTAAGCCAAGGCTAGCCTAGACCAAAAGAAACCTGGGCGGGGGGGGGGGGGGGCATTCAATGGTTTGAGTCTTATCGCTCTTTCAGAGGCCCAGACTCCTAACACCCACATGGTGGCTCACATCCATCTGTTCCCAGGGATCCGATGTCCTCCACAGGAACCAGGCACAACATGGTGCATATATACACACAGACAAAACACTCATTAAAAATAAAATGAACAGATCTAAAACAAAAATTTTAAAAACAGACAGCAATGAGGCACTGCTGATGTGCAAGCAAGGGAACCTGAGTTTAACCCCCAGCACTTATATAAAAGCCATCATGGAAAATAAGTTGTAAGCTCAGCATTGAGAGCACAGATACAGGCAGATACCAGGAGCTCACTGGCTAGCTTCAGGATCACTGAGGGTTTCCAGGTTCAGTGAGATACTGTCTCAAAAAAAAAAAAAAAAAAAAAAAAAACCCTGTCTAGAAAAAAATGAAAAGTAAAAAGTAAAAAACAAAGGGTAGCCGGGCGGTGGTGGCACACGCCTTTAATCCCAGCACTTAGGAGGCAGAGGCAGGCGGATCTCTGTGAGTTCGAGGCCAGCCTGGTCTACAAAGCAAGTTCCAGGAAAGGTGCAAAACTACACAGAGAAACCCTGTCTCGAAAAACAAAAACAAAAAAACGAAGAATAAAAGTAAATGCAGGGGGGAAAAAAAAAACTTTTAAATCCAAGGCAAATGACAGTTTTTCAGATATATAAAAGTTAGAAGAATTAAAGGTGTGTGCCGCCACCACCTAAAAGTTAAAAGAATTAGACACCAGCAGATCTGTATTATAAAAGGTTTTACTTGATTTTATTTGTCATCTTTTGTATTATCTGTGTATTAAAGGAAAAATATTGTGAACCAAGAAAACCATACCATATGGAAATTAGGATCAACCTTAATAACTATAATGTAATGCATGATGGATGAGATACATATGGATTTTCTCAATTTGAAAGCTATCCTTCTCTGCCTTGTTTTGTGTAACAGAATTGGCCCTTGTATATCTTCTCCTTTTGCCAGCTGGCAAAGTGTTAAAATTTATCAGTAAACAGCATTTGGAAAAATACCCCAGAAGGATGTTCTCCTCCCATTATACTGTGTTTACCTACTTACTCCAATAATGGCCTTCCCAGAGACCAACTCTCCACTGAGTCAGTATTTCTCTCTGTCAAGACATGCACAGGCACTCAAATAGTTTGCTCACAAATTGTTAGACCCTCCAGAGAGCAACTACTAACCAATTTCAGCAGTCCCTGATATAGGGGGAGCTGCCCAGAAATTGTGCCAATACCCCAACTGATTACTTAGCCAAATTTAGTAAGTAGCTTTTTAGTAACTCTTGAGCACCCTGGTGGGAGGTTTCATGCTTGCCAACAAAAGTCTGCAGAATCTGAAACCTCTCCAGCATCCAGTGGACCTCACACTCTCCAACAAGACCTGAATCTCAGACTTAAGGATAGGGAGTCAGGCATTATCCAAATGCATTCCATCCAGTTTTGCTACTCTATCTCAGCCCTAGCTAGAGCTGTACACCTGTTATCATATAAAAACTACCATTTTACATGCTTTAGAGTTCTACTTTACTTGTCCATTGCTGTTCCTTAATTATACTTTGTTGGGGGTGGAGGACTGAGACAGAGTCTTATGCAGTCCAAGCTGACTGAATTCAAGTAGCTCAGACCTGCCTCCACCTCTCAAGTTCTGGGACTACAGGGGTGCATCACCTTGCCCAGCTTTTCTAACTCTAGATATTAAACGTTCCATACTCAAATACTATATGCTTTTTGTCCTCGGATTGAAATTGCAAGAGACAGACACAATGAAACTGTAAACTGATTGGATTGTATCCTTGGGCTCTAGTACAGAACTCCAACAGCAACCAGAGTGGTATGAAAGCTGACCTATCTCATTATCTCCTGTAATTCGGTATGATTACATGCCAAATGAAGCAAGCACACAGAACTACACTTCATTGTTAAAGCAGTAATGGTGGCTACAACGTCTATTACTTGAAAAGGGTTCTCTCTATATTCTTGAGCAGTTGCAGAAGAAAATAAATTTAGGTACATTAACTCAACTCAAACAACATTCAAGAAGAACAGAGGATGGAACTGGAGAGATGGCTCAGCAGTTAAGAGCACTAGCTTCTCTTCCAGAGGACCTGGGTTCAATTCCCAGCACAAACATGGCAGCTCCTGACTATTTGTAACTCCAGACATATATGCAGGCAAAAATGTCAATGCACATAAAAATAAATAATTTTGCAGTTAGGGATTTAGCTCAGTGGTAGAGCACTTGCCTAGCAAGCACGAAGCCCTGGGTTTGGTCCTCAGCTCTGAAAAAAAAAAAAAAAACAAACATACTCGGGGTTGGGGATTTAGCTCAGTGGTAGAGCACTTGCCTAGGAAGCACAATGCCCTGGGTCCTCAGCTCCGGAAAACAAAAACAAAAAAAACTCTGTGAGTTTGAGGCCAGCCTTGTCTACAGAGTGAGATCCAGGACAGGTACCAAAGACAACACTGAGAAACCTTGTATCAGAAAAAATAAAATAAAATAAAAACAAAAAAACTCTACGAGTAATCCTGTCTTGAAAAACCAAAAAGCAAGCAAATAAACAAACTTACTCACACCTTTGATCCCAGCACTGGGGAGGCAGACACAGGCAGATCTCTCTAAGTTTGAAGCCAGCCTGGTCTACATAGTCAATTCCAGAACACCCAGTGCTTGTTACATGAACTGCTGAATTACAAATCAGAATAACTCAGTCTCACTGGTTTTTTACCTGAGTAACAGCAATTACTGAGAAGGAATGTGACTCTGGAACAGAATAAAGACAAATGACAGTACTAGAATGAAACTAACAATTTCAAATCTTCAGTGAAAATAACATCATTCTGAACATAAGAACTGCCATCCTTTTCTTGAAAATCCTGGATTTTTAATCTTTATGTGACTTAAATGCCTTGCAGAAAAATTTTCATTAACAAATCCTACTGCCACTACATCAGTGGTTCTCAACCTTCTTGATACTGCAAACTCTTCAATACAGTTCATGTATTTTTCATGCAATTATTTTCACTGCTACTTCTTAACTATATTTGTGTTGTTATAAATTGTAATATAAATATCTAATATGCAGGATATCTGATATTCGACCCTTGTGAAAGGGTCATTCAGGTTGAGAATCACTGCACTAGATCTACAACCAATATCAAGACCAGCTTTGGCTACACAGTGAATTCAAGGACAGCCTGGAATATGCAGGAGGATGCTATCTTTAAAAAGAGAGGAGGGGCCAGATAGTGGTGGCACGTGCTTTTAACCCCATCACTCAAGAGGTAGAGGCAGGCAGATCTCTGTAAATTCAAGGCTAGCCTGGTCTACAAAGTGAGTGCTGGGACAGCCAAATCTACACTGAGAAACCTTGTCTCAAAAAAAAGGGAGGGAATAGAAACCTGGGTGCTATACGTAAAAATAGTCAATCATAGAGTGCTGTTAACATAGGGTCTCTAACAGCTTACCTGGGTGCTTGTAGAAACAAGACAATTACAGTCATATTTAACAAAGTTGAATTACTAGAGTTTCACTGGTATTATAGGGAAGATGAAAACCACAGGCAGAAGAAGACAAAAACAATAGAGTGGACTTATCCTCTACAATCTGCATACCTACTACCCAACAATTAATATATTTCCTGCAAATGCCTAAATGGGCCATTGTCGTAGAAAGTAGGCCTCTGAGCAAAACAGCCATTTTCATCAGATCACTGTGCCTGCTTACAAGAAAGTATCCACCACAACAATCAAGCTTACAAAGTCAAGTCCAACACAATCAACTGTTGACATTCCTTCACAGAAGGAGAGGTTAGGGAGAGTTAACCAAACCTTCACCTCAGATTCCAGACACTCCTCTCAACCATTTGTACACAGTGCTAATTGCAAAATGGCCTCAGGGTCTCCAGAGGGGTTAGAGTGTATAGGCCAGGATTAAATTAACTATGGAGAGGGGGGGGGCGACGCTTAATCAGATGGAGCAGAGCAGGCGGATCTGTGGTTGAGACAGCCTGGCTACAGTGAGTTCAGGAAGGCGCAAAGACAAGAGAAACCCGTCATCAAACAAAAAAAAAAAAAAAAAAAAAAAAAAAAACTATGAGAAAGCCCTCATCCTATGCACTCAGAAGGCAGAAGCAGGCAAATCTATGAGTTTGAGGTCAGCCTGGTTAGCCTGGTCTAGAGCGAGTTCCAGGCTACAGAGAAACCTTGTCTTAAAAAAAAAAAAAAAAAAAAGGAAAGAAAAGAGAGAGAGAGAGAGAGAGAGAGAGAGAGAACGAGAACATTAAGGAGAGATGATGAAGCCTGTTATGGTAGCACATGCCTTTAATCTCAGCACTCAAAAAGCAGAGGAAGGAGGATCTCTATGATTTTGAGACCAGCTTGGGTGGGTGGGGGGAAGACTAGGAATGAGTTAAATTCTTACAGGAAAATCTAAGTAAACTTGGACTTGGTGATAACTTCATAAATATGACATCAAAAATACATGATACAGGCTGGGCAGAGGTGATGCACACCTTTAATCCCAGCACTTGAGAGGCAGAGGCAGGTGGATCTCTGCAAGTTCGAGGCCAGCCTGGGCTACAGAGCAAGATCCAGGACAGGCACCAAAAATACAGAGAAACCCTGTCTCCAAAAACAGAAAACAAAAAAAAAAAAAAGATACAAAAGTAAAACAAAATTTCTAAATTTCCATGCATCAAAAGATATGTTCACGAGAATGAAAATACAGCCTAGGGATGGGAAAAAAAATATTTGCAAATCACCTATGAAGAGTTCAATAGCCAGAAACTAGGTGTGATGGTAGGACATGCTTATAATCCTGGTACTTGGGAGGCTGTGAAAGGGAGCTCACAAATTCCAGGCTAGTTCGAGGAACACAAGTTCCAAGCCAGCCCAGGGTAAACAGCATACCCTATCTCAAGGGAGAGTGTAGTATGCAGAATACGTAATAAAATTTCCACAAGTCGGCAACAAAAGACAAACTCAGTTAAGGACCAGACAAAGGACAAAGACTTTAAATAGACATTTTACCAAAGAGGGTACACCAATGACCAATAAGCACATATTATTATTAAAAAATGTGCCAGGTAGTGGTGTGAAATGCCTCTAATCTGAGCACTCAGAGGCAGAGGCAAGCAGATCTCTTTGTTCAGAGCCAGCTTGGTCTACAGAGAAGTTCCAGGACAGCCAGGGCTACACAGAGAAACCCTGTCTCAAAAAAAGAGGAGGGAGGGAGGGAGGGAGGAGGGAGGGAGGGAGGGAGGGGAAAAGAAAAAAAAAAAGAAAAAAAGCAGGACAACCTGAGTTCAATCCCTAAGACCCACAAAGTGGAAACAGAGAACCAATTCCTGAAAAGTTGTCCCCTGACTTTCACATGTATGGCATATTTGAGCACAAATGCAATAAATGTAATAATAAAAAATAAAAATTAAAAAAAATTAAAAGGAAGCAGGGTTCAATGCCCAGCACCCACACTGAGGCAGCTCACAACCATCCACTCCTAGAGAATCCAATTCTCTGGCCTCTTTCGGCACCTGCATTCACATGCACATACCCACACACATATACTGTTGTCTCAGGGTTACTACTGCTGTGATAAAACCTTGACCAAAGCAACTTGGGGAGGAAAGGGTCTATTTGGCTTTAGCTTCATCACCACTGTTCATCATCGAAAGAAGTCAAGACAGGAACTCAAACAGAGCAGGAACCTGGAGGCAGAAACTGATGCAATGAAAGACTGCTGTTTACTAGCTTGCTCTCCATGGCTGTTCAACCTGCTTATAGAACCCAAGACCATGGGCCCAGGGATGGCACCACCCATAATGGGCTGGGGCCTCCCTCATCAATCACTAAGAAAACATCCTACAGGCTTGCCTACAGCCAGATCTTAAGGAGGCATTTTTCTCAATTGAGACTTCCTACTCTATGACCCTTAGCTTGTCTCAAGATGACATAAAACTAGCCAGTATACATACATATAATAAAAATAAATATTAAAAAATATATAAATTAAAAATGTCACCTTTAAAAAATGTCTTCACAAAAAATCAAAAGAAACAAGGAAGCAAGCAAATCTGAGTCATAACAAGATACTACTTCATAATCACTAGTGTAGTCATTGCCAAACAGGAAAAAGAAAATAAGAGGTGCTTATGCAGACATGAGGAGGCTGCAGTCTCTATACATTCCTTATGGGTGGAAAACAGTACAGCAAGTAAGTACCATAGCCCTCTGGCGCCTCAAAATGGCAAACACAGAATCCCCACATAACCTAGCAAATCCACTGTCAAGTATTTATCCTAAACAATGAAAGGCAGGGACTCAGATACTTTACAACAATGTTTACACAAGAATTACAACAGACAAATATACATGACCAAGTAGAATGAAGAAATAAAATCTGGTACATATGATGAGATTTTCCCCCCTCAGGCATTAAGAGGGAATGGGAAAGTCTGATACATGTGACAACTGATATAACCTTGAAAATGTTATACTGAGTGAATCAATGAGACCATACAGGACAAATATATGATTCCACTCACATGAAATACCCACCAGGGTTAGAAAGATTAGAGTTTGCCAGGGATGGGGAGAGAACTATGTGGAATGACTGCTTAGTGTGTAAATTTTCTATTTGGGCTAAAATAAGTGGTGACTGTTGGATTACACAAGGAATGTACGTATAAAGCCATTGAATTGTACATTTTTTTAAAAGATTCATTTATTTTATGTATGTGAGTGCTCTATCAGTATATATGACTTTATGCCAGAAAAGGGCACCAGATCCAACTATAGAAGGTTGTGAGCCACCATGTGGTTGCTGGGAATTGAACTCAGGACCTCTGGAAGAGCATCCAGTGCTTCAAAGATGCAACAAAGAAAGAGAATTACAGACCAATCTCCCTCATGAACATTGATGCAAAAATGCTCAACAAAATATTGGGAAACCGAATCCAAGAACACATAAAAAAAATTATCCACCATGACCAAGTAAGTTTCATCCCAGGGATGCAAGGATGGTTCAACATACGAAAATCTGTCAATGTAATACACCATATAAACAAACTCAAAGAAAAAAACCACATGATCATCTCATTAGATGCTGAAAAAGACTTTGACAAAATCCAACACCCCTTCATGATAAAGGTCTTAGAGAGATCAGGAATACAAGGAACATTCCTAAACATAATAAAGGCTATTTATAGCAAGCCAACAGCCACCAGCAAATTAAACGGAGAGAAACTCAAAGCAAATACCACCAAAATCAGGAACAAGACAAGGCTGTCCACTCTCCCCATATTTATTCAATATAGTACTAGAAGTTCTAGCTAGAGCAATAAGACAACAAAAGGAGACCAAAGGGATACAAATTGGAAAGGAAGAAGTCAAACTTTCACTATTTGTAGATGATATGATAATATACATAAGTGACACCAAAAATTCTACCAGGGAACTCCTATAGCTGATAAATTCCTTCAGTAAAGTGGCAGGATACAAGAACAACTCAAAAAAATCAGCAGCCCTCCTATACATACACAAATGATAAAAGGGCTGAGAAAGTCAGAGAAACATCACCGTTTACAATAGCCACAAATAAGCCGGGCGGTGGTGGCGCACGCCTTTAATCCCAGCACTCGGGAGCAGAGCAGGCGGACTCTGTGAGTTCGAGGCCAGCCTGGGCTACCAAGTGAGTCCAGGAAAGGCGCAAAGTACACAGAAGAAACCCTGTCTCGGAAAAAACCAAAAAAAAAAAAAAAAAAAAAACATAGCCACAAATAATATAAAATACCTTGGAATAACACTAACTAAAAAGTGAAGGACCTTTTTTAATAAGAACTTTAAATCAATAAAGAAAGAAATTGAAGAAAATATCAGAAAATGGTAGGATCTCCCATGCTCATGGATAGGTAGAATCAACATAGTAAATTGGCAATCTTACCAAAAGCAATCTACAGATTCAATGCAATCCCCATCAAATCCCAACACAATTCTTTACAGACTTGGAAGAAAAATACTCAACTTCATATGGAAAAACAAAAGACTCAGGATAGCGAAA